>NC_053490.1:39065156-39421822 GCF_905171775.1 Rana temporaria
CTACAGACGACGTTAGAAAATGCGACGGCCGCGCGTACGTTCGTGGATCGCCGTAAATCGCTAATTTGCATACCCGACGCTGAAACTGGCGCGAACTCCACCCATCCGCCGAAGTATTGCACCTACGATCCGAAGGCGTACGAAGCCGTACGCCTGTCGGATCGAACCCAGAAGCCGTCGTATCTTGGTTTGAGGATTCAAACTAAAGATACGACGCGGGAAATTTGAAAGTACGCCGGCGTATCAGTAGATACGCCGGCGTACTTGCTCTGTGGATCTGGCCCTTGATTTACATGTTCTGAGCAAGCAGTAAAATAGCTTACAAACAAGCCCTTACTCATAGCTCCCTACAGTCCCTGATTTGGAATAATGTCCCTCTGTCCCTCTTTTCCCCCCATGCAAAAAGAGTTTCCCAGTGCTAAACCTTTCATCCAATTTCTGAATTGTTGCATTTGTAAATTTCAAAAGCCAGTATAAAGGAATAGTAGTGGTAAAAAAACTAAATACTTGTGTGCTTAATTGATCTTTTTTTTATTTTATTTTTGTAAACGGGAGGGGGGGGGGTTGGTTGTCCTATGCCTACATACTTTTGCTAACAGGTGTCCCTCGTTCCCATCTCAAAAGGTTGGGAGGTATGCTCACTGACTATTTACATATTCTTACCAATCAGTAAAATAATTTAGGAAGCCCTCACTGACCTCGGTAGCTGTTGGCATTGTGGAGAAATTAACCTTCAAATTTCATAACAAGAGTACTGATATCACTGCCCCTGTGTCATTGTTTTCTATAGCAACCTTCTACTGTAAACAAGCAGCAGGTTTTTGGTGTGATCTGTTGGGTTGATTAACTCCATGGTGCCGGTGTCCTGTCGAGAAATGCCCCCTATCAAAAAATGCCCAGCTGGAACTGTGCATGCGTAAAACGGAGCCTCAGAACAGCTGAGTTTACTATCAGCTGTTCCCTAGCGTGGCCGAGGCACGTTCATGTAGGAGAGGGGCGGATATTTACATGAAGGGGGTGGATATTTCAATGATGGGCAGTGCTGGGGGTGGAATTTTTATCGATGGCCTAACAAATCTGCTGAAGAAATCTATACTAAACACGCCCCGCAAGCGTTCAAAACGAATAGCAGATAAAGATTTATTTTGCAGATTTCTTTGGCCATCAATAAAAATTCCGCCCCCAGCACTGCCTGTCATTAAAAAATCTGACCCCTTCAAGTAAATATCTGCCCCATACCTACATGAACTTGCCTTGGCCACGTGAGACAACAGCCGATCGTAAACTCAACTGTTCTGCGGCTCTGTGCGGTGCATGCGCAAATCCACCCAGGCACTGTTCGATAGCTGGGCACTTCTCGACAGAACACCGGCTGCTACAGAGGTCAGTGATGGCTGAAAGTGTTTGTAAAGTCAATATGTGACTTTTCATGTATCTAATGCAGATATGCAGCCATTAACAAAACTGTATGGGGCAGATCCACAAAGAGAGTACCCGGCGTATCTAGTGATACGCCGGCGTACTTTCAAATTTCCTGCATCGTATCTTTGTTTTGAATCCTCAAAACAAGATACGACAGCATCTGGGTTAGATCCGACAGGCGTACGTCTTCGTACGCCTTCGGATCTTAGATGCAATTCTTCGGCGTCCGCTGGGTGGCGTTCCCGTCGTATTACGCGTCGAGTATGCAAATTAGCTATTTCCGACGATCCACGAACGTACGAGCGGCCGTCGCATTCTTTTACGTCGTTTCCGTTCAGCTTTTTTCTGCGTATAGTTAAAGCTGCTATTTGGTGGCGTACACAATGTTAAGTATGGCCGTCGTTCCCGCGTCGAATTTGAAAATATTTAATTTTGTTTGCGTAAGTCGTCCGTGAATGGGGCTGGACGTAATTTACGTCCACGTCAAAACAATGATGTCCTTGCGACGTCATTTAGCGCAATGCACGGCGGGAAATTTAGGGACGGCGCATGCGCCGTTCGTTCGGCGCGGGGACGCGCTTAATTTAAATGAAACACGCCCCCTACTCGCCAATTTGAATTACGCGCCGTTACGCCGCGAGAGATACACTACGCCGCCTTAACTTACGGCGCAAATTCTTTGTGCATTTAGAGATTAAAAAAGTAAGTTACAGCGGCGTATCTCACATACGCTGCGCCCATGCAATTGTACGAGGATCTGCCCCTATGTGTTTGTTAGAAATTAAAATGCAAAATACCGTTTCTGACGCCACAGCAGTGCGGTCACGTGATCCCCCTGTGCTGACCGCCTCAATCTATGGAGAGAAGCGGGAGCGGTCGAGATTCCCTGATGATGTTAGTCAGCCAGCAGAGGGAAATCTCTGCCCCTCTTGCTTCTCTCCATAGATCGAGGCTGGTCTGATCACGTGACCGCACAGCTGTGGTATCAGAAACGGTATTTCGCCTTTTCATTTCTAACAAAAACACTTACAGTTTTGTTAATGGCTGCAAATCTGCATTATATACATTGATATGTGCTGCATTATGCAGTGGAATAGAGGCTGGAGGGACGGGAGGAAACGCTCTCATGCAGACAGGGAGGGAGGGAGGGGGGAGAGACTGTCAGAGGAGAGACAAGAACTGCGGATGACAGAGGCACATAACCTGACCACGGTAATCAGGGCTCAGCAGCCATGATTATCGCGGTAAGCAGAGGCAGTGGGACTCAGGAACTGGCAGGATTGACCAGGTTTGTTACAAGTTAGGAAGAGTAGAATTGCACAGCACAAGCACTGTGCTGTTATTTATACCTTAAAGGGTTTGTAAAGGAATTTATTTTTTTATCTTAATAGCTTCCTTTACCTTAATGCAGTGCTGTTTTCATGTCCTCATTGTTAGTTTTTGCTCTCAAGTTGCTGTAATTCTTCTCTGATCTCCACACTTCCTGGTTGTCTGTTTTCTGATAATCACAGTACTGGGAGCTTTCTCTCTGTGGTCACTAACTTCAAGGAGGTGTGATTACTGTGTGTCTAAAACCCCTCAGCACCAATCAGTTTAGTTTTCCAAACCATCACTGCCCTGTATTGGCTCTGTGGCTCTGTACAGCAGAGAGGCAGGAAACAACATGCAAAAACAAAACTAGAAACTACAGGTACATTATATGATTGATTTGTATCTATTTTTAATCGTTTTTAAAAGGAATCAGTTAACTATTATGGGGTAGATCCACAAAAGGATTACGCCGGCGTATCTATTGATACGCCGGCGTAATTTTAAATTTCCTGCGTCGTATCTTTGTTTTGTATCCATCGGATCTTAAATGCAATTTTTCGGCGTCCGCTAGGTGGCGTTTCCGCGTCGAGTATGCAAATGAGCTATTTCCGACGATCCACGAACGTACGAGCGGGCGTCGCATTTTTTTTACGTCGTTTCCGTTCGGCTTTTTCCGGCGTATAGTTAAAGCTGCTATATGGTGGCGTACTCAATGTTAAGTATGGCCGTCGTTCCCGCGTCTAATTGTAATTTTTTTTGCGTCGTTTGCGTAAGTCGTTCGTGAATAGGAATGTGACGTCATTTACTTTCACGTCGAAACCAATACGTCCTTGCGGCGTACTTTGTCGCAATGCACCCTGGGATATTTTAAGGACGTTGTTTTTTTTGTCGGGTCACAACGTATTTGCATAGAACACGTCCCCATCACTCCCATTTGAAATTTCGCGCCCTTACGCCGCAATAGATACACTATGCCACCATAACTTACCGGGTGGATTCTTTGAGAATTCACAAGAAGAAAAAGTAAGTTACATCGGCGTAGTGTATCTTAGATACGCTACGCCTGCCTAAAGATAGGCAGATCTTTGTGGATCTGGCCCTATGTCTCTATACCCTGTAAACAGTCATTTCAGCATAACATTTTTTTTTTATTTACAACTCCTTTAAGGAACAGGATATTTTTAGTTTTATTTAGGGTTACAAACACTTTAATGCAAAGCTCTTCTGCTGCTTAAAATCATATAAATATGTACTTGTTGATAGTCTAAGCACAGGTGCTCTTTAACCACTTCAGCCCCTGAAGAATATACCCCCTTCCTGACCAGAGCACTTTTTGTGATATAGCACTGCATCGCTTTAACTGACAATTGCGCGGTCGTGCAATGTTGTACCCAAACAAAATGTACGTCCTTCTTTTCCCCCACAAATAGAGCTTTCTTTTGGTGGTATTTGATCACCTCTGTGGTTTTTATTTTTTGCGCTATAAACAAAAAAAGAGCGTACATTTAAAAATAAAGCAATTTTTTTGACTTTTTGCTATAATAAATATCCCCCAAAAATATATACAAAAAACTAAATTTTTGCGACATTATTGCAGACACATCGGACACGTTTGACACTATTTTGCGACCATTGTCATTAATGCATGGATCAGTTCTATAAAAATGCACTGATTACTGTGTAAAAGCCCTTGGCAGGAAAGGGGTTAAACACTAGGGGGCGATGAAGGGGAGTGATTCTAACTGTGGGGGGGGGGGGGCTTCAAGTGACATGACAGCGATCACTGCTCCCGATCACAGGGAGCAGTAGATCTCTGTCCTGTCACTAGGCAGAACAGGGAAATACCTCTCCGTGACACGATCGTGACACAGAAGTTAGGGACTTTATATGTGATTACAGGAAAACCTAGGGAAGCCTCATGTACATAGAAGAAAAAATAGGTACAAAAATCGAATTAAATTTTACATACATCAAAAATCAAGTGAAAGATATTCATAAAATATGCACCATGGTTTAAAAGGAAAGTACATACACTGGGCTAGATTCAGAGAGAATTTACGCCGGCGTATCTATAGATACGCTGCGTAAATTCAAATCTGCGCTGGCGTATCTTCTTTCTGTATTCAGAAAGCAAGATACACCGACATTAGCCTAAGATCCGACTGGCATAAGTCTCTTACGCCGTCGTATCTTAGGGTGCATTCTCACGCTGGCCGCTAGGTGGCGCTCCCGACGTTTTCGGCGTAGAGTATGCAAATTACCTAGTTACGCCGATTCACAAACGTACGTGCGCCCAGCGGTAGTTTTTTACGTCGTTTGCGTAAGGCTTTTTCGGCGTAACGTTGCTCCTGCTATTAGGTGGCACAGCCAATGTTAAAGCGGGAGTTCACCCAAAAATCTACTTTCTGCAGTTAGATCCAGCATACTGCTGACATCTGCAGTATGCTGGTCTTTTTATTTTTTTTTTGGTACTTATCGTTTTAGCAGTAATTCTTCTATGGCTCCGAGCGGGGAATCCTGTGGGGAATGGGCGTTCCCGAAGGC
This sequence comes from Rana temporaria, assembly GCF_905171775.1. NCBI lineage: Eukaryota > Metazoa > Chordata > Amphibia > Anura > Ranidae > Rana > Rana temporaria. The sequence goes on from NC_053490.1 coordinate 39,070,434, forward strand.
AAGCAAGTTGATTGACGGCCTTCGATAGCGCGTCACGGCTTCCGAAAACAGCCGAGGTGACACTTGGCTGTTTATGGCGCCTGCGCCTGCCGTGTAGAGCTGACTGCGCAGGCGCCGTAAATTGCCGAGTGTCACTCGTGTGTATTTTCGGAAGCCGTGACGTGCTATCGAAGGCCGTCAATCAACTTGCTTGTCTTCGGGAACGCCTATACCAGGAAGTAATCCCCGCTCGGAGCCATACAAGAAATACCTCTAAAACGATAAGTACCAAAAAAAAAAAAAAGACCAGCATACTGCAGATGTCAGCAGTATGCTGGATCTAACTCCAGAAAGTTGATTTTTGGGTGAACTCCCGCTTTAAGTATGGACGTCTTCGAAATTTGAATTTTTTGCGTCGTTTGCGTAAGTTGTTCGCGAATAGGGCTGGACGTAATTTACGTTCACGTCGAAACCAATGACGTCCTTGTGACGTCATATGAAGCAATGCACACTGGGATATGTACACGGACGGCGCATGCGCCGTTCGTAAATCACGTCAATCACGTCAGGTCATCACATATTAGCATAAAACACGCCCCCCCTTCCACATTTGAATTACGCGGGCTTACGCCGGCCCCATTTACGCTACGTCGCCGCAACTTACGGAGCAAGTCCTTTGTGAATACTGCACTTGCTCCTGTAAGTTGCGGCGGCGTAGCGTAAATACGCTGCGCCGCCGTAAGAAGGGGCGCAGCTACGTGAATCTAGCCCAATATTTACAAATAGGCTATTTATATGAATTCATGCCCATCTCCAGGCTTCTTCAGGACTGGTTCATACAAAGAATACTATGTTTTGGTGTACATACATGGCAGTTCTTTATGTTTTCCTGGAAGCACATTTAAAATCCCTCAATGACAAGGGATGAAAACATTGTGAAAAAGAAGATGCCCATTGTTTATGATATGCAACAATTTAGGTGACATCTACTTTAATAAATACATAACTGTGCTAAAATGTTGTAATTGTATTTGCTATTTTATTTCTCAACCTTCCGCTTTAATTCCTGATTTAATATGTTGTTTGTCATTTATTTCAGCTGCAAGGATTTTAGATTAATCTTTCTCACTTGAAGGAAACTTTCACAAACAAACACGCTTCATAATAAATTGTTTAGCAAAAATGTAACGATTTTCCTACCAGCCATGACTCACAATAATCCCGTCACTTGCCAGGGCTTTATCTGACCCCAGCAGAAGTTTGGCATCGAGCAAGGCTGCTAAAACCAGGCTAGGTTCATTACATAAATCATCATTGCATGCTAATGCGCGCTTCCAAATTATTCGTTTACAGATCTGATTTTGATGCCAGATATAAACTGATTGTTCATATTCTTTGCATTTCAAATAATTTTACATTTAAATAACTTTTTTTTTTTTGGGTCTGGTATGTTCTCTTATTTAGGCTAATGTTACATAACCAGCTAATAGCAATAAAGTTCACCTAAACATGAAATTTTTTCATATTTACTTTGCTAAAGCACAGTGTATCATAATTATATATATATGTATATATATACACAAACACTATAGTGTCAAAAGTATTGGTACACCTGCCTTTACACACATATGAACAATATATGACCAGCCGCCGTCGGCTCCCCTGCGCGAGAGCACGTAATATAACGTCGGCTCTCGCGCAGGCCACTAGGGGGGCGCACGCTCGCCCCCGAATCCCATGCGCGTGCCCGGCAGGTGCGATCGCGGCCGGGCACACGCAATCGCTCGTTACAGAGCGAGGACCGGGAGCTGTGTCTGTAAACACACAGCTTCTGGTCCTGTCAGGGAGAGAAATGCTGATCTTCTGTTCATACAATGTATGAACAGAAGATCAGTAATTTCCTCATGTCGGTCCACCCCCCCTACAGTTAGAACACACCTAGGGAACATACTTAACCCCTTCCCCGCCCCCTAGTGTTAACCCCTCCCCTGCCAGTGGCATTTTTATAGTAATCCAATGCATTTTTATAACACCGATCGCTATAAAAATGCCAATGGTCCCAAAAATGTGTCAAAAGTGTCCGAAGTGTCCGCCATAATGTCGCAGTACTGAAAAAAAAATCGCTGATCGCCGCCATTACTAGTAAAACAAAATATTAATAAAAATGCCATAAAAATACCCCCTATTGTGTAAATGCTATAACTTTTGCGCAAACCAATCAAACGCTTATTGCGATTTTCTTTACGAAAAATATGTAGAAGAATACGTATCGGCCTAAACTGAGGAAAAAAAATATTTTTTTTATATATTTTTGGGGGATATTTATTATAGAAAAAAGTAAAAAATATTCATTTTTTTCAAAATTGTCGCTCTATTTTTGTTTATAGCGCAAAAACTAAAAACCGCAGATGTGATCAAATACCACCAAAAGAAAGCTCTATTTGTGGGGAAAAAAGGACGCCAATTTTGTTTGGGAGCCACGTCGCACGACCGCGCAATTGTCAGTTAAAGCGACGCAGTGCCGAATCGCAAAAAGTGCTCTGGTCTTTGACCAGCAATATGGTCCGGGGGTTAAGTGGTTAATGGCATCTCAGTCCGTAGGGTTCAATATTGAGTTGGCCCACCCTTTGCAGCTATAACAGCTTCAACTCTTCTGGGAAGGCTGTATACAAGGTTTAGGAGTGTGTCTATGGGAATCTTTTAGAAGCACATTTGTGAGGTCAGGAACTGATGTTGGACAATAAGGCCTGGCTCCCAGTCTGCACTCTAATTCATCCCAAAGGTGGTCTATCAGGTTGAGGTCAGGACAGTCCAGTTCCTCCACCCCAAACTCACTCATCCATGTCTTTATGGGCCTTGCTTTTTGCACCTGTACGCAGTCATGTTGGAACAGGAAGGTGCCATCCCTCAAACTGTTCCCACAAAGTTAAGAGCAAGAAATGGTCCAAAATGTCTTGGTATGTTGACGCCTTAAGATAAGGTGACCAGATTTTTAAAATTAAATCTGGGGACATATTTTTTTTACTTGTAATGGCAGCAATCAGCGACTCTGCCCGTCGCCGCCCGCCTCACAGCCGGTCAAGTCTCACTCTCCGGGCCCTGGCTACTACTGGGTGGGGAGCAGAGGAAGATCACTCCGCCAGGGAAGGCAAGGAGCTAAACAGTCAGGCCGGTGTTTCGTCACATTCGGCTACCCATCACATTTGGCTACGGAAGTGATGTTGCGCTGAGAAATTTCGCACTGCGCGTGATGCGTTCCAAAAGTTTTGTGACAATATGGAGCAGTGAAACCGTCAGATAATGTCACGGAAGTTCCAACACTAATACTTCCCTAACAACAATCTTGCATGGTACAGACATGTGTAAAAGTGGCGGGAGCACACACAGCTACAACTGAATTAAATTATGTGAAATCAACAGCATTTTCATGTGTTTGACGTCACTTCCCTCACATTATCTGATGGTTTTAGTGTGCTGTTTTGTCGTAAAAGTGTTGGAGCGCATGCGCACTCCAGTGGGTAGCCAAATGTGATGGGTCGCCATATGTGACGAAACACCGGCACTTGAGCCAAGGAAGAAGAATATGCAAGTGGAGCTGAATGGGCATGCACCCTGAAACTGAAGAAATATTCCGTCCGTTCCGACCAGCACATGATCATCAGAAAGGGGCACAGATAATGGAAAAAAATACACCCCCTAAGCTAGTAGTAGCGGCAGAGTGGGGGGTGTAATTTGGATTTTTTTTTTATACTGCACTGACTTGTCTTTGAAATTGCCCCAGCCCCTGTTCAAATCCAATCCGGGGACAAAAGCAGGGACGGACTTGGTCCGGGGACAGTATCCTTAATCCGGGGACTGTCCCCAGAAACCGGGGATGTCTGGTCACCCTACCTTAAGAGTTCCCTTCACTGAAACTAGGGGGCCAATCCCAACCCCTGAAAAACAACCCCACACCAAACCTGCGAACAGGCAAAAAATTTGTTCGAACACACGGACACCGTTAAAATCTATGGGACACGAACATGAATCAAAAGTGATAATTTTAAAGGTTAATATGCAAGTTATTGTCATAAAAAGTTTTTGGGGACCCGGGTCCTGCCCCAGGGGACATGTATCAATGCAAAAAAAAGTTTTTAGAAATGGCAGTTTTTTTGTGAGCAGTGATTTTCATAATGCTTAAAGTGAAACAATAAATGTGAAATATTCCTTTAAATTTCATACCTGGGGGTGTGTATAGTATGCCTGTAAAGTAGCACATGTTTCCCGTGTTTAGAACTGTCCCTGCACAAAATGTTATTTTTAAAGGGAAAAAAAATATTTAAAACTACTGGCCGCTATTAATGAATTGTCGGGTCCCAAGAATACAGATCAAAGACATTGAAAAAACTGAACCAAAAAAAAATGCGTGGGGGTCTCCCCAAATTCCATATCAGGCTCTTCAGGTCTAGTATGAATATTAAGGGGAACTCATTCTTCAGCGAGGAACGAAACCCCCATGATGCATAAAAGGGGGTGGGGTGACCCGTAAACGTCATTGGATAACCCCCGGCTTTCTCATTGGTTACCCAATTACGTGGATGGTTGACCCCTCCCCATGACATCAGAATGGATCATCGTTGGACATCAAGAGACGGGATTACATGGCTGAAATTTTTAATTTTTTATTTTTAATAAAGGACTTTTCCCAATCTGTGTCTGTGTGTTTTTTTACAATTTTTTACACTTTCTTTGTGAAATGGTAGGGGTACAATGTACCCTGTTACCAATTAACATGGGGGGGGGGGCAGGATCTGGAGTTCCCCTTTGTTAAAAGGGGCTTCCAGATTGCGATGAGCCACCCGCCTGCAGACCCCCACAACCACCGAGCAAGGGTTGTGGGGATGAGGCCCTTGTCCCCGACCTCCCCATGTTGAGGACATGTGGCCTGGTACGGTTCAGGAGGGGGGTGCTTTCTCGCCCCCCCTCTTTTCCTGCAGCCTGCCAGGTTGTGTGCTCGGATAAGGGTCTGGTATGGATTTTTGGGGGGAACCCCACGCCATTTAAAAAAAAATGGCGTGGGTTCCCCTTAATATCCATACTAGACCTGTAGGGCCTGATATGGAATTTTGGGGGAACCCACACTTTTTTTTGGTTCAGGGTACCCCTTAATATTCATACCAGACCCAAACGGCCTGGTACTGGACTGGGGGGGGGGGGGCATGCTGTTTTTTTTCAATGACTTTGATCTGTATTGCCAGGACTGACAATTCATTAATAGCTGCAAGTAGTTTTAAATTACTTTTTTTCCTTTAGAAATTACATTTTGTGCAGTGACAGTTCTAAACACGGGAAACATGCGCTACTTTACAGGCATACTATACACACAAATTTTAAAGGAATATTTCACTTTAAGCATTATTAAAATTACTGCTCCCGAAAAAACTTCAGTTTTTAAAACTTTTTTTTGCATTGATATATGTCACCTGGGGCAGGACCCAGGTCCCCAAACACTTTTTATGACAATAACTTGCATATTAATCTTTAAAATTAGCACTTTTGATATCTCCCATAGACTTTTAAAGGGTGTTCCGTGGCTTTTCGAAATTTGCAGCGAACACCCCAAATTGTTTGCTGTTCAGCGAACAGCCAATGTTCGAGTCAAACTCATGTTCGACTCGAACATAAAGCTCATCCCTAGCAGCAGCTTAATCCGTCATCGGCTGCCCGCTGCCAGTATCTTGTGATCGCTGTGACCAATCACTGCAGATCATATGACAATTGTAAACAACAGATAGCTTCCTTTCATGCCATCAATTGTATACGATTGTGTTGCTAGCTATGATTGGTCACAGTGATCACATGGTACAGACAGGGACAATCACAGCCCATCTTTACAATGTGATTAGCTTTGGCCAATCACAGCTAATCACAACAAAATACTCAATCTGTATCAGTTTCAGTCAGTAAAATGGTTGCTTATACAAAATGTATTGGTATAAGCAATCATAATGTGTAAAAAAAAATCCTGATCACTTCCTCAGAGTTACAGTGTTAAAAAAAGTTGTTAAAAAATTACATAACATATTTTTTTTATTAAAAAAATTATTATTGTATTTTTTCCCTAATACTTTTTTTGTAAAACATGTTTTTTTTTTTCAAAGGAAAGCTCTATTTATGTGAAAAAAATATACAATTTTTTTTATACGGGTACAGTGTTGTACGACAATTGTCATTCAAAGTGTGACGGCGCTAATAGCTGAAAATTGGCCTGGGTAGGAGGGGGATAAAGTGCCCAGTTTTGAAGTGGTTAAGGCTGCCCCCCCACTATATTTTAGCATCTATTAAAGTTCCTCCCTATCTTTTTCTCCTTGTTACAACTGCGCAGTTAGCCATTTGTCTAGAGTTGCCTTTAAGAACAGATAACTTTGGTAATGACAGCACTTCCATGGCTTTTACCACCTTTGCTACGCTTAACTTGACTCCGCAGATGCTATATAACAGCATCCTTGTCTTCTCATGTGCCATGGAAAATGTACGCTAATGGAAAGGCAATTTTCCTGTCTGGCAAGCTTGGCCATTTTGCTTGCTTTAAAATGATTTCCAATTATCTTAATCTTGTAAAAGAAAAAGCTCATTAGCATTTTGTATTCCTAAATACCCTGGTAGTGTGAAATTGGAAAGGGTAGGGGGGGAGAGTCTATCTTGTTCTGGCACTTTCCCCCTGCAGAGAGTGCAGCAGCCAGCCTGTTGTAATGTGCCTTTTTATTGCACATCTATCCCAGGATTATGTGTTTCTGCATGTAAATGTAGAAAAGCTTGGGGTTTGTCCCATTTAAATGATTCTGGTAAATCTGCAATCTGTTTTATTTGAATCTAACTAGAACAAGGACAGAAAGTTGATGATGTTGATGGTTAACCAGTTGTGGACCGCCCACTGTAGATTTACTGCGACAGGGAGGCAGCTCTGAGACAGATTTTGTACTTAGTATGTGATCTGACACTCTGGGGCCTGGGGCGGGCGGGCGCGCGCGCGTATCTGGCGACCTGTTCCCGCTGTGATTGGACACAGCAGGAGCCAATCAGCGTGCCTGGCGGACGCAATGTCCCACGGGAGCCGCACATCGTTCAGGAGAAAGGCAGAATGGCAGTCTGCCTATGTAAACAAGGCAGACCGCCGTTCTGTGAGAAGGGAATGTGCTGAGTATGTGTTCCTGGTAAGCAGGAACACGGATCTTTACATTCCCCCAGTCAAAGCACATCCCCACAGCTGGGGCTAAACTTTTTTTGGGTCTGCACTCACTGTTCCACGATCCCCCCGCACTCACCCCTCCACAGCATGGTCCCTTCGCGGCTTCCTTGTTCCACCTTCCGTCTTGATTGGCTATGAGTAGAAGCCAAAACACAATGGTGAATATTGATTTGTTATTTTAAAAGTGGATGGGTTCATGTGCTCCGAGATAAACCTATTCCAAGCCAATTAGAGCCTCAAGCCTCGTACACACGCTCGGTTTTCTGCCGAGTAAACCGTTTGTGTGTACGAGGCTTTCAGGTTTTCTCGTCTGGAAATCTGGCCAGAATCTCAACGAGAAAAATAGAGATCCTCCTCTATTTTCTTGTCGAGATTCTTGTCGGCCTGTTTCCTGACGAGAAACCCGAGAGTGTGTATACTTATCTATCGCCGTGGAAACCCGCACATGCTCGAAATGACTTTGACACATGCGCTGTAGCTTCCACGGCATAGGTAGGGTGAAGCAAGATGGCGGCGACGGCATCGAAAGTGAAAAGCACATGCTTGTCGTATGCGATGACGCTCACTGCGTAACCGCGGTTCTTTTGAAATGACTGTGTATACACTCTTGCCAAGAATCTCGTCAGGAAAAAATTGTTTTTTTCCTTGTGAGATTCTGGCCCGTGTGTACGAGGCCTCAGGCTCTAATCATGTGCTTGGGGAAAAAAAACCTCATACAAACGTCCAGCGCCCTGCATCCACGTATGCAAACTAGGGTGGCAGCGCTCCCGTGCCCCTAATGGACCAGCCGCTCCTGTCCCCCACAATTAATAATCACTTCTAGGGAACACATTTAACCCTTTGATCACCCCTGATGTTTAACCCCTTCCTTGCTAGTGTCATTGGTACAGTGACTGCATATTTTTTTTAGCACTGATCACTGTATTAGTGTCACTGGTTCCCAAAAAGTGTCAAAAGTGTCAGGTGTCCAATTTGTCCGCCACAATATCGCAGTCCTGCTATAAGTCACTGATTGTTTGCCATTACTAGTAAATGTTTTTATATATATATATATATATATATATATATATATATATATACAGTACAGACCAAAAGTTTGGACACACCTTCTCATTCAAAAAGTTTTCTTTATTTTCATGACTATGAAAATTGTAGATTCACACTGAAGGCATCAAAACTATGAATTAACACATGTGGAATTATACATAACAAAAAAGTGTGAAACAACTGAAAATATATTTCATATTCTAGGTCCCTCAAAGTAGCCACCTTTTGCAGCAGACACATCTCTAGAACTGGTAAGAGGAGACTGTGTGAATCAGGCCTTCATGGTAGAATATCTGCTAGGAAACCACTGCTAAAGAAAGGCAACAAGCAGAAGAGACTTGTTTGGGCTAAAGAACACAAGGAATGGACATTAGACCAGTGGAAATCTGTGCTTTGGTCTGATGAGTCCAAAGTTGAGATCTTTGGTTCCAACCCCCGTCTTTGTGCGACGCAGAAAAGGTGAACAGATGGACTCTACATGCCTGGTTCACACTGTGAAGCATGGAGGAGGAGGTGTGATGGTGTGGGGGTGCTTTGCTGGTGACACTGTTGGGGAATTATTCAAAGTTGAAGGCATACTGAACCAGCATGGCTACCACAGCATCTTGCAGCGGCATGCTATTCCATCCGGTTTGCGTTTAGTTGGACCATCATTTATTTTTCAACAGGACAATGACCCCAAACACACCTCCAGGCTGTGTAAGGGCTATTTGACCAAGAAGGAGAGTGATGGGGTGCTGCGCCAGGTGACTACCTCTTGAAGCTCATCAAGAGAATGCCAAGAGTGGGCCAAGCAGTAATCAAAGCAAAAGGTGGCTACTTTGAAGAACCTAGAATATGAAATATATTTTCAGTTGTTTCACACTTTTTTGTTATGTATAATTCCACATGTGTTATTTCATAGTTTTGATGCCTTCAGTGTGAATCTACAATTTTCATAGTCATGAAAATAAAGAAAACTCTTTGAATGAGAAGGTGTGTCCAAACTTTTGGTCTGTACTGTATATATATACCATAGTTTTTAGCAGAATACATATTGGCCTAAATTGATAAAGATTTTTTTTTTTTTTTTTTATTCGGTATGTTTTACAGCAATAAGTAAAAAATATATGCAGTTCTTTTTACACAATTGTCAGTCTTGTTTTGTTTATAGCGCAATAAATAAAAACCACAGAGGTGACCAAATACCACCAAAAGGAAGCTCTATTTGTGGAAAAAAAAGGACGCCAATTTTGTTTGGGAGTCACGTCGCACGACCGCGCAATTGTCAGTTAAAGCGATGCAGTACCGAATCGCAAAAAGGGGCAAGGTCCTTAACCTGCATATTGGTCCGGGTCTTAACCGGTTAATATGTTTTAGGGACTATTTAATGTGATTCATTTTAGCTTGCAAAAAAGAAAAATTATGCCCGGAACCCCGCTTTAACTGTGAAATATGATTAAGTCCAAACATTAAGAATTTTCCCGAGTTCCCCTTCATCAAAGACATCATTTTAATAGGTACAGCAATATATTCTGCTCTCATCGTCAGTAACTGGGGGAAACAACTCAACCGGGCAGATTAACACATTTTTTAAGTAAACACCATGGGAGAGATACCGTTTACAAATCGAATAAAAATTTTTTTTTCATTTTCTTTTCATTAGGCGCTGAAAGCACTCTCCACATATCTGTAATAATAGCCTGTACAGCCAGAAATATGCTTTTATCAAGACTGCAAATAATTGAATTATTGTTTGAAGATGGAGTTGTTGTATGTGGCATTCAGGTTGAAACATCCAGATGCAAAGCTGCGAAAAAAAATGCTTTGTACAGCTTTCAATTCTTCCTGAACAAAATGACACACCATAAAAAAGAAAAAGAAAAAAGGTACAAAACACAAAAGGAAAGTATGTATACTGAACAAAAAAGTAGAAAAGTTTAATGTACTTTTGAAACTGGCAAATCTCACAGCTCTGTTAAAGGACATCTACGCTAATTTTGTAACTTTTCCTATTGTATTTGTTTTGTATAAAGATAAAAAAGCAGAATATAATACATTCTATTTACTTTTAGTAATCTGAGTTTCTGTTCAGAATGGAGGGGGAGTATTTTGCAGACAATCCCTATGGCCAATGTGTCTCAAGGCAGACAATAGTGATTAGCTAAGAAAGTCTAACCAAACTGATATGCCTCGTACACACGACCATGAGAGCTTTTGGCCGGGAAAACCGGCCGCGGGTATGCTCCATTGCAGTTTTCCCGTCAGGAAAACTGCAGAGAAAAAAAAGAGAACCAGCTCTCTTTTTTCCCGCCGGGATTCCCGTCGATCTTTTTCCCGGCAGTTTTCCTGTCGGGGAAGCCTCTCGTGTGTAGGGGGAAAAACTTACGGAGCAGGTTCTCGGTTTTCTCCTCGGGATTCCCGGTGGACTTTTTACCGCCGGGAATCCGTACGTGTCTACTAGGGTACTAAATGTTGAAGGCAAAGTTTGAAGGCATCTTTAGGGCCTATGTACATTGGTTTATTGATGTCACTACTAACTTCAATAAAAAATATATATATTTTTTTCATCAGTTTTGACCTGTTCAACATTAATAACAATTCATCAATTCCAATCTGTACTTTCCTATCTGTTTCCTACAGCTATCTGTACTGGTCTGTCTGGGCATAAATAAAGAAGTATGGCCAAAGCTCTCTTGGCCATACTTCACCTGTGGGTCACAGGACTGCACTTACTTCTACACTTCTGTGACCCAGATTCAGCTGACACTAGGCTAAAACTCTCCGTTGGCTGATGTCACAGAGCCAGTTCAGGCTTTGCAGGGATACCAACAATGATGTTGGGTTCCACGCAGATGCCTGACCGGCAGGTGGCTCGTCCTCTCAGCGTGTCACTGAAAGCCTAAGCCAGCCTCTCCTGCCCAATCCCCAAGTCCAGTGCTCCAGAACACAGAGCGGACCCAAGAACTGAGCTGTGACGGAATCCGGACACCCTGACTGGGTATTTTCGCCAATAAACTGCTTCCCAAGTTCTAGAACATGAGACCCGCAAGTCTGGCTATCGTTAGCCCAATAACTAGGCAACACCAGTTTTGGAGTACACCAGGTACAGAGATATACACTTAGGGGACAATCCCCCTTCTTTGCATAATGACACAGGGCGGGTAAACTTTACCTCCTCCAGTAGCATGACCTGGGCCGGACTTATCATAGGGCTGGACTGGGCTCAAGCCAGTTTACATTTATTTATTTTTCAATATTATGCCAGTCATTTAATTTTTCATTTAAAGTGTGTTGATTGGTCTAGCATTTTTACCTGTTCTAGGAACATTGATCATGTTTGTCCTCCGTCCAAGTGTCTTTCTTTAATTATTACCCTTGTGAAGCTATTTTTGCAATATTATGCCCGGTGTCTGTCCTTTTTCTGGATGTGGCATGTTACTTTGGCTCCAATTTCTGGATTTGCCCTTTGAATGCATTGCACTCTGACTTGTGTCAGTGCTTTTTTGTGCCCATGCGCAGTATACATCATGTCCTTCGGGACAACGCTATGTTTACTATTGATGACTTCGCTCATCATTATGCAACGCGGTCGCGATGACGTCATTACGCCCGGTCATTCTTCTGCACATGTGCGGGCATCCGAATGACACTATTTATAGCTGCGGCGACTACCGATGGACAGACGTGACGGCTTGTACGGCGGAATTATATGAACCCTCTCCATCTGACAGGTACAGCAGAAGCTCTTTTCTTGCCAGGCTTCTTGTGGTGATCCCAAGCTATGAGTAAGCACTAATCAATAGTGTGAAATGCGTCAGCTGTTTACCCCTATTTCTTGCTGTGATGTGTGGTGTTTGAAAACTTTTACCAATAAAAGGCAACCGAGAGGTTTCTTCAGAGTGCTGCTGTCCAAACATTTCTTTCTACATTCTCTTTGTGGTGATATTGGGTTATTTATCCCCATACACACATTCATTTTTTGCTGCTTTGCTTCCCTAGGCATACACCTTTGAAGTGGGAGAATACATAGCTTGTGTATGTATCATTTTGTTCTATTTAAAGTAATGTATAGAAGGTAGGGCCCAAAAGTGACTCAAGCCTAGGGGCCCCCACCACCCTAAGTCCTGCCCTGAGCATGACACAGGTGTATTCAACTAGACCGTCTTTGGGAGGGGCTGCTGGAGAAATCCCCTCCTCCCTTCTCACAGCTAATCCACATAGACATATACATCCCATAATATGTTGCTCCCAAGGGAGACCCAAACAATAATACAATGGGATACAGGCACTTAACAAACACATAGCAACCCCCACCCCACCTAAAAGCATCTAGCAATGGTCTCTGATGAAAGGTGGACTCTTCATATATTCTTGAGGGATATTGTTTAGAAATATTAATGTCCCATGTGAAAGAACTCTTTCATTCCTTCAACACAAACCAAACATATAGGAACCTGGATAACTGGTAAAACGAAATGCTGAGTCTGGTGTGGTTGTACGGTGAGTCTGATTAGTGCAGATCAGACCGGGGTTCTTGGTCACCCTGTGGCCCCTAATAGACACAGGGTGAATTACACTTAGGAGGAGCCGGGGGAGCTGGACAATGAGTTTCCAGAGCTCTCTAAGGTAAGCTGGGTTCAACAAGCCCCCTGCCCAAAGTGACTCCCGTCACACATCTCCCCTTACAGCAGAAGACCAACACAGAAGGAGACCCCAAGCGGGTTGACTTCAAAGTTAGTCTGTAGTTCCAGTCCCCCAATGCCCATACCCATACAGTACCCCAAACACATTATCCCAAACAGAGCATTACAAACCCAGCCAACCTCTGCCTTTTTCATAGAACATACCCACTGCTGCAGACTGGTTTTTCCCCCCTGAAGTCCTTTCAGCCACTGGCGAGAAGACAGGGTGACTGGGCCCACTCTGTCATCCACTGTTACTAGATGAAAATCCCCTAGTGTTTGCAGAGCAAATCTGACATCCTCCTGTCCCAATGTCAGACCCTTTTCTGGGGTTTGGTCAGTAGAGACTGAAGTCTCATCCACTACCACAGGAATTCAATCTTCTGTTAGTTAAGGGCAGAGGCCAGCAGTCCTCTGCCCTGTTGCAAGTTCTTCTGCTGGGTTGCTGTCAGTGGAGTGGAGACCGCAGTCCCATCCCCTGAAATCCGCTCAAGCTGTAGTTGTGAGGTGTCGATTGCATTCTCTTCCTGCAGGGTTGATTGTTGTGGGCAGAGGTCAACAACACCATGCTCTGAAGCCAGCTCTTCTGGTGAAGGCTCACTGGGTTGTTCCTCCTTAGCAGAAAGGTCTACTAAATACCCAGGGCCAAATTCTCAAAAGAGATATGCAGGCGGAACTGCTGTTCAGCCTGCGTATCTCTGTGCCTAACTTTGGAAACGATCCTCAAAAGGCTTTTTCCAAAGTTAGGCAGAAGATCTGACATGTGTAAGACACTTACACTGTCAGATCTTAGGATGCAGTACCGCATCCGCCACTGGGGGCATTTCTCATTGAAATGCAGCTTTGCGTATGCAAATGAGGACTTAAGCAGATCCACAACGCTTTTAAGCATTGTGATTTCTGCGTAAGTTCCGATTTGCTTGCGCAAAACTAGGGCTGGTTTTACAATGTGGAAAGTTAGTAACACCATGTAAAAGCCCATTCAAGCGACGGCATTTGGTATGCATTCCTGAGGGAGAACTCCACGGCAATTTGTAAAATCAAAACCGGCATGGGTTCCCCCCCAGGAGCATACCAGGCCCTTAGGTCTGGTATGGGTTGTAAGGAGACCCCCCCTACGCCAAAAAATCGACGTAGGGGGTCCCCCTACAATCCATACCAGACCCGTATCCAAAGCACGCTACCCGGCCGGCCAGGAATGGGAGTGGGGACGAGCGAGCGCCCCCCCCTCCTGAGTCGTGCCAGGCCGCATGCCCTCAACATGGGGGGGTTGGGTGCTCTGGGGCAGGGGGGCGCACTGCGGGCCCCCCAACCCCAGAGCACCCTGTCCCCATGTTGATGAGGACAGGACCTCTTCCCGACAACCCTGGCCGTTGGTTGTCGGGGTCTGCCGGCGGGGGCTTATCGGAATCTGGGAGTCCCCTCAAATAAGGGGGCCCCCAGATACCGGCCCCCCACCCTAAGTGAATGGATATGGGGTACATCGTACCCCTACCCATTCACCTGGAGGCAAAGTGATAGTTATTAAACACACAACACAAGGGTTTTTAAAATCATTTATTAGTCTGCTCCGGAGGCCCCCCCTGTATTCTTTAGCTCTAATACCACGGGGGGCTTCTTCTTCCACTCTCCGGGGGGGGTCTTCTCCGCTCTCCGGGGGTCTTCTCCGCTCTCCGGGGGTCTTCTCCGCTCTCCGGGGGTCTTCTTCTATCTTCGCCGCTCTCCGCTGTTGACTCGGCGCACCCCGGTTCTTCTGCAGCTGTCCGGTGCCTTCTCCTTCAGCGCTGGCTGCCTGCTATCTTCGTGTGTTAGCTCAATTACTAGCAGGCAGCCAGCGTGGTCTTCTGTGACGTCATGTTCTTCTCTTCTCTTCCCTTCTTCCGATGTTGACTCGACGCCTCTTCTCACTGCAATGATGGAAGCGCGCCTTGCATCCCATTTATATAGGCATCACCGTCCCATCATGCTCCGGTAGGTACCCACGTGGGTAGGCACCCACCACGTGGGTACCTACCGGAGCATGATGGGACGGTGATGCCTATATAAATGGGATGCAAGGCGCGCTTCCATCATTGCAGTGAGAAGAGGCGTTGAGTCAACATCGGAAGAAGGGAAGAGAAGAGAAGAACATGACGTCACAGAAGACCGCGCTGGCTGCCTGCTAGTAATTGAGCTAACACACGAAGATAGCAGGCAGCCAGCGCTGAAGGAGAAGGCACCGGACAGCTGCAGAAGAACCGGGGTGCGCCGAGTCAACAGCGGAGAGCGGCGTAGATAGAAGAAGACCCTCGGAGAGCAGAGAAGACCCCCGGAGAGCGGAGAAGACCCCCCCGGAGAGTGGAAGAAGAAGCCCCCCCTGGTATTAGAGCTAAAGAAGACAGGGGGGGCCTCTGGAGCAGACTAATAAATGATTTTAAAAACCCTTGTGTTGTGTGTTTAATAACTATCACTTTGCCTCCAGGTGAATGGGTAGGGGTACGATGTACCCCATATCCATTCACTTAGGGTGGGGGGCCGGTATCTGGGGGCCCCCTTATTTGAGGGGACTCCCAGATTCCGATAAGCCCCCGCCCGCAGACCCCGACAACCAACGGCCAGGGTTGTCGGGAAGAGGTCCTGTCCTCATCAACATGGGGACAGGGTGCTCTGGGGTGGGGGGCCCCGCAGTGCGCCCCCCTGCCCCAGAGCACCCAACCCCCCCATGTTGAGGGCATGCGGCCTGGCACGGCTCAGGAGGGGGGGGGGGGCGCTCGCTCGTCCCCACTCCCATTCCTGGCCGGCCGGGTAGCGTGCTTTGGATACGGGTCTGGTATGGATTGTAGGGGGACCCCCTACGTAGATTTTTCGGCGTAGGGGGGTCTCCTTACAACCCATACCAGACCTAAGGGCCTGGTATGCCCCTGGGGGGGGAACCCATCCCGGTTTTTAATTTGAAAATTGGCATGGAGTTCTCCCTCTCAGGAATGCATGCCGAGCGACGCTGTAATTTTTTAATTTTTTTTCCCGGCGCGTATTTTTTTTTTCACCCGTCGCAACTTTATTGTCCAGTCGCAATCCACAAAGCCCGGCGTAAATTACGTTCGCACGCTGCACGTCGGGAAAATTACGTCACACGCATGCGCAGTACGGCCGGCGCGGGAGCGCGCCTCATTTAAATTGTAAACGCCCCCCGGAGAGGAGGACCGCCTTGCGACGGAGGCACTTAAGTTACACGGCGTGTAATTTCTAGGTAAGTGCTTTGAAGATCGGGCACTTAGGTAGAAATTTAACGCCTGTGTAACTTAACTGCTGAAAGTTAAGTTAGGCAGCTTTTTTGAGAATTTGGCCCCCAGTCTCTGGAACTGGTGTCTAGGGATAGAGTTTCACCATCTTCTGTTCATGGAACCCAGAAGATGTTATCAGTGCTGGGCAGAGGTTAGCAGCGCTCTGCCCTGTTGTCAGCACTTCAGCTTTGGGGATGGCCATCTCCAAAGTTTCCACTACTAATCCTAGGGGATGCTGCTGAATGTGTTTTAGCATTTCCCTGTATGAACTTTTCAGATGCTGTTTTATTCCTTAGCAAGTATTCGAGATCGGGTTTAAGCTCTGAGACCCCTGCAAGACTGAGCATAGCCTCTCTGTATTGTCTAGCAATGGTCTCTGAAGAAAAGTGCACTTTATCTTCATATATTCTTGAGGTATACTGTTCAAAAATATTTAATGTCCCAAGTGAAAGAGCCCCTTCATTCCTTCAACACAAACCACACATATAGTACCCTTGATAACGGGTAAAAGGAAATGCTGATTCTGGTGTGGTTGTACGGTGAGTCTGATTAGTGCAGATCAGATCGGGGTTCTCGGTCACTCTGTGCCCCTAATAGACATAGGCTAACTTACACATAGGAGGGGCTGGGGGAGCTGGACAAGGAGTTTCCAGAGCTGTCTAAGGTAAGCCCCCTTACATAAGCTATCAGCAGTCTTTGATCGCTCAGTTCTTGGTGTAGAGCCGGGGGGGGGGGGGGGAACATCTGCAGCATTGGATCAATGTTGCAGCCATCTAGGTTAGCATGCAAATTTTTTCGAATTCCCACACTTCTCTCTTCGCTATATTTATCGGCGTATACCGTGCACTTTTTTCCCCTTAAAAAAGGGGGAAAACGTGGGTGCGCGATATACGCTGATACCCGCTTCCCGCGCTCAGTTTGAATGCCTGCGCCGACATATACTGAGTGCAGTACACTCGGCTACATTCGGCCAGGCTCGACTTCGCTCGTGCTCACGCATAAACGTCACAGAGTGTGAGCACGAGCGAAGCTGTACCTGGCCGAATGTAGCCGAGTGTACTGCACTCGGTATATGTTGGCGCAGGCATTCAAACTGAGCGCGGGAAGCGGCGATTTGACGGGGGGAGACAGCACGGGAGAAGCCGGGAGGACACCACCGAAGCCGCAGACGGACGCCGGACCCGACGAGGCTGCCGATGGACGCCGCGCAAGACACCAAAACTGTAAGTACTAAAACATTTTTTTACAGGAATTGCGGGTCCACATTAGGGGTGCGCGCTATACGCCGGAGCGCGCAATACCCCAATAAATACGGTACTTTAAGAGGTACAAATTAATGCAGCTCAGTATTAATGAATATTTTTGGGGAAAATTACAGGTATGGATATTTTTATGTAAAGAAGGCTGCACTGTGATGTAAAGGGGAGCTGTGATGTAAAGAAGGCTGCACTGTAAAGGGGGCACTGTGATGAAAGGGGGCTGTACTCAGGCCCGGATTTCCCACAAGGCCACTGAGGCCAGGCTTTGGGGCGGCAGGACTCCAAGGGGCGGCAGTGGCATGGAGTCCTCCGACGCCCGGAACATACAGTTAAGGGCGGTAAGTTATGGGGGAATTTGCTCGCTCGTTAACAAGTGATTGCAGCGATGTCGCCGAAATCACTTGTAAAATATGTGCTCCCGTCCGTCCTCCCATCTCCCCCCCCCACCCCACATACCTCTCTCTGCTGGCTCTGTCTTCGGGACTCCGTCCTCCCCCCGATCACCGAGTCTGTCTCCTGTCCCTGCTGCCGATGTATGAAGTGAGAGGGGAGAGCTGTGCTCTTCCCATCTCAGCTGTGACAGGAGTTCTAGCACAGTGCTAGGACTCCTGTTTTGGAGGTGACAGGGTCAATAAAGAGAACATGTCACCTCCAATTGCTATCACACAGGAAATGTTTTTCTCCTTTGTGATATAAAAAAAAATTCACTTAACTTTTTTGCTAACAAATAAATAAATAATAAGAAATAATAATTAAATTAATAAAATAAAAAAGGAAAGAATAAGAAAAATAATAAGAAAATGATACAAAAATTAAAAAAAGTAAGTGACAAGCTACAAATAAATAAAAATAAAAAAAGTGATAAAAAAGTAAAAAAACAAACAAAACATATTTCAACTAACTGTGCCGCACATTCTCCGTTGATTTGGGGGGGGGGGTTCGGTTGGCAGGGAGGGGGTGCATTGTGGAACCTGGCCTTGGGGCGGCAGGGAGAGCAAATCCGTCCCTGACTGTACTGTAAAGGGGGCACTGTGATGTAAAGGGGAGCTGTGATGTAAAGAAGGCTGCACTCTAAAGGGGGCAATGTGAGGTAAAGGGGACTGCACTGTAAAGGGGGGACTGTGATGTAAAGGGGACTGCACTATAAAGGGGGCACTGTGATGTAAAGGGGACTGCACTGTAAAGTGGTACTGTTATGTAAAGGGGACTGCACTGTAACAGGGGGTACTGTAATGTAAAGAGGAGCTGTGATTTAAGTAAGGCTGCACTGTGATGTAAAGGGGAGCTGTTATGTAAAAAAAGACTGCACATTGAAGGGGGCACTGTGATGTAAAGTGGACTGCGCTGTAAAGGGGGTACTGTTATGTAAAGGGGACTGCACTGTAAAAGGGGGTACTGTAATGTAAAGGGAGCTGTGATTTAAAGAAGGCTGCACTGTGATGTAAAGGGGAGCTGTTATGTAAAAAAAAGACTGCACTCTAAAGGGGGCACTGTGATGTAATGGGGGCTGCACTGTAAAAGGGGACATGGCAATGTAAATAGGGGCTGAGATGTAAAGGTGACTGCACTGTAAAGGGGGCACTGTGATGTAAAGGGGACTGCACTGTTATGCCTAGTACACACGAGAGGATTTATCCGCGGAAACGGTCCGGGGGACCGTTTCCGCGGATAAATCCTCTGGCGGATTTTGATCTCATGGTTGTACTAACCATGAGATCAAAATCCCCGCGGAATTCCGTCCGCGGTGACGTGTCGTGCCGTCGCCGCGATGATGACGCGGCGACGTGCGCGACGCTGTCATATAAGGAATTCCACGCATGCGCCGAATCATTACGACGCATGCGGGGGATGGATTCATACGGATTGATCCGGTGAGTCTGTACAGACCAGCGGATCAATCCGTTGGAATGGATTCCAGCGGATAGATTTCTTAGCATGTCAAGAAATTTTTATCCGCTGGAAATCCATCCCCGGGGACAAAAATCCGCGGAAACAGATCCGCTGGATCGTACAGTACACACCAGGGGATCTATCCGCTGGAGCCGGTCCGCGGATCAATTCCAGCGGATCGATCCTCTCGTGTGTATGGGGCCTTAAGGGGGGGGGGCACTGTAATGTAAAGGGGAGCTGTGATGTGAAGGGGACTGCACTGTATAAATCTCAGGACGGAATGTATGAAAAAAAAAACATATCATTTGACAGGTAAGACAGATCCCCTCCAAGTACTGCATATGTCAATATTATAGTCTGTACTGTGGACTGTACCTTTAATTAAAGCTGTATATTATTGTTACTGAGGTCCATGAAGACGTAGTAAAGCACGATAGCTTTTAAAGGAGTAAACACATTTCTTCTAACAGCCAGATAAAGGTGAGGTCATAGCCTTCTTTCTTTTACCAACAGGCTCCCAAATAACTGGTTGACTTGAGCTCTGCATTATTAACCAGTGTGTGGCTTTACCTTCAATACACCAGCAGGGTCATTACAGCTGAAAGGTGAAATAGCAAAAAATAGTGCCCGTCTAATGAAAAACTTAGGAGAATAGACAGCGGAGGACAATTTTAAATGAAACCTCTCAATTATTAATCCGACTCCGCCAGGATGTACCGGCTGGCCACGGCATTTACAGAAGCTGCACCGGAGTTCATTTGCAATAGAGACGCAGCAGAGATGAACTTTAACAGCAGATGAGGAGGTGGCGGCGTTCCCTGAGATGCAGCCTAATATACGAGAGTTGTGTGTAGGAAATCCTTCTATGGCATTTACAGGTGTATGATTGTATTATGTGTGGATGGGTTTGTTTTGTTTTTGTCTTTTTACAATTATTTTAGTACCTTTTATTATTATTTTTCCCCACGTCATTCTTTTACCGTGTTAATGACAGTGCTGTTGGCGCTATATAAATCCTGTATAATAATAATAATAATAATAATATACACATTTGGTGGCAGGTCCACTTTACCGCTTGCAGACCAGCCGCCGTCATTATAATGCAGCAGGTCGGCTCTGCTGCACAAACCACTGTAGGTGTACGTCAGAGTTTGCACTGGAAATAACGTGCCCGTGGTCGTGGTGTACAAAGGCAGAACGGGGAACTGCCTATGTAAACAAGGTGATTTCCCGTTCTGCCAGATGACATGTCAGAGATCTTCTGTTCCCAGTGATCGGGCCTGGCATCCCATCCCCCCTACATTTAGAACACACCTAGGGAACATACTTAACCCCTTGATTGCATTTTTATAGCACTGATCCATTACGTCACTGGTCCCCAAAAAGTGTCATTTGGGGTCAGATTTGTCTGCCGCAATGTCGCAGTCCCGCTAAAAATCACAGATCGCCGCCATTACCAGTAAAAAGAGAAGTCCCTTAATCTATCACATAGACACAATAACTTCTGCGCAAACCAATCAATATACGCCTATTTCGATTTTTTTTTTAACCAAAAATATGCAGAATATATATCGGCCTAAACTGATGAATAAATTCTAAATTTCAAAATTGTCACTCTTTTTTGTTTATAGCACAAAAAATAAAAACCGCAGAGGTGATCAACTACCACCATAAGAAAGCTCTATTTGTGGGGGGAAAAAAGGACATAAATTTTGTTTGGGTACAGTGTCGCACGACCACAAAATTTTCAGTTTAATTAAAAAAATTACCTAGTCATTAAGGGGCCTGTGTTGATGTCCTTAAATGGGTGAATGCAGTGTGCTTTTGATATCATTGAGATCATTCAGATTTGAATGGCAGGTGTATTTAACTTGCAGATGACCCCCTTTGACTTGCTTCAAGCTGTTTCTATTAGCAGAGTATTGAAATCATGCTTTAGAAGCTTTTTGGATACAGCAAACAGCCTTACTTTTATGGAGAAATATATTACATGCCTTTTATCATCATGGAGACAGGAAGAGAACACAAACGAGTGTATTGAGCATAGGTAGACAATACATCCTGTTATACTGTATCATAGACTATAGGAACTCTACAGTATAATACCACAGTGCCACCTACTGCATAGATAGGTATAATGTATACAGTATTGTCAGTTTATTAACAACTTTACATTACATTGTTCTTCTAATGGCGCGTACACACAAATGGATTTTCCGTCGGAAAAACTGCAATGAGAGCTTTTCGTTGGAAATTTTCCGACGGAAAAACTGCTGGAAAAAGAATTTATTTTTTCCCGTCAGGAAGAAATCCTAGCGGGAAAACCATTCGTCTGTATGCTTTTCCGGGGGAAAAAAAAGCATGCATGCTCCGAAAAAATTTGACGCATGCTCGGAAGCACAGAACTTAATTTTGGCGGATTTTCGTAGTCTTTTACGTCACCGTGTTCTTGGCAGTCAAAAGTTCACCGGACTTGTGTGAGACCGTGTGTATGCAAGGCAGGCTTGAGAGAAATTCCGGCGGGAAAACCATTGTTTTTTTATCCAACAGGAAAACCGGTCGGGTGTACAAGGCATATGTAAAACAGGGAGTGTAATGGCGCTTGCAAATGGAAAGTTGCAATAATAAATAATAAAGTGCAATAAACGACGCACAGCAACGTGTGAATACTAATCAATAAGCAATATAAACATGTTATATCGTTTTTGCATTCCCGTAGAGTTGTAGGGGGAGAGAGGCATACCTGTAATTTGCTCATTCACGTAAAAGCTACACCTTACCCATATACCCCCCACTGCTCTCTTCACCTCCAGGAACTGTGGGGAATACAGAGTATGTGGATTCAGGTATAGAGGAGCATGTAACTGCACTGGGCCAATGAGAGTTGTCCCATGGGGAGTCCATAGCTCTGTGTAAGCTATGTCTCTGGTGACTTGTTGCTTAGACAGAGCTTTCTCTTTCCTCAGGAAGGTAGATATATCATACGCATCACTGGAGGTCAACATAGGCATAGGCAAAATGAAAGAACACTTTAAGGTCAGTATCTGGGCCCTACCTCCACTACATTAGGCAGAGAGAGATCAAGGATGCAGAGTCCTCAGTCTCCTTCTCCTTCTCCACTGCCCCCTCCACTGCCTCATTTGCACCAATCTCCTTGCCCGCTATCCTTAAAACAAATGCAAGCAATGAGACTGTAAACAGCATGTGGCGACGGTCCTATCCCAGAGATGAACAAGGAGGGGGTAAAGTTGGGAGGTGAAGAGGAACTTCACTCCCACTAATGTTTGTTTTTTGCCCTCTTACCCAAATTGTTTTTTTTTTGTACTTTATATGTTTATTTGTTTTTTTCTTTTCTTTACATAAAACAGCATATGGAAAGGCACAGGGCAAATACTCTGCCAAAAACAAACATGAATACAATCCTCTCGACAAAAAAAATACATACATATTCGCTCTGGACCCTCCCATAAACTCCCTCACTAAATCTTCCCACTCTAACCCTTTTCTTAGTCATCACTCTCTCTCACAGAGACAAGTGATGCATCTGCCCTTTCCCAGCTCCCCCCCCCCCTCAAAAGACGAGAGAAAAAAAAAAAAAGAGAAAAAAAAGAGAAAAAGATAAAAGAGGGGGAGAGAGAAGGGGAGCCCCATCCTCTCCCTCCCTTAAACCACAATTCATAACAGGAAAGTCGGTTTATCCTTCATATTATATTTTACATTATAATTCCCTGCGCGTATCCGATTCTTCATTTATCAGGTTCAGTCATTAATCTTTTCCCCTCATCTGAATTTTTAAACAAATTCCAGCTCTTCCACGTTTCTTTGTATAGTTTATTTTTACCCTTAGCTGAGAGAACTAGGTCTTCCATAGCTTCTATATCTCTAACTCTATTTATCCACTCTAAAACTGTTGGTGACGTAGTATCCCTCCACCGTAAGGGTATACCTGCTTTAGCTGCATTCACCAAATGGCACAGTACTGAGTTCCGATAAGTCTGAACTGGGATCTCAGATAGGTGAAGTAGGAAAAAAGCGGGATCATTGGGTATTTTTAACTCACAAATTTTTTGCAAGATTCTCATAATTGACAACCAATAAACTCTTATTTTTTTACAAAACCAAAATATATGAATCAATGTCCCGCTTTCTTCTCCACATCTCCAACATCTGTCAGAATTTTCATTGCAGAATTTTTTGAGTCGTACTGGAGTATGGTACCACTGCATCAAGATTTTATAGTTTAATTCTTGAATTCGTGTACAGATTGAAGAGTTTAGAGTCAAAAAGATAATCTGTTTACGTTGTAATGCAGAGAAGGTCCTATCTAGGTCCGTCTCCCATTTGTTAAGGCCTGGTATCTCCTGATCCTCCCTAAATTTATTTAATAGTCCATACATTTTAGAGATCCCTCGGGCTAGTGGTTCTAAATCATTACAGTACGACTCAAAGATTGTTAACTGACGATGAAAATTACTTCCCGGGCCTAATGATCTAAAAAAATTACTTAATTGCAACGCCTGCCAGATATTGACTTCAAAAGGACCTCCTATTTGTATTAATGTTTTAATCGATGGCCAGTTTTCTGATATAATAAAATGTGAGGCCTGATATACTCCTTTCTCTATTAATAACCGGAAAGATCCTCTTTCATTACCCGGACTAAAACTTGGGTTCCCCAATATGGGAAACAAAGGTGATCGCACTGTAGAAAAGTTCCCGTTTTGGCATATACGTGCAGTAATTTTTAGTGTTGTGCCAATTATAGGGTGATTTTTAAGAGGAGCCGGTAATACTGTATAGCACCAAGGTGCTCTACCTAAAGGAACTGTACTCAGCTGTTGTTCTATGTCAACCCACCTCTTAGATCTAACATGTTTACACCAGTCCACTAATCTAGATAGATGTACTGCATAATAATACTTAAATATATCTGGGACCCCCATTCCACCAAGATTCTTAGGCATAGTCAACAGATCTCTTTTAATCCTAGGACGTTTCCCGGCCCAGATAAAATTCATAAATAAACTACGTATCTGACGCAAAAAAGTCACTGGAATCTTAATTGGTAGCGCCTGAAGTAAATACAAAATTTTCGGAAGAACGGACATTTTGATTATACTAATGCGGCCAAACCAAGAATGGGAACCAAGTCGCCATTTGTCAAGTAGGGCTCGTAATAGATTATACATTGGTAAAAAATTCATTTTAAAAATGTCCTTTTCTTTTGATGGAATATTTGTGCCCAAGTATCTAAGCATTGGACTCCATTTAAAACAAAAATTCGCCCGAATGGAATCCCGGGAAAGAGGGGATAGTGACATGCTCATGGCCTCTGATTTAGTCTGATTTATTTTTAAATTAGAGAGAGTGCCATATTTCTCAATCTCACTCAGCAAAGTAGGGAGAGAAATATGAGGCTCGGTTACTGAAAAAAGCATATCATCCGCATAAGCAGAAACCTTGTGGATTCCTTCCCCAACCCTAATACCACGTATATCCGGATTCAGGCGAATTCTGTTCAGCAATGGTTCCAAAGAGAGAACGAAGAGAAGGGGTGAGAGGGGGCAGCCCTGGCGAGTACCATTCGAGATGCTGAAGGGTTCAGAAAGGACCCCATTTGCCTTTACAACCGCTTGAGGGTTTGTATAAACACTTTTAATCCAGCCAATCTTTCGTTCTCCCATTCCTATTTGTTTCAGCACCTCAAATAAGAACCGCCAGTCTACCCTATCAAACGCCTTCTCCGCGTCTGTATTTAAAAATACACACGGTATTTTTTTATCATTTACCTGATTAATCAAATTAAGAACTTTTGTTGTATTATCTCTACCTTCTCTCGTGGGGATGAACCCTACTTGGTCTAAATCTATTATTTGGGGGATCCATGATTGTATTCTGGTTGCTAATATTTTCGTAAATATTTTTAAATCTGTGTTCAGTAACGAGATGGGTCTGTAACCTCCACAATCCGCCGGGTCCTTCCCCTCTTTTGGAATTAACGTAATATGTGCTCTCAGGGTATCCATAGGGAATGTGGAAGTCAGACCCACCGCATTAAAGACTTTTGTCATTTGTTTACTTAGCAACTCAGAAAATTCTCTGTAGTAACTTATAGTAAAGCCATCCGGACCAGGAGATTTTCCAGATTTGAATGATTTTAATACTTCAGTCACTTCTTTTACCGTAATAGGAGTGTCCAGACTATAACGGGCTGGTGAGGGTAATCTCGTCATACCTGTCGAGGTTAGATATTCTGCTATCCTGGACTGAGGGGAAGTAGCGTGAGGCAAGTTATACAGAGTAGCATAATACTTCCCGAATGTCTGGGCAATATCTTTAGGTATCTGTTTTAAATGTCCCTCTTTATCTTTTATTTGTGATATATAAGTTGACCTATTCTTTTCTTTAATTTTCCCTGCTAACAATCTGCCACATTTATCTCCTATTTCATAATCTATTTGTTTCCCTCGTTGGATTAGGGCTTTTGCTTTAAACCGTAAGATCTCTGACAGTTGTCTTCTCAGATGTCCCAGCTCCCTACCTACTGATGCTGTCTGTATCTTTTTATGCTGTGTTTCTAAGGTCTGGATCTCATCTAATAATTCTTTGGTCTGTTTTTCCCTTTTCTTTTTCAAAATTGCTCCATGTTTGATTAAAATTCCTCTGATCACGGCCTTGTGTGCCTCCCAAATCATACCTGGGTCACTCTCAGGAATGTCGTTTATCTGAAAATATGCTATCATTTCTTTAGATACATCGTCCCTTACTTCAGGATTTTGAAAAAGGCTTTCATTCAATCGCCAGCATCCCTTACGTTGAGTGGCCAGGTTAGACAGGGAGAGACACAACGAAACCGGAGCATGGTCCGACCATGTTATATTTCCGATTATGATTTCTGTAACGTCTGAAATTAAATAGTGTGGAATCAAAAACATGTCAATACGCGAGTACACTTGATGTGGGTTGGAAAAAAAAGTATAATCTCGTTCTTTTGTATGTAAAGTCCTCCAGGCATCTACCACTTGCATTTCATGCATTTTTTGTAGTATACTTCTTCGGACCCGACAGGGGACAGCTGAAGTTCCTGAGGAGGTGTCGATTCTAGGATCTAGGGGGATGTTGAAGTCCCCTCCCAGAATCAATCTCCCCTCTATAAAATCCCTTAATTCTGAAAGAATTTTTTTTAACAAACTGGTCCTGCTGTTTATTTGGTACATAGATTGTTGCTAATGTTACCTTAATGTTTCCAATGCTTCCTTTAAGGAAAAGAAATCTCCCATTAGGGTCTACCCGTTTGTCCACTAAGCACCATGGCACTCGATTAGATATTAATATTGAGACCCCCTTAGATTTAGCCTGTTGATTTGGAGCATGATACACACAAGGGAAAAATCTATTTTGAAGAAGAGGGAGTCTACCTGCCTTAAAGTGTGTTTCCTGAACATAGGCTACATCTGTCCCGGATCGCCTCAAATCGTTCAACAACATTTTCCTTTTCTCTGGGACATTAAGACCCTTAACATTCAAGGAGGTAATATATTATTTTTGTATTTTTTTCTTTTATTTTTTTTTTTATTTTTTGTCAGTGTTGTCTGAAAAATGGAAGAGGTGAAGATTACCTTCTTACCCAAATTGTTGGTTTTACTTTAATACATATACTCACCCGCCGAGTGAAATCAGCGTTGGCCTGCTGTGATCTGTGGTTCAGGTGACATAACCTGAGTCCCCAGCTGCCAATTTAGGCCCTCCTCGCTGATGAGAAGGGGCTTTGTGTGCTGGGTCCTAAAGCCTAATGGGAAATATGACATGGTTTCCCAGGAGGCCACAGGACCGGGGACAGGTCATACTGACGGAAGATACTGACATACTGAGGATGGCAGTGGGGGCAGGGCCAGAAGAAAAAAAAATATGGGTAAACAATCAGGAAAAAAAGAACAAAACCCACTGTTTCAAATTGCAGGGGGTGAGGGTTGGAGTGGAACACACTCCCTCTTAGAAGTGAAAGTCGGCTTTAAGCTGCCAAAATCACCTCTACAGAACTGAGAATCAAAATGTGACATGCCTGGTGTACCTACCAGGAAGTGTCAAACTGGTCTCAAATGCAAGCAAAATGCACCTGAAAAAAAGCTGCAACTGACAAAAAAAAACAACCCAAAGCACGTCACCACAGATCCCGAGGGCATGTGTGTGGGCTTATATTTGTGTAAGAAATTGTTATCTTCACAAACACGTCAATGGGGTTTGAAAAGCACCTTGAAGTAGGTGGACACAGCTCAGAAGAAGATCAACTACTCTTCAGAAGGAGGTCAACTGCTCTTTAGAAGGAAGTCAACTGCTGGTCAGAAGCAGGTGAACTGCTCTTTTGAAGGCAGTCAAATGCTAGCAAAAGGAGGTAATCTGCTAGTCAGAAGGAGGTCAACTGCTAGGGAGAAGGAGGTCAACTGCTAGTGAGAAGGAGATCAACTGCTAGTGAGAAGGAGGTCAACTGCTAGGGAGAAGGAGGTCAACTGCTAGTGAGAAGGAGATCAACTGCTAGTGAGAAGGAGGTCAACTGCTAGTGAGAAGGAAGTCAACTGCTAGTGAGAAGGAGGTCAACTGATAGAGATAAGGGGGTCAACTGCTAGTGAGAAGGAGGTCAACTGCTATAGAGAAGGAGGTCAACTGCTAGTGAGAAGGAGGTCAACTGCTAGTGAGAAGGAGTTCAACTGCTAGTGAGAAGGAGGTTAACTGCTAGTGAGAAGGAGGTCAACTGCTAGTGAGAAGGAGGTCAACTGCTAGTGAGAAGGAGGTCAACTGCTAGTGAGAAGGAGGTCAACTGATAGAGAGAAGGAGGTCAACTGCTAGTGAGAAGGAGGTCAACTGCTATAGAGAAGGAGGTCAACTGCTAGTGAGAAGGAGGTCAACTGCTAGTGAGAAGGAGTTCAACTGTGGGCCAGCCGCACCTGTGAGAAATCTCAGATGGAATGCAGTAGATTCTTAAAATGATGCAGGTCAACTGCTCTTTTGAAGGAGGTCAAATGCTAGCAAAAGGAGGTCATCTGCCAGTCAGAAGGAGGTCAACTGCTGGTCAGAAGGAAATCAACTGTTAGTGAGAAGGAGGTCAACTGTGGGCCAGTTGTGCCCTAAACTGATGCAAAGTGCATAGGGCAGAAGCTAGGGCAAAGAATATTTTTTACTTCCAACCACATGTAGATGTCCGTAGCCATCTTTACCTTGTAGAATGGAAATGGAAACTGATAGACTCATCATTAAAAGAATAATTTAATTAATGAATGAACTACAGAATTCCAAGTGCTTTTGTTGTGGGAAAACATATATCTTTCCACAGGTTCCCCCAGATACTTCTATTTTTTATCCCTGAAGGTAAGTTGGGGCTTATAGTTCTCCAATAGTGAGGTACCGGATGGATGCGTCTGTATGTGTGACTGTCATTCTTGAACAAACCCACAGAGATAATATAGGCATAATAGCCTGCATTAACCTTGAATTTCCCATGACCTGTACGAGAAGAGCTCTGTGTTTACATTTGACATAAATGCACTAAAATAATGAAGCTCTCCTTTTAGCAGGATGACGCCACTGACTCCCACTCGCCTTCTGCCTAACCGATAATATACTCTTTCTACAGCCTTTCACTCTGAATATATTAATATCAATTAACCAAATCTGTACATCAGAACAATGTTTTCCTTCTAAATTAGTCCTCATTTAATTGGGTCCCTTTACTGTATCTCTCCATGAATTTTACTGAAAGTCCAACTCCACTTTTATTTGTTTAAATAAGTAGTGTAGCATGTTTCAAAGTATAAAATGTTTTCCAAAAATTAAAAAAGCAGCTTTGGCTTTAATACTCACTTCCTCTCTTAGGCCCCTTTCACAGAGGCGCATTAATAACCCTTTATCGGCTGTTAGCGGGGGTTAATACCGCACCGCTAGCGGCCGAATCCCGCGACAAATCCGACGGTATAGCGCCACTATTTTTAGCGGCGCTATACCGCCACCACGCCTCCCGCCCCAGTGTGAAACGGTCCTTCAGCTTTTCCACAAAAACTCACCACTCCTGGTCGTTGCTTTTTTTCTAGGCTGAATGACACCCAGCATCATCAAGCCATATCCTGTGAGCCCTGGCAGTCATAAATACACACCCTGGGTGGTGCGTCATCACGCCGGCCAGGGCACACAGTACTTCTGAAGGGATCAGCACCTACACAACATTATGTTAGCAGTGAAAGCGAAATATTAGAATTTGCTCTGGAAAGCACCCATGTCCATGATGGCCTGGCCCTGAAATCCCACACGGAGATGGGCCAGAAACATCTGCCGGGATGTAAGCTCTCAAACACTGACAACAAAATGAGAGAAAATAGTTCCCCCAAAGAACACCAATATTAGAACACTATGGAAAAAACACTGAATTTTATTAAGTAGAGAAAGTAGTGCAACAAAAAACATATAGAAAATGGCAGATAAATAAGTGGTATCACAGTTAACCACTTCATTACTGGGCACTTAAACCCCCTTCGTGCCCAGACCAATTTTCAGCTTTCAGCGCTGATGCATTTTGAATGACAAATGCGCGGTCATACAACACTGTACCCAAATTATATTTTTATCATTTTTTTTCCCACAAATAGAGCTTTCTTTTTGTGGTATTTGATCATCTCTGCAATTTTTTTTTTTTGCGCTAAAAACAAAAAAATACAGAACATTTTGAAAAAAAAAACACAATATTTTTTACTTTTTGTTATAATAATATCCCAATTTTAAAATGTATTCTTCTACATATTTTTGTTAAAAAAATCGCAATAAGCGTATATTGATTGGTTTGCGCAAAAGTTATAGGGCCAGATTCACAGAAGAGATACGACGGCGTATCTCCTGATACGTCGTCGTATCTCTGTGATCCGCCCGTCCTAACTATGCGGCTGATTCATAGAATCAGTTACGCATAGATAGCCCTAAGATCCGACAGGTGTAATTGACTTACACCGTCGGATCTTAGGATGCAATTCTAGGCCGGCGGCTAGGTGGCGATTCCATTGCGGTCGGCGTAGAATATGCAAATTACTTACGGCGATCCACGAAGATACGCGCGTTCGTCGCAATCTCTTACGTCGTCGCTAGTCGTTTTTTCCCCGTCGCAAAGTTAGGCCTGCTATAACATGGCTTATCTTTAGAACAGTCATGTTAAAGTATGGCCGTCGTTCCCGTGGCGAATTTCAAAATTTTTTTTTTTGCGTGAGACGTCCGGGAATACGAAACGTTGTAACGCACGTCGCCGTTCAAAAAAAAACGTTCAGGCGCTGTAATTTCGCGCAAAGCACGTCGGGAAATTTCCTAATGGAGCATGCGCAGAACGTTCGGCGCTGGAACGCGCCTAATTTAAATGGTGCCCGCCCTATTTGAATTAGGCGGGCTTGCGCCGAGCGGATTTACGTTACACCGCCGCAAGTTTACAGGTAAGAGCTTTGTGAATCAGGCACTTATGCTATAAACCTGCGGCGGTGTATCGTAAAGGGGATACATTACGCCGCCGCAGCGTAACGTAATTCTCTCTGAATCTAGCCCATAGTGCCTACAAAATAGGGGATAGATTTATGATTTTATTTATTTATTTATTTTTGATTTTTTTGTCAAGCCTGCGATATTGCGGCGGACATATCAAACACTTTTGACACACTTTTGGGTCCATTCACATTTATACAGCGATCAGTGCTATAAAAATGCACTAATTACTGTATAAATGGCACTGGCAGGGAAGGGGTTAACAGTAGGGGGTGAGGAAGGGGTTAAATGTATTCCCTGGGTGTGTTCTAACTGTGTGTGGAGGGGGACTGACTGGGGGAGGTGATCGATGCTGTGTCCCTATGTACAAGAGGAGCAGCATCGGTCTCCTCTCTCCCTGACAGGACGTGGAGCTCTGTGTTTACACACCGAGCTCCACGTTCCTGCTGTCACTGCCGATCGCAGGTACCTGGCGGACATAGCGGCCGCCAGGAACGCGCATCGGCATCTCAGCAATGCGCCGGGCACAGTGTTTCCCCGCTGCGCGCCCCCAGCGGTGCGCGGGGAATGCACATAAAAGAACGTCCAGGGATGACCACCCGGCAGTTGAGAGCCGCGCTGTGGACGTCTTTCGTCTATAGCGCGGCTCTCTAGTGGTTAAAAAAGACAACGTTGTAAATTAAAATCAAGGGAATCGCAGCTGCGCATCACACATACATAACCCAAAAACCGAACACACCTGGTTCAGGCACAGTGGCACACAAATTAATGGAGCACAGCTCAGAGTAGGAACGCCCCCAGATTTTAGTATATTGAGCAGTCCTGTGTATTAGGTTCAGTGAGCTGAATGTGCATTTGAAAAGGGTGAATCCAGAGATAGGGTGTTGGTTGGATGGATGCGTGGAGGTAGGTCTGTCACTTTGTCAATAGGACAAGTACTTGCTAATCACAATGGTAATAGAACTCAGATACAGTCGGTAAAGAAACACTAGTGTGATTAAAGCAGGTATACACAGGCTTCAGTAGGTGCATATATAGCACAAGTATGGCGCTGGGCTGCAGATATGGAGGAGAGTATAAGGCACAGGGCTCAGGCTGGAATGTCCATAATGTAAAACATTAGGTAGAGATGAAAGAGCTCACCAGCTGGTTGGTAACCGTCCTTCACCTGTGTAGCCTCTCAATACCCCATTATACTCACAGGACACAAGCTGGGTTTTCAGTGTACTGAGCGGCACACACACAGGAAAAGACAGCAACACACTGCTTCTCCACTGTGTGATCAGTGCTGCAGTAAGGCCCCTTTCACACTGAGAAGTTTTTCAGACGGTAATAACCCTTTATCGGGCCGCTAGCAGGGGTTAATACCGCACCACTATCGGCCAAATCCCGTGGCAAATCCGACGGTATAGCGCCGCTATTTTTAGCGGCGCTATACCGCCACCGCGCCTCCCGCCCCAGTGTGAAAGGGGCCTAAGGCCATGCAAATAGCAAGCAAGCTTCAGGTGTGGTCCATGGGAAGTCAGGCAGCCAAACAGAGAGCACAGGAAGCCGGTGGTAGAGACAGAGGATGTCCTCAGCAGCTGCTGGTTCCCGGAGGACGTACTGACACTGAGCTCGGGTTACTGCATCAGGAGTGAGAAAGAGTATGTGAGGGGGTTTGAATCAGAGAAACAACTCACTCTTGTGATGGTAAAAGTGAGCAGTAGTGAGTAGACCTATCTTAGCAATGTACTGGGAGTATTCCAGTCAGGCTTCAAGCTGAGGTCCACCCTAAAACATTTTTTTACACTAAAGTCTCGTACACACGATCCGATTTCTGATGGAATAAAATCCGATGGATTTTTTCGTTGGATATCCGATGAAGCTGACTTTCATCAGTGTTGCCTACACACTATCAGACTAAATTCCGACCGTGCCAAAATATGGTGACATAAAACAGTACGACGAGCTGAAAAAAATGAAGTTCATAGCTTCCAACAATTCTGTCGACTTGATTCTGAGTATGCGTGGATTTTTCTTCCACACTTCCATACAGAATTTCCTATCGTTTTTTTATCCATAGGAAAAATTTAAAACATGTTCTATTTTTTTACACAGATGGAAAAAAGACCAATGGGGCCCACACACGATTGGTTTGTCCGATGAAAACAGTCCATCGGATAAACCGATCGTGTGTACACAGCATAACAGTCTCCTTAAAATCTGTTAAAAAACATTTGAAATTTATTTATTTTTACTTACCAGAAACGCCTGTTTCTAGGCAGTCGTCCTAATCTGCCACTTCCTATTCTGCTGAGCTTCTCGTTCTCTTCCTCGCCTGTGCTCTGAGACAGCCGACCATTCACAAAGCATTGCGCTACTTGCACATGTGCAGTAGGAAACGGGCAGTGAAGCTGCAAGGCTCCACTGCCTGTTTCCCTTAGTTAGAATGGTGGTGCCGGCACCCGATGCGATGGACGAATTGGCCTCCGTAGGCCGACATCGCGGGCTC
Source organism: Rana temporaria (assembly GCF_905171775.1). Lineage (NCBI taxonomy): Eukaryota > Metazoa > Chordata > Amphibia > Anura > Ranidae > Rana > Rana temporaria. The sequence goes on from NC_053490.1 coordinate 39,103,763, forward strand.
CCTGGACAGGTAAGTGTCCTTATTAAAAGTCAGCAGCTACAGTGTTTGTAGCTGCTGACTTTTAAAGAAAATAATTTGCGGGTGGAACACCGCTTTCAGGAGGTACGTAAACGATCTACATCTATAGCAAGTCACTGTTAACATTTAATCAGAGCTGCAGTCTGTTTTCATCTACCTGCTTTGTAGGGTTGCCACCTGTCCACGATTCACCCAGACAGTCCGGGTTTTGAATCATGTGTCTGGAATTCAGGCATACTGAAACCCGGACACATTATTCAGACTGGATTGTGGCTCCCCAAGTAACCAAGATAGTCACACAAATGTGTTGCTATTCAGGAGCTGCGGGTTGCTGTCTGGGGCAGGTTTGGCATCACTGGGAAGCAGGGCGATGATGTCAACAAATGCAATTTGGCCAGGCCCGGATTGGCTAATCGGGAGAACCGGGATACTTCCAGATGGGCTGGTCGGGTTGTGGGCCGGTGAAATACTCCTCCTGCGTTCCAGCAGCCGAGGCGCGGACCGATGACATCACTCGGCGGGATCGGATTGGCTGGTTTCTGCACAGCCATGATTGGTCCAGGAGCCACCGATTCTCATTGGCCGGCGGCAGGCGCTCTTTTTTAAAGCCTGGAATCATCTGTCAGTGGCGCAGGTAAGCTTTATGGAGTATTTTTTTTCTTCTTCTTTTCTTTTTTTAATTAAAATGTAGGTAGATAAAAAGTATTCTGTAGGTAGGTGGGCAAACGTTGTGGGTGTGGGGGATGTTGCTGCAAGTTACCACAGAGCCCAGCACCACAGAGCCCAGCATACCACAGAGCCCAGCATACCACAGAGCCCAGCACCACAGAGCCCAGCATACCTCGGAGCCCAGCATACCACGGAGCCCAGCATACCACGGAGCCCAGCATACCATGGAGCCCAGTACCACAGAGCCCAGCATATCACGGAGCCCAGCATACCACGGAGCCCAACACCACAGAGCCCAGCACACCACGGAGCCCAACACCACGGAGCCCAGCATATCACGGAGCCCAGTACCACAGAGCCCAGCATACCACGGAGCCCAACACCACAGAGCCCAGCACACCACGGAGCCCAACACCACGGAGCCCAGCATATCACGGAGCCCAGTACCACAGAGCCCAGCATACCACGGAGCCCAGCATACCACGGAGCCCAGCATACCATGGAGCCCAGTACCACAGAGTCCAGCATACCACAGAGCCCAACACCACAGAGCCCAGCATATCACGGAGCCCAGTACCACAGAGCCCAGCATACCACGGAGCCCAACACCACAGAGCCCAGCACACCACGGAGCCCAACACCACGGAGCCCAGCATATCACGGAGCCCAGTACCACAGGGCCCAGCATACCACGGAGCCCAGCATACCACGGAGCCCAGCATACCATGGAGCCCAGTACCACAGAGTCCAGCATACCACGGAGCCCAACACCACAGAGCCCAGCATATCACGGACCCCAGTACCACAGAGCCCAGCATACCACGGAGCCCAGCATACCATGGAGCCCAGTGCCACAGAGTCCAGCATACCACGAAGCCCAGCATACCACGAAGCCCAGCATACCACGGAGCCCAACACCACAGAGCCCAGCACACCACGGAGCCCAACACCATGGAGCCCAGCATATCACGGAGCCCATTACCACGGAGCCCAGCATACCATGGAGCCCAGCATACCATGGAGCCCAGCATACCATGGAGCCCAGTACCACGGAGCCCAGCATACCACGGAGCCCAACACCACAGAGCCCAGCACACCACGGAGCCAAACACCACGGAGCCCAGCATACCACAGAGCCCAACACCACGGAGCCCAGCACACCACAGAGCCCAACACCACGGAGCCCAGCATACCACAGAGCCCAGCACCACAGAGCCCAGCATACCACAGAGCCCAGTACCACAGAGCCCAGCATATCACGGAGCCCAGTACCACAGAGCCCAGCATACCACGGAGCCCAGCATACCATGGAGCCCAGCATACCACGGCCATTTTTTTAATAGTCGTGAACTAAAGTGGGCTGGTCTAAGGCATGAAACTCCAGGGCTGAAACTGAGTCCCACTCCGGCCCTGAATTTGGCTACACCCACCGTCCACCGCGGCACACTATGTGCACCACATTACTATTCTCCTTGGGGCACCCAAAGGTGTTCCAGGCCGCTAAAGTGTTTGGGTTTGGTTTGAAGAAAAGACGGTAACCCTACTGCATAGACATTTTTTTTGTAAAGATGAACTAACCCTTAAATCGATGGAGATAGTTTGCTTTAATTTCAGCATACAGTTCAGTTGGTGAAGCAAACTGAAAATTGAACTGGAATACTTCTACCATAAATAAAAAAAAAAAATCTAATTTAAAATAAATGACATCACAATGAGGATTACCTAGAATGTTTTATAATAAGGACATTGGAAATGTTCCCAGTTATTGTGACAGTATCTATAGCTATTGCCATTTCCATGTTAGCACTGTATAAACCTTGATTCTGCCCATCCTCTCTACACCGCAGTTTCGGGGCTTGTATAAAAAAAAAAAAAAACAACAACTTTCAAATCCCAGTGGATGTTACTAACTATCTTCCACAGCGCGCAGCCACTGCCGAGGGTGAATCACCCACGCTGCCTCCGAAGAACACGAGCCCTGTTTCCATGGCAACCGCTTGCACCAAATGCGAGTTAGCAAAGTAAAGGTTGTGTAACTATTGTTTTGCTGTTGTTCTCAACTATGTGTGGGCTTTTAAATGAAAGACAGCTAAGATAGTGTATGGATTTCTAGTATGCAATTGTGAAATTCTCAAAATAACGCTGATTGTTCAACGCTAAGAAGGAACGCTACCACCTGCGGATCCCTCTTTGTGTTCCACCGCGATGTCATGGAGAGACTAGAATTATGTTTCTTTTGTGGCTGATGATATCTAAACGATGGCATCAGATATTTTAAACAATAGACTCCTATGGTGGCTGATTTTTTTCTTTTTTTTTTGTATGTTAACAATTGCTTATAAGAAATTTATCATTTATGGCATAATGTTTTCAAACCTTAAAATAGTAGCATTTTTTTATATTTGTTAAAGAAAATTTTTCATAAAGAAAAATTACTGTGTGAAAACACAACATCCCATAATGCTCAGCTCTAGGTCTCCTGCAATAGCATATCTGGGTACTGGCTCCATACAGGATCATGTTGGTAGTTGCCAAGGAGAATATTGTGAAGGGAAGAAGGCAGTGCAACCATTTTCTTAAGACCTGGCCAGTTTTTGTGATTCGGCACTGCATCGCTTTAACTGATAATTGCACGGTCGTGCGACGTGGCTCCCAAACAAAATTGGCGTCCTTTTTTTCCCCACAAATAGAGCTTCCTTTTGGTGGTATTTGATCACCTCTGCGGTTTTTATTTTTTGCACTATAAACAAAAATAGTGCGACAATTTTGAAAAAAATGCAATATTTTTTACCTTTTGCTATAATAAATATCCCCCAAAAATATCTAAAAAAAAAAATGTCCTCAGTATAGGCCGATTACGTATTCTTCTACCTATTTTTGGTAAAAAAAATTGCAGTAAGCCTTTATCGATTGGTTTGCGCAAAATTTATAGCGTTTACAAAATAGGGAATAGTTTTATTGCATTTTTATTATTTTTTTTTTTACTACTAATGGCGGTGAACAGCGATTTTTTTCGTGACTGTGACATTATGACGGACACTTCGGACAATTTTGACATATTTTTGGGACCATTGTCGTTTTCACAGCAAAAAATGCATTAAAAATGCATTGTTTACTGAGAAAATGACAATTGCAGTTTGGGAGTTAACCACAAGGGGGCGCTGAAGGGGTTAAGTGTGACCTTATTTGTGTTTCTAACTGTAGGGGGGTGTGGCTGTAGGTGTGACGTCATTGATTGTGTTTCCCTATAAAAGGGAACACACAATCGATGACGGAGCCACAGTGAAGAACGGGGAAGGTGTGTTTACACACGGCTCTCCCCGTTCTTCAGCTCCGGGGACCGATCGCGGGACTCCAGCGGCAATCGGGTCCCGCGGTCACGGAGCTTCGGACCGGCTGGGCACCTAAAGAGGACGTACCTGTACGTGCTTGTGTCCAGCCGTGCCATTCTGCCGACGTATATGTGCAGGAGGCGGGCCTTAAGCGGTTAAAGTTGAACTTTAGGTATCGTGACAGACCCAACCAGGACAGGGGCTTTTGGAGGGGACTGCAGGGTAGCCTCTTGCCTACTGACCATAAGCCCTGGCATTTGAGGGAGCTACATGCATTCAGGAAAATTACCTTATATATAATGCATTCAAGGAAGCCATGATGGTCTCTGCAAACTTAAAAACTTGGTGAGAAAATGTAGCTGGTTAATGAGATTTGGTCTTCTTGAACACTGGGGCCAAACTGTCTGGTTGGGCACCTAGGCTTGTCTAGGTGACTAGTTCTTAAAGGAATGTGCAGTAAAAGTGAAAAAAAGTTACTAATATGAAAAAGTGATAGCAGCCAGCATTAACAAATTAGACATATGTGAATATGTGCCAGATCTTCTCTGGCATGTAGGCTGGTTGGAACTCCTGTGAAGGGAAGCTTCCTTTACTTTAAGGCTTCATTTCCATGGACGTTTTTACAGCCACTTTTTTAGACGTGTCCACGTCTAACAAGGCAAAAGTTGAAAGCTGTAACGTCCCAAATCTCGATACAACGGAACTATGGGCTCTCCCTGTCCCCAGTGCTCTGTTCTTCCTCTCTCCAGCACAACAAACACACACACTTTCTGGGCATGGCGGCAGTTAGCCAGCTGGATGGGCGTTCTTTCCTGATGTCTGGGCGTGGTTTCTTGTTGTGGGTTGGAACGCGAAGGAAACTAGGAAGGAGGCACGTGGGTTAATATCTGTGGGTTATTTATTGTGTGTTTATCCCATATTTGATTTTAATTTCATATATTATCACATACACCTGTAAGGTTGTTTATTGTTTCTGTATGGAAGCTAGTATCAGCTTTTCTTCATCAATATTCGAAGCACTATATTGACATATAGTCTGCACATGATACATGTTTTTATACATAGTTAGTCAGGTTGAAAAAAGACATAAGTCCATCCAGTTCAACCATAAAAAAAAAAAAAAATAAAATAAAAAATATTGTACAATCCCATATACCCAATTATATACCCACAGTTGATCCAGAGACCAACCCTCAATCACGATTTTTGATTATCACTTTCTCTTGTTTCCAGCGCTGTATTTTTTTGTTTTTTAGTTCTTAAAAGAGAAGTCCAGCCTACCGGTAAGTTAATTTGGCTGGACTTCTCCTGTGGGTCACAGGAGTTCAATTAGTTTTGCACTCCTGTGACCTGTTTTCAAAAAAGAGCGGACTGAAGTCTGCTCTTTGCTGACGTCACAGAAATCAGTCCAGGCACCACGTCATCCCGATACTGGGAGTCTGTATCTGCCAGATGCCTGGACTGATAACCGTCTCAGCCTCTCAGCGAGATGGATGCTCCCTGCCCCTCTACAGCTCAGTGCTCCATTGAGCGTGGAGGAGCAGAGCGGAGAGCTGCTGGTTGACAGTCAGCATCCCTCTGCTCGGGGAGCTGTGAGAACCAAGCCATAGGTAATGTTTGATTGCTTGGTTCTCAGTGTAGAGGCATCAGGGACAGGTGCTGCATCCACCTAGGTAAGTATGATGGAGGAAAAAACTCCAAACCCATACTTCTCTTTTAACTAGTTTACTGGTTATTTAGATTACTGTTTTTGTTGGCTGTTTCTGTGCTGTTCCTGTGCTAATGATATTACTGTTTACAGTTTGCATTGTTTAGGGAAACGTGATCAGGGGGTATTTTGTGGGGTATGTATTCTTTGTGAATTTACAAAAAAAAATGTTCCAGTTTGCACCTAAGCTAGTGTTTTCTAGTTCTTGGGTGTAATGTATAGCTGTAATATCTTGTTTCTGGTTCTAGAGTGGAGGAAGATGTATCATGGCAGAAGCACCCAGACGGGGTGCCAGGCGGTCCATCATAGGTATTTTACATAGTTACATTGATCTACTTTGAACCAATGTAAGTATGTACAGTATGTACCATACCTGTGGGATCCCTCTGGAAACTGGAAAGCACTGCCGTAAGCATCGCTACTACAAAGAGCTCCACCAGCTTCTGGTTGCTGTGCCGAGCGGTTGGCCTGCCATATTGTAAAACACAAGAGGTTGCTTGCTAGGCACGGGCACCATTCAGAAAACACTTTGCAGAGTTCTCTGTTTGGAGAAGGTAGAGAGATTGGGTGGTGACTTCACAACCTCCTCCTCGTCTAGTCAAAGAATACTTTGCATTCAGTGGGAAAATGCAAAGGATTCCCTGATCAGCGCCCATGACAAGTGTGCAACCCCCTGTGTTTAGCATGCAGCGAGGCAGACACTCGGCACAGGATCTGGAAGCTAGTGAAGATCACTGGAGTATTCATGCCTACTAATGTAATTTTTCAGCTTCCACAGAGACCCTACAGTAGGGGTGCCCAACCTTTTGAAGAGCGAGGGCCACTTAAGCAACTTGGTAACCAGTCGCGGGCCGCAATGAGCAGAGCGGACGGATAACAGGTCACGGCGACTCTATAGGCCCTCAGATTTGCTCAGATGGAAGGGGACAAATTCCCTTCTGTTTTTCTGATTGGAGGTAGGCGGGCGTAAACAGACATCTGTCGCTCTATAGAGGTGAATTGAGGGTCCCATTTTGTTGGGCTTAACATGTGAAAAGGGCCTAAAGCCGACCATACATGGTTCGAATTTTTAAATAATTTTCTTTCGAAAATCGCATCAAAGAATTTTCGTACAAGCCCTATCTGTCCCTAAAAAGTGGTTACCTGTACCTAACTCCAAGCTCTTCCCACTCTGGCCCATCTTCCCTACTGTGTCTTTGTATTCTGACAGTGGGGAGACCTACCACCAATAGAATACACAGATTAGTGCTGGAGGCCAAAGTCTTCAGTGCTAATCGAGCAAAAATAAAAATCCACCAGGGTGGTTAAACAGAAGTCGATCAGTAGATCGACTTCTGTTCAACCACAGTGCCCACATGTGGTTTAAAGTCAGCTGGTCTCTGCTGAACCAGCTGGATTTCGATCCATGTATGGGCAGCTTTACACAGACAAATGCTATCTATTTAACTCTTGTCTCCCCAAGATGACTGCCCACATCTAACTGAACTGTGGTGCAGAAAGTCTTTAGAAGAATGTCTGTACCACCATATGACAAGTGTCAGTGAATGTGACAAATACGTTGCAAAGCCTACATTGTGCACAGGTCTCAAGGACTCTGTGCAGCCATGTTTTATTGGTTGCAAGAAGGCTGGTGGTTTCAGGGTTGTTGGTATCCTAGCAACCAATGATATTGTGCAGCTGAGCCTACTTGGTTGCTAGGATGCTGGCAGGCTCAGGACTGCCACTATGCTAGCAACCAACATTGGGCAGGACAAATTCCTCACTGCCGAAACAAATTACTCTAAAATGATTTTCTTTTTTTAAACAAGTTTTCTAGGGCTGTTACTGATTAAAAATTTTGTGTTCGATTAATCGATTTTTTTTATCGATTAATCGACTAATTTTGATTAATTATAACGCACATACAGATCCAACTACTTTTAGCTGATCTCCTTGCAGGCTGATTCCCAGTGCAGCTACCAACCACTGGAAAAATGGATAGCAGGATACAAAAAACACACAAAGGCAGCGCTCCATGGGAATAGCATTAAAACTTTTATAGTCTTCAAGTAGGTAACCAAATAAATATTGCACTGGAGATAAAATCGATGTAGCTACATGAACTGTAAAAATGGTGCGCATAATACCAAACGGTAGCAAAAGCAGTCATGAAAACATGTAGCGAAGTATAATACTGGTATAAAAATGTGTACAACGATACCACTGCTGAATCCAGATGAGGAGAGGTTAACATCAGTCCGTCGGCATGTAGATGTCCCGTGAAGGGAACTATCACAACTCCCGGTGGATGGCTGTAGAATCCCAGGTTGATAGAGGGAAGTGTAACAGCCCTTGCGTGTGGCAGATAGTAAGGTCCCACCGTCATGCATGAAGGCACAGCAAAGGAGCCCTTCAGGTCGACACGGCAAGCCCCGCCGGTGTCCGTGACTTCACCGGATCTCCAACGGAATTCCCTAAAGGCCCAGAAGCAGGCGGAGAGGTGAGTACCAATCAAAAGAATTTTGATCGATCCAAAAAATTTAAGATTAATCGAGGAATTAATAGTTAATTTCCACAGCCCTAAAGTTTTCTTATCTCTGAAACAGAGGAATTTCTTTATGATTTTTTCACAGCCATTGCAATATAATGCAAAAATGTTGTTATTAATATTAAAGTGGAGTTCCTTCCACTGTTTTTTTAGTTTATTAAAAGTCAGCAGCTACAAAAAGTATAGCTACTGACTTTTAATAAACCGACACTCACCTGTCCCATGGTCCAGTGATGCCTCCGTTCTCTCCCCCTCCTTTTTGCGGCCCCGACATTGTAAGTGTGGGCGCCCGGCTGTGACAGTTTGCAGCTTCACATCCACGCGCGCACTGCGCATGTGTGAACCGCGCTGCGCTACGTCGATGGCCAGGCAATGTTCTGGGACCTGTGACATGTCCCAGAACATTGCTAGGAGTGAAAGGCCACCTAGGGAGAGAGGGGTAGTCGCCTAGGCGGCCAGAAGTCAGAAGGAGGAAGTGGGACAGAAAGTCCCACTCCAAACCAGGTACCCAGCCCCCCTTCCCCAAAAAAAAAAATGACATGGCATTTCAGGGGGCGAGAAGTACTTAAAGCGGAAGTTCCACTTTTGGGTGCAACTCCGCTTTAAGAACTGCCTGGATTTGTTACTTGGTAATAGCTTTAGCTGTCACATTGCTTTTCTGAATCCAGGGCAGGATATTCTTAGACAACATTTACACCAGAAAAGTGGAGAAAATGCTAAATTAAATTGCCCCCATTTCTCATTAGACACAGGCTCTCCCAGTATGGCACCCGAAGTCCAGGTGAGAGAACACACCAGTCCTGTGCTGGGCTCCCTCTAGTGCCAGTAGTAGGCAGCTGTCCTGTTACCACTTTGTTCACTTCCAGAAATCAAAAGAGGTAGTGATTTGGTGGCTATTTGATTGCTGCATCATTTCCTCAATCTCCATTCTAATAGAGTGGTAGTGGCACTCCTCGAGTTAGCAGATGCCACAGTAGACTACCTGCCCATCTACCTGCCCATAACAGAAAATACACTCTAAAATTATAGGTGCACCATAATAATTGTTTATTCCAAAGAATTCACATCACACTTTTGAGTTCCTCCCTCTAACTTGTTTTACTCTCTATAGGACTTAGATACACTAGCCATAATACACCACCACAGGATATATACAGTATACTCCATGCTTATTCTGCTGTATAGCATTCATTTATATATATATATATATATATATATATATATATATATATATATATATATATATATATATACAATCTAATTTTTGTTGATCTTTACTATGGACGTTGTAATATCTTTTGTGGGTCACACACTTTACTCATCACCATATATATTCCTTCCACTTCTCTTTCACCGTCCCCTAGATTCCTAGCCCATACTTCTATTGAACTAGGTTGGTTCATGTATACATACATTTTTCATTTTATCATCTATATTGCTCCACATTCATGCTGATATGGCAGTATTAACTGATATACATGCAATTATGTTTCAGCTGATATTCTTAATGGATATTGGGAGATCTCTGGGGACACACATCTATATCCTAGCCATGCCTATACCACCCCCCCCCCCCCCCCAGTTGCACTCAGTTTTTTTTCTTGCCTCCTCAGCTTCTGAGCTGGACGTTTTGATTGCTGCCGCCTCTGGGGATCCAGCATCTGGTAGTCTGACGTAGCCGTTGGCAAGTATGAGGCCTTGTGTGCTTCAGACCGTCCAACGTCTGCATGCAAGGGAAGCACCGCTCTGACCGTGAAGCCTCTGGTGAGATAATAGAAGACCGACACACCTACTCCAGGTGCTCAGGCTTGGGATGTCCTTCTTCCATTCAACTAAGATACTTGAGAATAAAAAACGAAATGCCGGCAACTCTGGAAATTCTTCTGTAATTTTTTATTATAAAATGTGACAGCTCTTGTGCTTCAGACACCTTTGATCATTTGTCACAATACCATTATTGTGCAGATACCTATTTGGTTTATCATATTCTTTTACAGATGCAATACACACACATCTACCCCTGATGAAGGGAGCATGGTCTTGCGAAATGCGTAGGGTCACTTTCTATTAGGGATGCACCGATATATCTGTGGCTGATACATATCGGCTGAAAACAGCTGTTTTGGGGACATGCCGAAACAGCTTTAAAATTGCCGATAATGAATAGTGGCTGCAGAACGGTAAAACACATACTGAAATTGTCTCCGCTCTGCTCCCACACAGCCCTGCCTGCTCCTAACCACGATATGATAAACAGAATGCCGGTAAAATGCTGAGATGTGTGGGGTTAGAAGGAGGCAGGGGTGTGTAAGAGCAGAGCGGAGACAGTTTCAGCATATGGGCGGCGGTGAGTTGCTTTCTTTTCTAGCAGCCATCCATCTCCCCCCCCCACATCACATACCTCCCTCCGGCTGGCTATATCTTCGGGACTCTGTCCCCCGCCCCCCCTCCTCCTCCTCCCCCTGGCTGCCTAGTTTGGCTACTGTCCTGACGCAAATCCACTCCTGAGGTGACAGGTTTAATAAAGAGAACCTGTCACCTCCAATTTCTATCACACAGGGAATTATTTTCTCCTGTGTGATAGCAATAAAGTTAAGTGTAAAAAAAAATAAGAAAAACATTTTTTATTAATAAAATAAGTAATTAAACATTAAAGAATAAGAAAAATAATATTAAAAATAAGAAAATTATACAAAAATAAAAAAGTAAAACGACAAGCTACAAAAAAAAGTAATAAAAAAGAAGAAAAGTCATTTTCGGTTTCGGTTTCGGCCTGACATTTTTTTTTTGTTTCGGTTCTGAAATTTCCATTTCGGTGCACCTCTACTTTCTATGCCTGTGTATATTGCAATTTACATTTTATACTACTATACCTGTAATGATACTTTTTTTACAATGTATGTATCAGGTCATCGGCTTGGTAATTTTTTATGTTGTTGATGTATGCATAATCATTTTTAATAAACTTTGATACTGTATTTACTTGTGTCATGTTACTGGCTAACCGCATTTACCTCATTCAAAGTCCTTGGAATGGAGGTGTTTTTCGGGTGACATCAGATAATTTTTTCTTCTTTTCACCACAGAATGGTACTGTGGGTGTATAGACAGTGGTAAAAGGTGCCACATCCTATTAACTGAGATTGGATACATTGAGAGAAATCATGGATTTTATAGGCACCAATTTATAAAAAAATAAATTATTATAACACATTTACAAAATATCTTAAAAGCATATAAAAAGTGAATACAGACTTTTACAAACAATAATCAACACAACCAACATCTAACTGCTGGGCCAGGGTCGGTAGATGTAACAACCACTGGGATTATCCCTTAGCAGAGTGGATGCAGAATAGCGTTTTGGAGAAGTGTAGCACTACCCCCGTAGGAGCTGCTGGATTAGATTTAGGTGTGCCGTTACCTCAATGTTCACCGTATCAAAACTAGGAGTCTGTATTGGAAAATACGTCCAGAGATGTATGCACCAAGCACTTAGTCTTGTTCTTTTCCAATGCTTTTATTAAACAACTTGCGGCAATAGAGGGATGAAGGGTTAGGGGAGATTCAGATACCTTGGGGTAGATTTGCGCATCCTTATGCATGCGCAGCGTAGTTCATATGCGCTACGCCGGCGCAATCGTGTGAGGTTACCACCTGATTCAGGATGCCTTTTCGCGTTACTTTGCGCCGGCGTAAGATAAATTTGAAGGCGCAAGTCGGCGCAAGTGAAAGTGGGTGTGCCCCTATGCAAATGATGGGCTGACCGTTCAGCAGTGGCTTACGCCCGGCGTATCGTCGACGGAGCATGTGCAGATCGGTCACTTCCATGTGCGCATGCGCGCAACTACGCCCGTCCTACTTCCTGGGCTACGCCGGCCCACCTGCTTACGCTGAGCACATAAATAGGGGCAGACATGCGCACGTCCTGCGCAAAATTACATCCTGCTTTTTTCACCCCCCCCCCCCCCTGAGCAAGGTCATTTTGCCCCAAATTTGCTATGGCACCTCCTCAGAGGGTAAAAAAGAGGAAGAATAATTTTAATTCCAGAGAGATGGAGGTCATGTTGGCGGCACTGACCAAGTATGATGCCGCCCTGCATGGTGCCCAGCGTAAAAATACCACCACGGCACAGAGGAGGGCAATATATGAATCCATCACCCTGGACATAAATGCCATTGGGAATGAAGAGAGGACATGGGAGGAGATTCAGAAGAAACTGAACGATATGCGGCGTCGGGTCCGTGACAAACTTGTCCTAATCCGCAAACATGCCAGGGGCACGGGAGGAGGACCAGCCTGCCCATTGCGTTTAACTGCGGAGGAGGAGGTTATAGCGCAATGTTTGGCGAAGGAGCAGGTGGAGGGAGTCCCAGGATTCGACTCCACTGTTGGGGACAGGTAAGTGTGTTTTATCTCCTATTTGGTGTGTATCATGGGAGGGGGTAGAAGGGAACATGTAACAAGTGTGTGGCTCCACCAACATGTGTTTTTTTGCGTCATCCACAGATGTTGAGGATGAAGCTGGGCCGTCGTCGGCTGCAGGGCGACCCACAACATCCACACATCATCATGGGGTCCAGTCAGCCCCGATGCAAATCCTGGGCATGTTGGTGGAGGAGAGCGCCCATAGGCCAACTATGGAGGAGGTAGTTGTGGAGGAGTCGATTGACCTCCACCATGAGGACTCAATCTACCTCCAGGAGGATCCCACCATCCCTGACCTCCCCACCACCTCCCCGACCATCACGTTATCCCCCTCCAGGGCAAGCCCCTCCAGTGTCCCTCCCACCAGTATCCCTCCCACCAGTGTTCCTCCCTCCAGTGTCCCTCCCACCAGTGTCCCTCCCACCAGTGTCCCTCCCACCAGTGTCCCTCCCACCAGTGTCGCCCCATCCAGGGCAGCCTCCTCTCCGTCTTCTTCCTCAGTACGGGCCCCAGCCTCTCCTCCCAGGAAGGCTCTATATAAAACAAGGGGTGTACCCTCAGGCCTCCAAGAAGGGCTGCAGGAGGAACAGGGCCGGCAGACCCGCCATATAGGGGACATGGTGGGAGAAAATGGGGCGGGTGGCGGACAGCCTGGCTAAAAACAGGGGGGTGAACTAATGCGCAAATCAACCTAACCACGGGCAACTAGGCTAAAGTAAAATAATATAAATAAAACTAATAAGCAGCAGCCACGACTGATAGTGCTCTCACACTGACAATAGATAAAAAACAAGGGTGGGTGTAATGGCGCTTGCAATAAAATAATTATAAAATATATAACTGAGATTAAAAATCCTGTTGAATAATTCTCCACAGACAAAAGAAATAGATCCAAATGACTGAAAGGGTCAATCCTGCCACCAGATGTGGGTCTAAATATGTTCCACTCTAAATGTGTCCACGAGTACCACCCAACATTAAGAAAAAATGTGGGGGATAATGAGAGTGGTGAATAATAAATACCTAATAAGGTAAACAAATGTGCCAATGGTCTGCACAATGTTGAAAAAACACCACCATATAGATAATGCCAAATAATAAATAATTAAATACAATATGGGTACGTGGTAATCACTATAGTGCTATATCCATTAGGGGTGCATAATACAAAATCCAGTAAAAAAAAAAATGGTGAAAGAATGTCCACAAAATAAATATAAAAGTCGATGCAAATTCCTAAAATAAATAAATGACATGCAATGGTGGGCATGAAAATAATAAATGAATGACATGCACAGGTGGGCATGAAAAAAATACAGAAGTGAACAAAATGTCCCAAATGATCCACCTAGGGATCCAACGAAATTCCAGTGAAGTGATTAACGTGTCCAGTGCACAAACAATGAAAATAATATTAAATTGCTCAAAAATTATCAAATAATAGTTTTTAAGTGCAGAAGTGCTCCAAAAAAATCCATAAATCAGAAACTTCAGTGCTTGATGCTGAAACGTGCATGCGTGCTTGTAAAATACCACTGTCAGGCTTCCCACAGTGTCTGGCAGATAGTGTGTTCCAGCCCCTTACCTTAAGGAAGGCTTGTATTAAAGCCTTATGTGTACTGCTCCCACAGCCAGCCTCCTGCTGATCCACTCCCATACACCACGGCTCATAGGGAAAATGATGTCACTCAAATAAAGCATACAGGAAGGGAAGCCTCCATAGTGTAAAATCATTAGGATTTATTGAAATACAAAACAAATATGCACTCACAGACAGCAAACGAACATCGGCGTGTATAACCATGTGTCTCCGCTCTGCGGCCGCGAGCGAATGACGTCACCAGCAGCTCTTCACATCCTCACGCGTATCGTGACAGCCCAACGTCACTTAATCATAGGATGGAGAGCGGCTAGTACGGAGGTGACTTAAGTAGTGCCGTAGCGGCAACAAGATATAAATAATCGGCAACATTTATCTATGTTAAAAATACCGCTGATGGTACATAATAAAAAGCAAGTGCTCTAAAGCCCATTTAACACAGAAATAATTTATAAATACATATATGTGAGACTAGCAATCGGACTAACTCCCTCCAGTGTTGATAAATAAGTATTTCAGAATATAATTCTCACATAACAGGTCTGACACTACCCCTGCTGGATAGCTGGGGGTAAAACACAGAAAAAAGAGAAATAACCTGTATATATTAAAAAAGAAGATGTATGCTGGAACAAACAGATCCAGATAGATAATGTGATATCAATTTTAAAGACTTCCCAAATGTAGAGGGGGAATTGATAATAATCAATCAATCAAAAAGACCAACGCATTAATTTGAGGATGCAAGATAATTAGCCATATTGGTAGAGGACAATAGATAACTCAATAACAAGCCTTCAGAATAATGAAAGATTATGTAACTGCATAAATTAAGGAGTATACAGTAATAATAAAATTACTAGTAACCTAAAATATTAAAATATTAAAATATTAGTATAATAAAAAGGGAGAGTAGGATAAAGGGCTAAAAGTTGGATATAAAACAGTTAAGATCAAACTCAACGTTGTGCCCATGTGGCGTTAAAGTGCACAATTCGTGTATCCAACGGGATTCCGCCTGGCTAATTTTTTGCACTTTATTATCTCCTCTCCAATGTGGTTTGTATTTCTCTATGCCCCATACCATTAGTGAGGAGGGGTCTTTGTTGTGGTAACGTTCATAATGGCGGGACAGGCTATGTTTCGGGAACCCATTTTTGATGTTTTGTGTATGCTCACGTAATCTTTTCCGAAGTTTCCTTTTTGTTCTACCCACATACTGGATTTTGCATGGGCATTCTAGAAGGTAAACAACCCCTTCGGTCTCACAGGAAATAAACTCTTTAATTGTGTATTCCTTGCCTGTGACACTGGATTTAAAATTTTCTTTTTTCTTTTTGCTCTCTTTAGTGTGTTTGCATGTATAGCATTTTTTACATGGATAGTAACCTTTTTCATTGAAGAATGAGAAACTTTTTTTCTCAGGAGGATCCAGTACATTTTTGGCAATCATGTCCCTTAAGGTGGGAGCCCTCCTGTATGTGAACATCGTTTTTTCTGGTAATATCAATGATAAATGTCGGTCAGCTTTCACAATGTGCCAATATTTCTTGCAAATCGCTTCTATTTGCTTGTGTTGCACACTATAGTCCATTATAAGTGGTACTTTCCCAGCAAAGGAATTGTTTCTAGTGGAGTCCTGGATAAGCGTGTCTCTGTCCAATGCAACAACGTCTTTAATTTTTTTCTCAATAAAGTCCTGTTTGTAGCCCTTTTCTACAAATCTCTTTCTGATAAAGTCAGCCTGTTTCAAAAATACGTCAGTTTTTGTGCAGTTTCTTCTTAATCTCAGAAGTTGGCCCTTTGGAATGTTTTCCAGCCTGGCCTCCTCCTCCTCGTCAGTGCAGCAGGCCCTCACCCTGCATGCTGAGCTGGGCCGGAAAAATACGGAGAGCCTGGAGGAAGTGAGCTGCAATACAGTGGCGATGGTCACCTGTATGGTGGAGCAGCAGGCGGCCACAGCATTGCTCACAGCGGAGGTGAGCAGGTTGGCAGGGGCGATAGAGGCCAACACTGCTGCTGTGCGGGAGGAGGGGAGACTAACCCGGCGGCACCAGCAGCACAACACCACCCGGCAGCTTCGGATGCTGGCCCAGACAAACTCTGTGCTCACCCGCCTGGCCAACGCCATGGAGGGCAGGCAGGCACCACCTGCCAGGAGTGAGCAAGTAGGGGATGATGCTCCTCCCCCCCCTCCATCCCCACCCCATGCTCCATCCCCACCCCAGGCTCCATCCTCATTCCAGGCTCCACCACGCCAACTGAGGAGCCAGAGCCAGGGCACCCGTGGCACCAGGATGGCCAAAAGGAAAAGATGATGATTTTTCTGCGGCTCTGATTTTTTTTTGTAATTGAGATTTCTGCTTAGATTATGAGCTTTTTTGTATATTTTTATGCTCAGATTATGAGCTTTTTTGTATATTTTTATGCTCAGATTATGAGCTTTTTAGTTTCATTTTAATGCTCAAAGTTTGAGTTTTCTGGTTTCTTTTGTAGTCCCTACACACGGTGAGGAGTGTATACTACAGTGTGACTGGTGTGTGAATGGGGGGGGGGTGTCACTCCTGCTGGAAAAGGGGTGTCACCCTCTGCCATGTGAAAGGTGTATGAATGTACAGCAACATAATTGGAGCCTTGGCATGGCATTGCTGCTCCCTAGTACCGTGCGGTATCCTTGGGTCTAATCCAATTTTTGGTGGATGAGGGGTGTGTGTGCTAGGGACCACAGTGGTGTGCATGCGTGCATTCTACTTGTGACATGATTAATGTGTGTGTTTTTACGTGAAAAGAGGCGTTCCACGAGACAACTCCTGACTGCTCTTCCCTCAGCAGACTGGGTAGAGTTGGTTAGGGGGGGATTATGTGGTTCTGGGGTCAGGTCATCACATATGTCAATCTGCAGGCCCTTTCTCATGGCGAAGTTGTGCAGAATGCAACATGCACCGATGATCTGGCACACAAAGTTTGGGGAATACATCAGGGTACCCCCAGACTTATCCAGGCATCGGAAACGGGACTTCAGGAGGCCAAAGGTGCGTTCCACCACTCCACGGGTACGTGCGTGTGCTTCATTGTATCTTTCCTCTCCTGTTGTAGATGATTGACGTGCGGATAAGGCGCGTCACGCGTTCAGAAAATAGCCGAACTGGGACTCGGCTCTATACGGCGCCTGCGCACAGACTAGGAGCCGTGTAGAGCTGACTGTGCAGGCACCTTATAGAGCCGTGTTCCAGTTCGGCTATTTTCGGAACATGTGACGCGCCTTATCCGCACGTCAATCATCTACGCCTCTTTATAGGAACGCCTACTCCCGGCGCGAGTGAGAACCCGGAAGCTGGGAGAAAAAGAACTATAAGACGGTATGTACAGCGAAAAAAAATACCAGCATACTGTACATGTCGGAAGTATGCTGGATGTAATGGTATATAACTGTTTTAGGGTGAACCTCCGCTTTACTACTTGACTCGAGTTGTCCAAATTACATAAACCATCTCTGTGAACGTTCTCATTTATCCATGTCATGATGTGGCTAGTAGTGATTAGCCACATTCAGTTGGACTTGTTCTGTAATGTTAAAGATATTTTATCCAAGAGGCTTCTTCAGTTCTAATGAGTGTCAAAATCATAGCCCACACAGGTAACTCAGGTCTCATTAATCCAATCACCATGGTATGTATCAGGCAGATGTTGTTAGTCCAGCTACTTCCACTATAGCACCGAAGACTAATCTACAGTTAATGATTGCACACAACAGGTGATAGGACAATTTGATGTCTATAATTCAATATCTATTTATTCTGGTTTGTAACAAACCCTTTATAAATGAGATTTAGAGGTGCATTTTATTTTATTATAGTAATAGTCTATCCTTTACATAATCTAGCATATACATAAAATATATGTAATGGGTTCCTGCAATAGGCAATTATGAAGAATGCATAAAGTGCCAGAGGCAAATTCTCCCTTATCGTCAAAGCCATGGAAACACGTCATAGCCTAGGTCCTATATTAGAAATATTTACAATGAGATGTAATGATAGACTTGCTAGTCTTAATCAACGTTCTTTGTTCCTAGGCCAACAGGCCTAGGAGCTTAGCATCCATGCACCAAGAAGGCGTAAGATTGGCGTCTTTATGTCATTAATAATACTAAAAGAGAATAAGTGCTTTGACTCAACATAATTGGAATGAATATGAAAATAGTACACAACTGGTAAATATCAGGCAGCATGGCTGAGTGGTTAAAAGTACAGCCATGCAGCATTATGATCATACATTTGATACACATCAAAGGATTAAGGCATTATATGTCAACGGGAGTCCTTTAAATTATAAAAGAATGAATAAAGTATTGCCAAACCTGCAGCTTTCATTTGAATAATGCTTAATGCTGCCATGAAGGGACTTGTTCAGTCACTTGTCACCTGTTTCATACCTCCCAACCTTTTGAGATAGGAACGAGGGACACCTATCAGCAAAAGTATCTAAGCATAGAACACACCTCCTGCCATGTCCCCTTAAAGCAGAGGTCCACCCGTTATTTTTTTTAAAAGCCAGCAGTTACAAATACTGCAGTTGCTGACTTTTAAAAAATGGACACTTACCTGTCCAGCGCGCCCGCGATGTCAGCAGACGAAACTTGAAGTGAGAGAGTGGGTAACCGCTCAAAGAGAACCAGGTAATCTGATTCCTGTGGTCCGAGCCAAGGGTGCAGGCAGTGCAATCAAAATGCAGGTTAGGATGAAGGAAAAAAGCTGGGACAGCCGCACTCCAAAAAAACTCCTCCTTTAATTAAAAATCACAAAATACATGCCACAGCAAAAAACAGCACAACAAAAGAAAAGCTGACGTTTCGCACTATGCCTTAGTGCTTCTTCATAGCTCATAGCTATGAGAAGAAGCACTAAGGCATAGTGCGAAACGTCAGCTTTTCTTTTGTTGTGCTGTTTTTTGCTGTGGCATGTATTTTGTGATTTTTAATTAAAGGAGGAGTTTTTTTGGAGTGCGGCTGTCCCAGCTTTTTTCCTTCATCCAGACGAAACTTGAAGAAAAAAGATTGGACAGCCGCACTTCCACAAAATCCTTAATAAACGTCGCTTTTAATGGTAAAAAAGAAGACAGCACTACAAATCACAGCAGACAGTGGGGTGTATAACTGACGCGTTTCACACTGTAATGTCGCTATGACTAAGCACTGACATTACAGTGCGAAACGCACAATTTCTCACAATGTCCAGGGCTTTAACTCCCCTCACAAGAGAAAGAAAGGCTTTCGCCACTACAAAAGGTTGGGAGCGGATATAATTCTGATGCAGGAAACTAATTTTGCAACAGACAAACACCCTAAATTTTTTGACAAAAGTTACAGCCAATTTTATTGCACTACTTATAACACAAAATATAGAGGTGCCGCTATATTTGTTAGGAACTCTGTGTTTTTTGAGGTCCAGAATGTCTTTAACCACTTAAGGACCGGACCAATATGCTGCCTAAAGACCCAAGGGGTTTTTACAGTTCGGGACTGCGTCGCTTTAACAGACAATTGCGCGGTCGTGCGACGTGGCTCCCAAACAAATTTGGCGTCCTTTTTTCCCCACAAATAGAGCTTTCTTTTGGTGGTATTTGATCACCTCTGCGGTTTTTATTTTTTGCGCTATAAACAAAAATAGAGCGACAATTTTGAAAAAAATGCAATATTTTTTACTTTTTGCTATAATAAATATCCCCCAAAAACATATATACATTTTTTTTCCTCAGTTTAGGCCGATACCTATTCTTCTACCTATTTTTGGTAAAAAAAATCGCAATAATCGTTTATGGGTTGGTTTGCACAAAATTTATAGCGTTTACAAAATAGGGGATAGTTTTATTGCATTTTTATTTTTTTTATTTTTTTACTACTAATGGCGGCGATCAGCGATTTTTTTCATGACTGCGACATTATGGCGGACACTTCGGACAATTTTGACACATTTTTGGGACCATTGTCATTTTCACAGCAAAAAATGCACTTAAATTGCATTGTTTATTGTGAAAATGACAGTTGCAGTTTGGGAGTTAAACACAGGGGCGCTGTAACATTTAGGGTTCACTTTGTGTGTGTTTACAACTGTAGGAGGGTGTGGCTGTAGGACTGACGTCATCGATCGAGTCTCCCTAATAAAAGGGATCAGTTGATCGATGCGCCGCCATAGTGAAGCACGGGGAAGCCTTGTTTACATACACCTTTCCCCGTTCTTCAGCCCCGGGGAGCGATCGCGACGGGGCGGCTATAAACGAATAGCCACGCCGTCGTCCCGGATCGCTCCCCGAGGCTTACCGACCGCCGCATGTACCGGGGGGGGGGTCCCGATCGGACCCCCGACCCACGTCAAACAGAGGACGTACCGGTACGTACATGTGCCTGTCCGTGCCATTCTGCTGACGTATATGTACATGAGGAGGTCGGCAAGTGGTTAAAGACCCTGACAGTCGTTATTTGATTTTAAAAGGCTCAATTACTGTAAAGGACGTTCTGTCACTATTGCCTCATTATACGCTCCCAATGATGCCCAGTCTAGCTTTTTCCACACATTTTTTGATACTTTAGACAGTTATCACGCCACACATCTAATAGTGGGTGGCGACTTTAATTTAGCTGCTCATTCAGCTCTAGATAGGAGCAAAGTTGTCCCATCCTCCAAAGCTTTCCCCAATCTTTGAACAGAACACTATGGGGGTAATCCACAAAGCCGCGGCGCAACGTAACTTTTCTGATTTAAGTTACTCCGCCGCAAAATTCCCAAGTTAGGTGCCGATCCACAAAGCACTTACCTGGAACTTTGCGGCACTGTAACTTAAATCCGTCCGGCGCAAGGCGTTCCTATTCAAATGGGCGAGTCCCATTTAAATTAGGCGCGCTCCCGCGCCGGACGTACTGCGCATGCTCCATCGGGTAACTTACCCGACGTGCATTGCGCTAACTGACGTCGCTCCGACGTCATTTGCTTAGACGTTAACGTAAATGGCGTCCAGCGCCATTCACGGACGTCTTACGCAAACGACGTAGAATTTAAAATTCGACGCGGGAACGACGGCCATACTTAACATGGCTTAAGACAACTAGGGCTTAGCCCTAGTTTTACGCGGCGGAACTCGACGTAAACGACGTAGATTTAGAGCGACGGGCCCGTCGGAGCGTTCGTGGATCGCCGTAACTGGTCATTTGCATATTCTACGCCGGCCGCAATGGCCTCGCCACCTAGCGGCCGGCCTAGAATTGCATCCTTAAGATCCGACAGTGTAATTCAATTACACATGTCGGATCTTCGTCCTAACTATGGGAAACTGAGTCTGTGGATCAGTTCCATAGTTAGGACCAGGGATACGACGGAGTAACAGCAGTTACTCCGCCGTATCTCTTTTGAGGATCTGGCCCAATATAACCACCAATTAGTAGACACCTGGAGAGCCCACAACATTGGTATCAAATCTTACACATTTTAGTCTCACCTGCATAACAGCTTCGCTCGTTTCGATTACATTTTCTGCACCCCAATCCTACTTGCCAATTCTTCTAAGGCAGATATCCCTACTTGTCCGTGGTCTGACCACCACATAGTCTCCTTTAACACCTCACACGTAGGTCTAGCAAATACAACACACTCATGGAGAATAATGGATTCCTTGCTTACAGACCCATCAAGCAACCAACAAATTCTATCTCACCATGAACAATACTTTGCACATAATGTAACACCAGACATGTCTCCTACAGCTATATGGATGGCACATAAAGCGGTAATGAGAGGCCATCTGATAAACATCGCCTCTACTAAAAACAATTCCAAACCTATGGACATTAGGTCCCTCACATTATTAACATTGGACACCGAAAAAGCTCTCAGATGGTCTAAAGCTAGATTCTTACTCAACAACAGCAACTCTTATTCCACCATGTTTGCCAGAAAATTAAATCAATCTACAAAACCACCCCACATCTATAAATTAAGAAACTCATCTGGAAATATAGTATCCCATAGACATGTGCACAGCAAAAATTTTCGTTTATTTCTGTTTCGTTTCTGTTCGTTTATCGTGATTCGTAACGAGTCGTAATTTCGTAAGACGTTAGTTATCGTATTCGTACTCTTTAGTATTTTCATAACACTCTTTTTTCCGTTTTTTTCTGTTAGTTTATTTTTCGTTGAATCAAGATTAGTATTTTCGTTATATTTTGTATTCTGCCGCGTTCGTATTTTTAAAATGATTTTATTTGTTCCTTCGTTTTTACGTTAGTTTAATTGTCGTTGTTTTGCTATTCGTATTTACATTATCTTTTCCATCATGGCGCGTTCGTATTTTTGTTAGAAATATATTTTCGTTGCTTTATGATCATTCGTATTTTCGTGTCTAATTTCCTTTGATTGTAAAAACTTACTTTTGTAGATTTTATTGCATTCGTAATTCTGTACATTTTACGTTTATTCGACACACTACTCGTCGTAATTTTGTAATTCGTACTTTACTGTGATTGACTTGAATGTCTTAGTTAGCACACACACCCTGTCTAGAATGAAGTTGACGTAGAAGAAAACTAAAATATGTCAGATATTACAAATACAAATCTAGAAATTAGATGCACTGCAGTCTAACACAGAAAAGGACACAATGAGCCAGGAGGTAATGAGAAAGAAGCTCATTGGGGGAAGGAACAAACCTATTTAGAGGAAAGGGACAGCGCTCAGTGGCTATTGGTCAATGTCCAGAAATATTTTAGTACTAACGAAAGCTAATTTACATTATTTTTTATTTTTTTTTGAATAAACATTTTTATTGAATATTTTCAACAGTACAGCGTAATCCAAGACAAAAAATACTTCAGTCATATTACAAATAATGTCTTGACGGAATCTTATATTAACAAATCACCCTGCAAGAGTATATACTTTTCCTATGCAACATTACAACGACATCGTTGAACTATTAAAGAAATGAATCCGGACAAGAGATCAAGCGTCTCGGGGCGACCCACAAGTCCCACCTTGGCAGAGGAATGCGAGCTCCGTGGCCTTCCACCAGACGTCTGTGTCCGGGGTCCCCCTCTGCCCTACCCACCCCTTAACGGGGACTTTCTGTGGGCAGCACAGAGAGCGGACCGGTGGAGGTCGGAGCAAATTAAGTTTAACTTCCAATATCTATGGGAGGCAATAGCCATTATTTGGCATACTACTAGTGGCTATTTTTCCACAATACCCCGCCAATTTAGGTCAGTCGGTTTCTATATTTTTAAGGGAGCCTATGATCCTATATAAGAGAAAGGGGGGGTCGGACTTATCTAACTGTTAGGATTCTAGGTGAGTATACCCCCTGATGTTATGTTAGGAATCATGTAGATCTCGGGTATTGCTTATGTAGGGGGGTCTCTATACCGTGCCCAGCTTGACCATGTTTGTCTGTATTTCTCGTGCGTATCTTTGGCTTGATGGATTAGGCGCTCCATCTCCTCCACCCTGTCAACACGGGCATGCCAATCCTCAACTGTCGGAACCGTTTTAGATTTCCACCACTTGGGGATACATTGGGTGGCAGCATTCACAAGGTGGAGAGTTAGTGATTTCCGGTATTGCATTCTAGGAATAGGCGTATGGTGTAGTAAGAACTGTGCTGGATCAAGGTTAATTGGCATTGTTGTTATTCGTACAATACGTTCATGCACCTCTTTCCAAAACTGGGCTAAATGAGGGCATTCCCACCAGATATGTAAAAGTGATCCTTCTGCTACATCACACCTCCAACAGGATGATGAGACTGCCGGAAAGATTTTATGGAGTTTCTCTGGTGTTCGGTACCACCTAGTACAGAGCTTGTATCGATTTTCTTGTGCTGAGACATTAATAGAACCCCTATGTGTGTGGTCCCAGATCCGGTCCCAATCCTCGTCAGACAGGGATATGGAAAGATCCCTGTCCCAGGCTGAACGTGTGTTAGAGGATGGAGCAGATTCCGGTGTCAGTAGTGTGTGCAGTGTGGATATCAGATGGCGTTTTGGTTCACCCGCTGTACATATTTGTTCTAGGGGGGAGAGATCTCTGCACCATTTCTGATGTGTCTGGGTAGGGCCTAAAAAGTGCTTGATCTGGAGATATTTGAATATGGACATATTCACCTGAGGGAGAGCTTTAGTTAGTTCCGAATAGGCTAATAAGATACCTTTGTGGAAAAATTGATGAGCTCGAATAGCCTGAGAGTTGGGATCCAATACTGGATGTTTGTAGGATATGTTTGGTGTGAAGTCTGGGTTGTGGGATAAAGGAGTCAACGGGCCCGGGGAGGGAGTTGTTTTAAGTGATCGACATATTATCTTGAAATTTTTAAGCGTTGGGCCTATTAACGGGTGGTTCAGACCTTCTACAGGTATCGAATGGTAATCTATCCAAGGCAAATGTGTAATTGGAAAGGGAATGAATGCATTCTCCAAGGCAATCCAGTCCTTGTTACAACAGTGTAGATGCCAATCTACCAACCTTGTGAGTAAACAGGCTTTGTGATATAGGGCTAGGTCGGGTATTCCCAAGCCCCCTCTGTGTTTTGGTTGAATCAATTTGGACCAGCTCAGTCTGGGGGCCTGGCCTGCCCATAAAAATGTTCTACAATGTTTTTTAAATGTTGCAAAAAAGGTCTGAGGGATTGTGATCAGAACCGCCTGAAGAAGGTATAAGACCCTCGGGAGGATATTCATCTTGAGGATAGCTGATCTACCAAACCATGAAAATCTGCCGTTGTTCCAGTCCGATAGGTCTGACTTAATCTTTGAAAGAACCGGTAGGAAATTTAGAGCAAACAACCTACTCAGGTCTTTAGGGATCTTAATGCCCAGGTAAGTGACATAGTCGGATTCCCACCTAAAGGGGAAGTTTTGTTTACATAAGTTGACTACTGAAGATGATAGAGAGATATTTAGGGCTAACGATTTGTCAAAATTAATTTGCAAATTAGACATGGTCTTAAACAGTTTGAAGTCTGTCAAAAGGTTGGGGATTGTGGTTATCGGATCCGAAAGGAACAGCAGGACATCATCTGCGTAAGCCGCTGTCTTGTACTGCCTTCCCCGGATCTCGACACCCTTAATGGCTTCATTCGCCCGAAGCTTTCTGAGAAAAGGTTCCATCGTGAGGATGAAAATAAGGGGGGATAGGGGGCAACCCTGACGTGTTCCGTTGGCTATGGAGAAGGCGTTCGATAGGTGGCCATTAACCCTAACCCGGGCAGTGGGAACAGAGTAAAGCACTTGAATCATTTGGGTGAGGCGTGGTGGTATGCCCACTTTAATCAAAACTGCCAGCATATAATCCCAGGCCACTCTATCGAACGCCTTCTCAGCATCCAGTGACAGAAAAAAGCCACTTGTTTTTGAGGAGGAGAGCCAATGATGTATGTTGAGGGCTTTAATGGTATTGTCCCTTGCCTCCCTGCCAGGGACGAACCCAACTTGATCGGTTGTGATAAGTTTGGGGAGCAATGGGAGAATACGGTTGGAGATTATTTTGGCATACAATTTAACGTCTACATTTAGTAACGATATCGGCCTATAGTTGGAAACCAGCGTGGCATCTTTGCCGGGTTTGGGAATCAGCGATATGTGGGCTTCTAGAAAATCTTTATTGCGTGAAGGAGAATCCGGGAGTGTATTAAATGTTGAGAGGAAGTTGGGGATTAAAGTATCAGAAAAGGTCTTGTAGTAACTAACTGGCAGGCTGTCAGGGCCAGGACTTTTCCCCGGTTTAAGTTGTTTTAACGCTAAAGTAGCTTCCTCAGTGGTGATTGGGGAGCCTAGATCTGCAATGTCTTCAGGGGTAGAATACGATGGGCAAAATTCTGACAAGAATTCCTCTATCAAGGTCTTCCTGTCAGGGGCAGTATCTGGTTGCCGTGGTTTTTTCAAATTATATAGCCCCGAAAGGTATTTTACAAATTGGTCAGCGATTCCGTTGTTAGTAACAATAGATTCCCCGGATGTGGCAGTTACCTTATTGATGGTGTGAGATGCCTTTTTTTTTTGCAAGGCCGTTGCCAAGAGTTTACCTGACTTATTCCCGTATTCATAGAAAAGCTTACTGGTAAGTGTGTGTTTGCGGGCAAGCCTTCTCTTGATTTCCCCTAGGAGTTCTTCACGGGCTTTCAGTAAATCCTCCTGTGTTTGGGTAGCTAACGTTCGTTTATGTGTTTGTTCTAGGGCCCTAACTTTATCTGACAACTCTAGAATGCGTGCTTTTCGCATCTTGGCTCGTTTGGCCATTATTGAAATAAAATGTCCCCTAACCACGCACTTATGGGCAGCCCAGACTAATGGTGCAGAGGTGTCTTCGGTTATGTTTTCAGAAAAATAATTTGACAGAACTGTCGAGATTTCAGTGGTATTAATATTGTCCAACAAAATGGAATCATCTAATCTCCAAATAGACGATCTAGGACGACTTGTGGGTATCGATAGCCGAATCGTGATCGGGTGATGGTCTGATAATAGCATTGGGTCGATCGTGGCCTCAGCTAGGGAGGTAAGGTCGTTTTGTGTAAGAAAGAAGTGATCTATTCGAGAGTACTTTTTGTGAAGTGGTGAAAAGTAGGTGAAATCCTTCACATTTGGGTGAAGGGTTCTCCAAGTGTCATGTAAGGTCAAGATGGAAAGGGCGGACTTTATCGCTTTTAAAGCGCTAAATTTCAAGCAGGTGGAACCATTGGATGTGTCAAGGTCTGGTTGTAGAGGAACATTAAAGTCTCCGCCTAAAACAAGGGAGCCCCTTTGGAAAGATGTTAGTTGATAAAGGGTTGAATTAAAAAAGGAAACTTGTTTTGTGTTAGGCGCATATATATTAGCTATCGTGTACTCTACATTGTGTATGGTACCACGTAGGAATATATATCGTCCCTGTGGGTCCCTCTAGACGTCCGTGACCTGAAAAGGACAATGTTTGGAAATTAAAACCGATACTCCTTTAGACTTCGCCTCGGTGTTTGGGGCGTGAAATACTACTGGGAAATTTTTGTCAATCAATTTGGGGATTCGGTCCGCACGAAAATGTGTCTCTTGAATGAGGGCTATGTGTACTTTTTCTTTTTGTAGCGTGAAAAGTAAGCGTGAACGTTTCTCAGGGATATTCAATCCCCTGATATTTATGGAGTATAATTTAATGTGGTTTAAAGGTCCCCTCCTCTGAGAGGTGGGTAAGGGGGATGTTGCCTGAGTCATATCTGTTGGGGATTTACCCAGCACGGGAAGAAAGGGGTGTATGCTCGGAAAAAGGTCGTTATAAAAAGATTATAAACCTCAAAATGGGTTTACGGGGCAGCGAACAATGCTGTTGGCGTAAGGCAACAAAGCTTGAAATAGCTAGATACCGATTAAGTGATGAAGTGTACTTCGCTCACTTTCTATTTACAGAGGACAATCGGGAAAGTACAGTGGGCACCAGACCCCCAGGGTCTTAACCGAGCCCTAGAAGTGCCGGTACACCACTGTTGTGGGGTTGGCCAGAACCAATACAGGAAAACAAGACGTTATAAATCAATTTAAATCTATACCACTATATCTATGTTTCTTAGTGAGTAAATGAGATGTGACTAATTTAACCGTGTCACCCCAGAGTAGATTCAGACTGAGAGAAGACAGGGTGCCTGATTAGGACACCTCTTATGTCAAATGTGCCATTCGTTCCAGTTTGGATCGTGAGGGCTAGATAAAAGTAAACGTAAACAATGAAAGAACTCTCAGTGTGGATCTCCCATTTCTGTCACTACAAGACTCTATATTTAAACTGTATAACAAAGCAGGTTAAATAGGAAAACTTTTCAACTACTAGACAGTTACTATCTGTTCACTCTTAATACTAACATTATTCCCAATATCTGAGTTTTAGACTATAATGTTTGGCAACCACCCATCTGGAGAGCGTATTAGTAGCATATGCGTGATGCCAAACTGCTCAAACAAGATCCCCCACCTACCACCATACTTACTCCTGGATGTCAAGGCCTCCAGGTATAGTGGTCAGCTAAAAGTTTTTAGGCCAACCCAATACTCGGGGTCAGTTACCATGGCCATCAGTCTCTGTGTCTCTCAAAGGTTGAGTGATGTGGTGTTACCAGGGAAGGGGAACACCTCCTTCAGCGGTGGGACCGTTGTGAAGACTATACCGCCTCCCGGCCTGGTGATGCGAGCTCATTATGTGTACTCAGATATACGGGAAAACATAACCCCTCAAACCGGGATCAGTAAAACTTATGCAGTCTATTAGATATGTGTATCTGTGTCCACCCGCTCACTCATTATGGTCTCTTCTGGCCCTTCTGGCCTCCGGTGGGGTGATGTACTCTTGCTCTCTTCTTGCACCGGGGGAATTTTGTGGAATTCTTGAGTTAGAAGGTGACCTCATCCTGCGGAACCTGGTCGCCTGAGTTTCCATGGGCGTCTCGGGTGGTTTCCCTCTTCTCCCAACGGACCTGCGGTAGGGTGCGTACCAGTCGGGCACCGAGATCGGTGGCAGGCCAAGAGTTTCACAAAATTTAGGCAGGTCTTCTGGTACTCTTAAAGATGCATTGCGGCCTTGGTTAGTGGCAGACAAACAGAAGGGAAATTTCCACTTGTACCTAATGTCTCTTGACCGTAAGGCTTCCAACAGTGGTTTAAGATCACGCCTGTGTTGCAGGGTAATCCCTGAAAGATCTTGGTAC
This sequence comes from Rana temporaria, assembly GCF_905171775.1. Taxonomy (NCBI): domain Eukaryota; kingdom Metazoa; phylum Chordata; class Amphibia; order Anura; family Ranidae; genus Rana; species Rana temporaria. The sequence continues at coordinate 39,132,755 of NC_053490.1, forward strand.
AACTGGACCTGGGCTTCACCACAATGCAGTCTCTGTCCCCTGGCCCGGTTCTGAATTTCTTCTTTCAATTTAAAATCTGTCAAACAGCATATTATGTCCCTTGGAGGATCCGTATCTCTACCTCTTGGGCGCAAGGCCCGATGTATTCTTTCAAAATCAATGAAGGTTTGAGGGGATTTACCCAAAATGGAGTTGAATAGGATAGTGACTTCCTTTTGGATCTGGTCGCCTTCAATTATCTCAGGCACTCCCCTCACACGAAGATTTCGGCGTCGGCCTCTGTTGTCTAGGTCTTCCAGCTGCCGGTTAACTTCCCTCAGTTGGAGGGTATGGTCATCTATCTTTCTGGTAGATTTTTGGAGGGTTACTTCGTGTTCCTCTGTTATCTGTTCAGTGGAAGACACCCTATCAGCAAGGGAGCGCAGATCTATGCGTAGTTCAGCTATTGCTGCAGCAAGAGTGTCCTTGATGTCTGCGGCCACTGCTCTTAAATCTAATATGCTAAGCTGTGGTAGAACAGCACTCCCCGTCTCTGTCGTTCCCCTTGTCAGCTGAGGGGGTATCTCCGGTTCCGGGGCCGTTAGCACAATGTCTGCAGCGTTATGTGAGGGGACCTGGGATGAACTCTGAGAAGAGCCCCTGCGGTTGGGTGCCGTGTTCCCGCGCGGGGCACGGGGCTGGTCCATGTTGTTAGGTCCTAACCCTCTGGTATTTTCTCTGGGGGACCGGGAGCGAGAGGCTGATGAGGAGCGAGATGACGTTACCATGCTATCCAACACCCGGCAATTAGCTTTTTGGGTAATTTGTGAATTGTATAGCGTCGTGTCTCCTTGCAGTGGGTTCTATGAAGGAGTGTTGCTGGAAAGTGTATGAGTCTGCAAAGTTCGCCAAAGATAATGTATGCTACCTTTGGGTGGGCCAGGGTGGTCGTCAAGCCTAGGCTCTGGGTGATAGGAGCCAGGGGCCACTTCTGAGAGAATAAATATAGTTACCGCAACAGGGCATGAGCTGGAAATGATTCAACCTGGGTAGCTGATTTTAGGATGCAATACTCTTCACCAGTGTCTCCAGTGCTATTGGTATCCACTATGTGGGGAGATGGGGTGTAAAGGAGCACAGGGGGGACCTAAATGTCCGTTTGGAGCCTTCACAGAGAGGACCAAGATGGCCGCCGACAGTCTGTCTAAGCCCCCTTTCACAACCCCTCAGGTGGATTATTGCCCAGTAAGAAATACCTCCGTGGCTTTGTCAGGCCGTTCTGCCCCCAGTCCAGAATGCGGTGAGGTGTTTTGAGGTGAGGGGGAGCCGTAATCTCCGCCGGTGGCCGCTGCTGGGAGGCCCAAGATGGCCGCCGACCCACTGTCCTGGCTGCTATTGCGGCCCCTCAGGCGTCTGGTGCAGGGAGCGGTGGGCCGTATCAGTGACCCCAGGCTGCTCGGTCTCCGGACCGGAAGGTTGTGGGGCAGTGAGGAGAAGAGAGGCTCCGTTTTTGCCGCCGAGCGCCGTCCCCAGACGACCAGTATGGCCGCCGCTCCACCACTAGGCCGAAGCCGCGGTCTTTCCCAGGGCGCCTCCCCCGGTCCGGGCAAAACGTCCGCGGCGGTCTCGGGCTGCGTCTTTTCGGTCCGGTATTTACCAGGGTGCCTACAGGGAGGGTGTCCCGAATGGGTGAGGTGTCCTCTGTTCCAGGAAAATGCGGTTCCTGTCGCTCAAGCCTCTGTGCTTCTCTGAGGTGACAGGAGCTGTGGAACTACACGTCCATCTTCTCTGCCGGCTTGGCCACGCCCCCCTAATTTACATTATTTCGTATTTTCGTTGTTTTCATTTCCGTTTTCCGAAGATTCGTAATTTATTTTTCGTTAGTTTTGATTTTCGTTTTTTATTCTTTGTTCGGCATTTCGGTTGTTTTCTTTTCGGTCTTCGAATATTAGTAAGTTTGCATTTTCGTTCATTTTGTTTTTCGTAATTTTTTTTTTTTTGGGTTCGGTATTTTCGTTGTTTCTATGTTTTCGTTTCTTTCTTCTTTCGTATCTTCAATGATTTTCATATTCGTTATTTTGAAAATATCGTTATTCGTTATTAATTGCGCTAAACCGTTCGTTCATTCGTATGTTAACGAATCAACTAAAAAAAAGAAAATTTACGGAAAACGTATTCGTAACTTAAAAAATTGCACATGCCTAGTATCCCATCCCAAAGAAGTTTCGGGCCTCTAAAGAGTTTGCATGCAGGAGTGTATCCTCTCCTTGTGTAGAACTGCTCCCAGCTACACTGCTTGCAGGCACTACCAGCCCCCTCCTGGCTGCTCTGAAGATCTCCCAGGGCAAGGATAAAATGGTTAAGCACAACGTTGTCCTTTTGAAAGCTTGCTACATGTATCTGTCTCTCCCCTTGAAAGTCCCTGGGTGTGCTGATGTATTCACTCTGTCCTTCTTGCTCCCACTGCTTCTCAGGCAAGTCAAACCACTCTGCTGAATAGATCCTCCTGAGCCAGCCTGAGCCCAGCCTGGAGCTGGGGTTTTCTCTAGACCTAGGAGACCCCCCCCCCCTGGCCACCGTAGTGTGAACGGGCACTTAAAGGGGAGGTTCACCCTAAAAACGACTTTCCCTTATTACACTGGCCCCCCACATTACAATACGATTATGCCTATTAGTTTTTTTTTTATGCTGTACATACCTTCGTACAGCTATTCACCCGTGGCTCCCGGGTTGCGAGTCCCGCGGGACTGGGCGTTCCTAACATGCTGGTGATTGACGTTTTGACAAAAAACGAGCTCCCCCCCGTCTCGTAAGCCGCGTCACGATGGGCGAAAGGAGCAGAACGGCGATGCGCAGGCGCAGTATAGCGCCGACTCGCCGTTCGGCTCCTTTCGACAATCGTGACGCGGCTTACGCGACGGGGGGGAGCTCGTTTTTTGTCAAAACGTCAATCACCAGCATGTTAGGAACGCCCACTCCCTCGGGACTCGCAACGCGGAAGCCACGGGTGAATAGCTGTACGAAGGTATGTACAGCATAAAAAAAAACCTAATAGGCATAATCGTATTGTAATGTGGGGGGCCAGTGTAATAAGGGAAAGTCGTTGTTAGGGTGAACCTCCCCTTTAAGGAATAAAAATAAAACAAAGAAGCAGGCTGGTTGCTCAGGACAACAAGAAAATGTACTTTACACTTTAAATCAGCCCCACAATAACCTCTGAGGCCTCGTACACACGACAGAGAAACTCGACGTGCTTGGCACGTCGAGTTCCTCGTCTCGTTTTGGGATGAAGCCGCCGAAGAGCTCGGCGGGCCGCCTTCTCCTATAGAACAACGCGGCCAACGAGAAAATAGAGAACATGTTCTCTATTTTCTCGTCGAGCTCCTCGGCGGCTCCATCGAGCCAAAACTGTACAGACGACAGAGATTCTCGGCAGAATCCGGGTTTTGACCGAGTTTCTCGGCGAATTCTGCCGAGAATCTCTGTCGTGTGTACGAGGCCTAAGATCCAACAATGAGTTGATTTTTATTACTTCCTATTAATTAGAACGTGTGCCAATTCTGAATCCTACACATCAGCGTCACATTCTTTGTTAACGACTTTTTCTATACATCGATTATGGTAGAAAGTGAATTAATTACTGTGTTTATGGACCACTTTGTACTTGTATTTTTTTTTTGACACAACAGATCATTGTATTCCTGCTAATAAATGATTATTATTAAAGATAATTACACAGAAGATTTCATTTTCCATACATCTCTGTGTATTTTTCCTCGTTTGCAGCGCAGTTCTCTAGGAAACGCGTTCGCAGAGCTATAGGAGCAACAACTGATGTCATTAATGGCTTATTATTGTTCGGGTGAAGAAAAGCTTTCACAGAAGAATGGAAAAGTTTTGTTAATGTTTTCTCTGTGTTCCAATGTTTTTATGAAAGCTAATATGTCTTCTTCAGCTTGCTGGAAGAAAAAAAAAACTGGCAGCAAAATGGAACAAATCGTAGTCGGTTTCTGCTAAAAATCAATACCAGATCAATAAAGGGAACCTGTGATGAAGAAAAACGGCTGTGTAATTAGGCTGTGCTGGAAACCGCCATCTGCTTACCTGTGCCTGATGCCGCGTACACACGATCATTTTTCAGCATGAAAAAAAACGATGTTTTTCGGCATTTAGAAAAAACGACGTTTTTCCAACTTCATCATTAAAACAACATTGCCCACACACCATCGTTTTAAAAAAATGCTCTGGCATTTTTTCAGAACCCGAAAAATTATGTGAAGTCCACACACGATCATTTTAAATTACATTTTTTAAAAACAAAGTTTTTTTCATGCCGAAAAATGATTGTGTGTACGCGGCATTATAGCTCTCTTCTGAACCGTTCCTGTGTTATCAGCCTGATAACTCCTAACAAATAGTTTTATGGCATTTTTATTAATATTTTATTTTTTACTAGTAATGGCGACGATCAGCGATTTTTTTCGGTACTGCGACCTTATGGTGGACACTTCAGACACTTTTGACACATAATTGGGACCATTGGCATTTTTATAGCGATCAGTGCTATAAAAATGCATTGATTACTATAAAAATGCCACTGGCAGGGAAGGGGTTAACACTAGGGGGCGAGGAAGGGGTTAAGTATGTTCCCTGGGTGTGTTCTAACTGAAGGGGGGGTGGACTGACTGGGGGAAATGACTGATCGCTGTTCATACATTGTATGAACAGAAGATCAGGCATTTCTCCCCTGACAGGACCGGGAGCTGTGTGTTTACACACACAGCTCCCGGTTCTCGCTCTGTAACGAGCAATGGCGGGTGCCCGGCGGTGATCGCGCCCGCCGGCACGTGCGCCGGGATCAGGGACGAGCGGGGGGCCCGCGCGCCCCTATTGGCTGCTGGGAGAGATGACGTATAGCTACGTGATCTCGCCCAGCAGAGCCGACCTGCCGCCGTATAACTGCGGCGGCTGGTCGGCAAGCAGTTAAAGGAGAATTGTACAAATTCAAATTCTGAAGAGGTGGGCGTGTTTTATGTAAATAAAACATGACCCCACGTAAATGCCCCGTTCGTGAAAGAATCCCAGTGCGCATGCTCGAAATTCCGCCGCAAATCGCCAATGCTTTAGACGTGAACGTAATTTACGCAAAGCCCTATTCGCGAACGACTTACGCAAACAACGTAAACGACGCAAAATTTGACGCTGGCCCGACGTCCATACTTAACATTGGTTGCTCCTCATATAGCAGGAGCAACGTTACGCCGGAAAAAGCCTTACTCAAACAACGTAAAAAAATTGGCCGGGCGCACGTACGTTTCTGAATCGGCGTATCCAGCTCATTTGCATATTCTACGCTGAATTCGACGGCAGCGCCACCTAGCGGCCAGCATAAATATGCACCCTAAGATACGATGGTGTAAGAGACTTACGCCAGTCGGATCTTAGCCTAATTTCGGCGTATCTTGCTTTCTGAATACAGAAAGAAGATACGCCGGCGCAGATTTGAATTTACGCGGCGTATCAATAGATACGCCGGCGTAAATTCTTTCTGAATCTACCCCTATGTCTGCAACATGCACACTGCAGTTAATCTTGACCGGCCATTCTCAACGAGGGTTCTGTGAAGCCCTAAGGTTCCTTCAGTGCTTGCTAGGGGTTCCTTGAGCTGTGGCTGATTGAACTCTCATTTGATGATGCCTGCAAATTTCTGGGGCCAACGACACTTGGAGGTGCTAACTGCATGAAATCAATTACCTGTTTAGCTGTCATTAAAGCGGAGGTTCCGCGGTTTCTCGATTTTTTTTCTTATTGCGTGCATTTAATAGTGCTAAAGATAAAACGTTAACACTCACTTGCTAGACGCTTATAAACACATTCCATCTTTTTCCATCTGGAAAAAAGAATGAGTCTGGAGTTTTCCATCTTGCTTGTGGGCATTCTGGAGCCCACAAGCAAAGACTTCCAGGAAGCGGTGATGCTAGTATCCCAGCATTCACCGCAGTGTCTCGCGCATGCGCTGTGTTGACGGCGAGGAGCGCGAGCTGCGCCGTCAACAATTCCTGATTCCCTTATTTAAAATGGCGATTTTGGATCCGCCCTCGTCACGTGACTCGCTTGTTGATTCACATGACGAGGGAGATAGAAATTTTGCGCTATCATTAGTGCTACAGATCTTCTCCTGGGAATCATGACACAGAACTCCCAGGAGACATTGCGGACAGCTCCCAGCACACACTGGGGCATCGGGGAAAGGGAGAGATACGCCCACTCCCGCATGGAAAGAATACCCGGAAGTCACATCTAATACCTCTGAATCTCGGTAATGACATACCAACGAAAAATAACAACAGTCATTTTTAAAACTCTAATCCCACGTACACACGATCATTTTTCGGCATGAAAAAAACATTGTTTTTCAAAAACGTCATTTAACCACTTAAGACCCGGACCTTTGGGCAGCTAAAGGACCCGGCCAGTTTTTGCGATTCGGCACTGCGTCGCTTTAACTGACAATTGCGCGGTCGTGCGAAGTGGCTCCCAAACAAAATTGGGTCCTTTTTTCCCCATAAATAGAGCTTTATTTTGGTGGTATTTTATCACCTCTGCGGTTTTTATTGTTGCGTTATAAACAAAAATAGAGCGACAATTTTGAAAAAAAATCAATATTTTTTTACTTTTTGCTATAATAAATATCTCCCAAAAATATATATTTTTTTTTTACTCAGTTTAAGCCGATATGTATTCTTCTACCTATTTTTGGTTAAAAAAATTGCAATAACCGTTTATCGGTTGGTTTGCGCAAAATTGATAGCGTATACAAAATAGGGGATAGTTTTATTGCATTTTTAAAAAAAATTTTTTTTACTACTAATGGCAGCGATCAGCGATTTTTTTCATGACTGCGACATTATGACGTACACTTCGGACAATTTTGACACATTTTTGGGACCATTGTCATTTTCACAGCAAAAAATGCATTTAAAATGGATTGTTTATTGTGAAAATGACAATTGCAGTTTGGGAGTTAACCACAAGGGGACGCCGATGGGGTTACGTATGACCTCATCTGTGTTTCTAACTGTAAGGGGGTGTGGCTGTAGGTGTGACGTCATCGATAGTGATTCCCTATATAAAAATGATCGTGTGTGGGCTTCACATCATTTTTCAGGTTCTGAAAAACGACAATTTTTTTTTTTCGAACATGCTGCATTTTTTTACGTTGTTTTATACCATGTCGTTTTTCGGGGTTGTAAAAAATGATCGTGTGTGGGCTAAAACAACGTAAAAAACCTGCGCATGCTCAGAAGCAAGTTATGAGACGGGAGCGCTCGTTCTGGTAAAACTACCGTTCATAATGGAGTAAGCACATTCATCACGCTGTAACAGACAAAAAAGCGCAAATCGTCTTTTCCTAACACGGAATCAGCTAAAGCAGCCCAAAGGCGAATGGAACTTCCCCTTTATAGTGCAGTCGTACATGTTGTACGTCACCGCGCTTTGCTAGAGCATTTTTTAAAAACGATGGTGTGTGGGCAACTTAGTTTTAATGATGAAGTTGGGAAAACGTTGTTTTTTCCACATGATGAAAAACTAAGTTTTTTTTTTCATACTAAAAAATGATCGTGTGTACTCGGCATAAGCTTCGTAGATCTTGTTAATAGAAAGTTTATACTGTGGGTGAACCTCCGCTTTAAAGTGGAGGTTCACCCGAAAACGTAGGGCCAGATCCACAAAAGGGATACGCCGGCGTATCTACTGATACGCCGTTGTATCCCTGTTTCTATCTTTGGAACTGATCCACAGAATCAGTTTCCAAAAGATAGGGAGAAGATCCGACATGTGTAAGGGACTTACACTGTCGGATCTTAGGATGCAGTACCGCATCCGCCGCTGGGGGCATTTCGAGTCGAAATGCCGCTTCGGGTATGCAAATTAGCACTTACGGAGATCCACAAAGCTTTTCAGCTTCGTTTTTTCTCCGTAAGTATTAGTTTGCAATCGTAAAATTAGGGCTGCTTTTACAAGTCCTAAACTGTTTAGGCCTTGTAAAAGTAGACCCTTCTATCCCGCGTCGCCGTCTTTTTTTTTCCAAATTTTTTTTTTCCCGCCGCAACTCGTATTTTTTTTTTACGCCCGTCGCGATTCTCAAAACCCAACGCAACGTAAAACTGCGCTAAGCACGTCGGTAAAATGACGTCGTGAGAATGCGCAGTACGGCCGGCGCGGGAGCGGGCCTAATTTAAATGGGACTCGCCCCATTTGAATAGGAACGCCTTGCGCCGGCCGGATTTAAGTTACACAGCCGAAAATGTCTAGGTAAGTGCTTTGTGGATCGGGCACTTAGGTAGAAATTTTTCGGCCGTGTAACTTAAATTGAAAAAGTTACGTTGCGCCGGGTTTTTGTGGATCTGGCCCTTAATTTGTAACATTAGATTGAGGCTCATTTTGTCAAGGGGAATCGGGTATTTTTTTTTAAAATCGAGGCTGTACTTACCATTTTAGAGATAGATCTTCTCCGCTGCTTCCGGGTATGGGCTGCGGGACTGGGCGTTCCTATTTGATTGACAGGCTTCCGACAGGCTTTCGGCGGTCGGTGCGCAGGCGGCTTATAGAGCCGCACCGCCGTTTGGCTTCTTTCGGCTACTCGTGATGCGATGTATGCGACCGTCAGAAGCCTGTCAATCAAATAGGAACGCCCAGTCCCGCAGCCCATACCCGGAAGCGGCGTAGAAAATCGCTCTCTAAAACGGTAAGTACTGCTTCGATTTAAAAAAAAACTACCCGATTCCCCTTCACAAAATGAGCCTCAATCTAATGTTAAACAATTTTTTTCGGGTGAACTCCCGCTTTAAGGGGGACTTTCTTCCCACTGGGGTATTTTTCCCACCAACCTCCCAATTGGATTGGTTTTTGAAGGGGTTCCTAGAGACCTGAACATTTTTTTCAAGGGTTTTTCGAGGGTAAAAAATTTGAACAAAGCTAATTTAAACATTTGACCGCTACCAGTGGGTTTCAAGCTTACTGAAGCAAATTCTAACAGGGGAGGAACTGAGTTTGGGAGTGCAGGAATAATAATCAGTTGCTGCCCAGATGATCAGAGCTGAATACATCCAAAAACCATTATTTTTCTATTCTCGGGCGGATTCATCTGCACCGCAAAATTATGATTACAGCTTTGAGCAGCTTGTCAGGATAATATATGGATCTATGGATTATCTTTGTGACCTCCGTTATATTTTTCTTTGTTTTCTTCTACCTGTCACTCGACAAAAGCCACCTCTACAGCAAGGGCATGGCTCGGAGGGAAATAGATCTGCGGAATACGTTGGGATGGGACAGAGCAAGATGATGTATCTCAGATTGTAATCACTTCATGGGACTGATAAATGTTACTGTCTCTGCTGATAAGAAAAGTGGCGGGCTTGAGTGGGAGAAATTGCGAGTGCTTTGCGCATTTAATGATGCCTGGAAATCTTCAGGATATACGTCAGCTGTGCCATTGTCTCTGGATGAATGAAAAGTGACAGAATAAAGAAAAATCATAGCACCTTTTATTCAGTCTATTCATATGGCTGCCAAGATAATAGTTCCATAATATTTATATGATTGGATGCTGTCTTCTGCATTCTGCAAGGAAATAACGTAATTGAGTATCTAAGACCGAATAATGTAAAGTGTAACTTCAAATCACACTTTTTTATTAGTGCAGGAAAGGGTTTGAACCTCTCTTGGGTTCTTATTGCTGTCTGAGGCTTGTAGGCAGTTGCAGGAACTCTTCTGGCTGGTAGGTGGCACTGTGCCATTGTTACAGACGAAAAGGAGGCTATGAGGGAGTTTGTCCCTTAGAGACTCCATTAGTCCTCTCTATGGAAGTAGGCATCTGATTTGATGCTGAGTTCTCAAGAGAGTTGAGGTGGCCATCTTAACAAGGGAGCCTTTAAATAGGGGATCATTTGGGCAAGCTTTAAAGGGGAGTTCCACCCACAATTTCACTTTTTAAATATAAATACCCCTGTAATACACAAGCTTAATGTAGTCTACTAAAGTTAGTCTGTAAACTAAGGTCCGTTTTGTTAGGTTGTTAGAGCATTTAGTTAGTTTATAATCTAGAAATAGACCGTGGCCATCTTAAGTGTGGGCATCATGAAGCCAGACTGTATGACTTCATGGATTTCAGCCTTGCAGATCTCGCACATGTTCAGTGCTGCACAAGCGATGTAATAGGTTTCAGTCAGGTTTCCATAGCAACGGGAGTTTCAGAGGAAGTTGCCGCCCCTTCTCTATGCAAATAGGCTATTTGCAAGGACTACTGGGATACATGATGCCTATCCCAGAAACCCTTGCGACTTGTGACTTAATAGCCTAGGCTAATAAGGAGGAGGAAGTAATGAAGGACTACAAAATAAAGGTATTTACAAGCAACAAAATAAATAAAAATTGTCCATTCTGAACACTATGAGATTAGGGCATGCAGCACAGACAAACATAAAAAAATGGGTGGAACTCCACTTTAAGCGAGTGGCAGGTTAGGTTTAGCACATCCCTCGTAAGAGCTGCTGAGTTAGGGTTCCCCACTGCTGCAAAGCCAGTCAATTAGCATGTCCTTCATTCACCCCAACATGGAAAAATCAGTCCTTGGCTTGTTTTCTTGTTTTTATTAAGAGATGATAACATTAATGGGGTAGGTAATTTATGGGATACCCATCTTGAAAAATGTCCAGAACACAGAACAAAGGGACAACTTCCTCCCTATTTATGCTAGGGATGAGCCCGATGTTCACCTGTTTGGTGAATCCTGAACATTATCGGGCGTTCATGGCAAACTAGTGCACCGCAGAACGCCCCATAATGCATTGTGAGATCGCAGTGCATTGATGTCTGATGATTGGGTAAAGCATGCACCTGACCTGCATGCTATGGCCAATCACAGCACACTCTGCTGTGAGAGCCATGATTGACCAAAGGCAGGGTGCCTTTAGCCATGGCTCAGGCGGCTAAGTCCTAACACTGTACAAGGCTGCTTAAACAGCGGCCGTATATAGTATTTATGAATGAGAGAAGTTAGAGAGAGGCAGGTTAGTTAGTGGTGTGCAGGCAGTTATATATATATATATATATATATATATATATATATATATATATATATATATATATATATATATATATACAGTATACAGTTTATAAGTGTAGTCAGTGTTGTGTAGACTATATGTACAGTGCAGGCCATGTATTAATTTATATATACCATGTAGTAGTGTATGTATATATATATATATATATATATATATATAATAAACATAGTGCAGTCAGTGTACAGTATATAATACAGTGTATTGAAGTGGTTAAGGGGAACCCTATGACAGAATGAAAAAATGTCATAGGGTTCCCCTAAACCACTTTATTATACACTGAGCTGAATATATATTCTGTTGATGGGGACAAGATCCTGTCCCCTCTATATGAATGGGTATGGGGTACATTGGGGTACACCCCTACCCAGTCACTTAAAAAGTAAAAACCACAATACACAGTTTTTGACAATTCCTTTATTAATTATTTATTATAATAATAAATATTCAGACAGACCTGACAAAAAAAAAAAAAAAAGAATTTCCGCCTCCATGGGAGGCTTCCCGCTGACTGCTGTATTTTCGTGGTGGCAGCTGTTATATAGGCAAGGGTAGGGCCACCCGGTGACGTAACAGAGTGACCCCGCCCCTTCTGACAAAATGTGCCATTAGAGGGGGGCAGGGCATACCTCCCAACTGTCCCTGATTTTGAGGGACTGTCTCTCATTTGGTTCAAAGTCACTCTGTCCCTCTTTCTTCCTCATTTGTCCCTCATTTTGGTCTGATCTATATAGTTGTATATAAAATACACTACTTATCTACCAAAAATCGTTTTCCAGTGCTAAACCTTTTACCCAATTTCTAAATTGCTGCATTTGTAAATTCCAAAAGCAAATTTAACAGAATAGTAGTGGTAAAAAAGCACCTGTGGATTTAACCAATCATATTTTTTTGTACAGTTCTCCTTTAAGGGGGGCATGGTAGGGGGTGTGTCCTATGCCTGCATACCTTTGCTTATAGGTGTCCCTCATTCCCATTTCAGAAAGTTGGGAGGTATGACAGGGTCATCTGGTTATGTCAGTGTGTGGCCCCACACTTGCCTATGTAACAGCTGTCACTGCGTAAAGACAGCAGTTGGCGGAATGCATCCCATGGAGGCGGAGCTTCTTTTTAATTTTTTTCTATTTTTCAGGTCTGTCTGCACTATGATTGAAGATGGATGGACATGGAGGGGCACGTTTTTTTCTTTTATAATAAAGGAATTGGAAAAAACTGTGTATTGTGTTTTTTACTTTTTGACACTTGTTTTGGTGAATGGGTAGAAGTACGATGTACCCCATACCCATTCCCATAGGGGGGTGGGATCTGGGGGCCCCCTTGTTAAAGGGGGCTTCCGGATTCTGATTAGCCCCCCGGCCACAGACCCCACAAACCAATGGCCAGGGTTGTGGGGACAAGGCCCTTGTCCCCATCAACATGGGGACAAGGTGCTTTGGGGCATCCCAAAGCACCCTCCCCATGTTGAGGGCAAGCGGCCTGGTATGGTTCATGAAAGGGGGGCACTCGCTTGTCCCCCCTTTCCTGGCCTGCCTTGCTCGGATAAGGGTCTAATATGGATTTTGGGGGGGACCCTACGCCATTGTTTTTTTGGGCGTTGAGTTTCCCTTAAAATCCATACCAGACCCAAAGAGGCTGGTGTGGATTTTGGGGGGAGGGGCACACAGTTGTTTTGGGCTTTTTTTTGCTTGAAATCCATACCAGGCCCAGACAAATGTTTTCCTTTTTTATGTTATTTATATTGCTGGGATTAGACAATACATTAAAGCCGCAAGCAGTTTTAAATTAAATTGTTTTCCTTTAGAATTGTAATTTTGCTGCGGCACAGTAAAACACATGAGACAGATGCGCCACTATACAGGCAGACTAAGGGGACCCCCCCAGGCACGATCTTTAAAGGAATAGTTCATTTTTATTGTTTCACTTTAAGCATTTTTAAAATCACTGCCCCTGGAAAAAAACGTCCGTTTTAGAAAACATTGGCCCGGATTCTCAAACGAGTTACGCCAGCGTATCTCCAGTCCGAGCCGTCGTATCTATGCGCCTGATTCTTGGAATCAGTTACGCATAGATTTGTATTAGATCCGACCGGCGTAAATCTCTTACGCCGTCGTATCTTAACTGTATATTTACGCTGGCCGCTAGGAGCGTGTACGCTGATTTACGCCTAGAAATATGTAAATCAGCTAGATACGCAAATTCACGAACGTACGTCCGGCCGACGCAGTACAGATACGCCGTTTACGTTAGGATTTTCCCGGCGTAAAGTTACCCCTGCTATATGAGGCGTACATGCGGCGTACCAATGTTAAGTATGGACATCGTTCCCGCATTGAATTTTGAAAATGTTACGTTGTTTGCGTAAGTCGTTCGCGAATAGGGCTGGGCGTCATTTACGTTCATGTTGAAAGCATTGGCTTCTTGCGGGTTAATTTTGAGCATGCGCACTGAGATACTTTCACGGACGGCGCATGCGCCGTTCGTAAAAAGCGTAATTTACGCGGGGTCACATAAAATTTACATAACACACGCCCACATCTAACACATTTGAATTAGGCGGGCTTACGCCGGCCTATTTACGCTATGCCGCCGCAACTTTCGTTTGATAATACGGCACTTGCCTGTAAAAGTTGCGGAGGTGTAACGTAAATAGGATACATTATGCCCGCACAAAGATACGCCATTCTACGTGAATCTGGGCCATTGTTTTTGATACATGTCCCCTGGGGCAGGACCGAGGTCCTCAAACACTTTTCATGGCAATAACTTGCATTTAATCCTTTAAAATGAACACTTGATTTTTCACGTTTGTATCCCATAGACTTTAATAGCGTTCGCACAAATTTTTACATCTGTACGCATGTTCTGGTGCGAACTGAACCGGGGGGTGTTCGGCTCATTCCTAATTTACAAAGATCTTCTTCTTTCCTCCTGCAGTGTAAAGCACCTGCTGCTCTCTCCTGGTGGAACTAGCAGTATATTGCTAGTTCAGCAAAGGAACCTTAACAGGCAGGAACTCTCATACCGCGTACACACGACCGCTTTTCATGACGAGGAAAATGCAATTTTTTTAAATTGGTCATTAAAAATGATTGTGTGTAGGCTCCAGAGCATTTTTCTCGACGTGACAAATGGGCATTAAAAATTTAGAACATGCTCTATTTTTTCTCATAGTTTTTCACGTCGCTTTAACAAAGGAAAAAAAAAACGCATGCTCAGAAGCAAGTTATCAGACGGGAGCACTCGTTCTGGTAAAACTAGCGTTTGTAATGGAGATAGCACATTCGTCACGCTGTAACAGACTGAAAAGCACGAATCGGCTCTCACCAAACTTTTTCTAACACAAAATCAGCTAAAGTAGCCCACGGAACTTCCCCTTTATAGTGCCGTTGTACGTGTTGTACATCACCGCGTTTTGCTCAAGCATTTTTTTTTTCACGATCGTGTGTATGCAAGGCAGGCTTGACAAAAATCATGTCGAGAAAAACTTTATTTTTTTCTATGACATTTTAAAACGGTTGTGTGTTCGCGGCTTTAGTCCCTTGACAAAAGTAGCACAAATGGAGTGAACAGCATAACATCTCTCCTTCTGCTTCCCTGTGGCTGCTGATCCCAGTTCCACTTGCCTACAGAATGCTAGTCCACCTGGCTGCCACCAGCCATGCCTGGATGCTCTTCTTCCCAGAACTCCTGACTGACTCTCTGCACCTGTCCTTCCCGACTGACACAGACACATGGAGATTTCCCAGGGCAAGGTTAGATGAACACTTTGCACACCATTGTCTTTAAGAGAGCACTGTTACAACTGACAATCTCTCCCCTTGTCTTGTCACTGCACTGTGCTGTTCTACTCACTGTCCCTGCTTGCTCCTTCCCATTGCCTCTGTGACGGTAGTAGAATGATATCCCCGTCAAACATTCCCTTCTTCCCATAAAGAAAATCACCCAATATTCCACGAGGAGGAATATTCCTGGAATCGCCCAATAAGCCACACATGAGCCAAGCTTACTGCTGGAACAAGACACATTAATGGCAGCATGCTGCTAGGTATATATGCAGTTTACAAGCTAAATCCTCAATCAAAGAACAATGAAATCTCCACTCCCTTTCCACACACAGTGGGGGCTCTCATACAGATTATAGGCAGACACTTCGGCGCCGACTCTGAAGACACATTTCTTCTTGGATGTGATTGTAAAATTGCTCCAGGAGCATTAGTTGCAAAATGTCCTCTGCGGTGGTGGCCTGGCTGCTGTTAACCCAGTTAGAGGCCGACAGGGATAACTGGCATGCCATTCCGCGTAAGAGTCTTTCGTGGTTTTGCGTGAGTCCCTGAACTTCTGTCGGTGGGACTCTGGGGTTACTGCATAACGAGCCAGGAGCACTTCTTTAACCCGGGCGTAGCTATGGATATCCTGATCTGGCACGGTCCGGAAAGCATCAGAAGCTTTGCCTGACAGTTTGCCTGACAATATTGAAACCCACTCTCCTCTAGCTATTCGGTGCAGGTTACATTGTCGCTCAAAATCTGCCAGGTAGTTATCAATTTCACAGTCCTTTTCATCAAAAGCTTTAAAAGCGCTAAACGGAATCTTCCTTGTGTCTGCTGTGCTGTACTCACTGTTTGGAGAATGTGCGGCTGCTTGTTGGACTGCTGCCAGTTTTAACTGTAGTTCTGCGTCTCTTATTTGTTTAGCCTCCTTCGCTAACAGGTCCATCACTTTCAGCACCACATCCGCCGTTGGGTTCGGACCGAACCATGCTAGCTTCTCTCTCATTACTTTGTTGGCTGGCGATTCCTCCTCCTGAATCACTGGTGTCTCCATCTCTTGTACTGCTGGCGTTGCTGCAACCAAGTTCTCCTGGTCTAGCTCCATTAATTCTGCTATGATGACCCGCTTGGTTTTGTTGCTAGCAATCCTTCCACGAACTTCCAGTAGTTCTTCCAGTGTCTGCTTGGAATCCGGGTGTAAAGGAGAGTAGAAGGGAAAATCCCGCTGCTGCCAACCAGTTGTGACGGTAGTAGAATGATATCCCCGTCAAACATTCCCTTCTTCCCATAAAGAAAATCACCCAATATTCCACGAGGAGGAATATTCCTGGAATCGCCCAATAAGCCACACATGAGCCAAGCTTACTGCTGGAACAAGACACTTTAATGGCAGCATGCTGCTAGGTATATATGCAGTTTACAAGCTAAATCCTCAATCAAAGAACAATGAAATCTCCACCCCCTTTCCACACACAGTGGGGGCTCTCATACAGATTATAGGCAGACACTTCGGCGCTGACTCTGAAGACACATTTCTTTAGATAATGACATCAGTGAAGGTAATTACTAGTTGTAACAGAATATGTTATCTAGACAGCTTGACCCCGCATATAGAAGAGGTAATTACCACAATGAAGCAATCAGAATAATTAACATGAGCCCCTTCTAATCACAGTAAACAGTAAACACAGGGCTTCTTCACACAACACGCTAGATCAATTACCCTTTAACATACACAGCATTACTAGCAGGGAGAATTAACTGAAGCATATCCTTCACAGCCTCTACAGTATAGAGTCCTCCAACTGCCTCCTTTGGTGGGACCCTTCCAAGCCATCTTTTCTGAACTCCCAGCCCGAGGTAAAACCCCTCCTTGGCAGGGGTCTCTCAAGGGCCACCGCCAGCCTCTCACCAGCACTGCTTCTTAATTTTCCACCCAACTCCACTTGCTGACATGGCCGTGTCTATTTATGGGTTATCCCAGTTTCCTGCCGGCCCACTCCTGGTGATTGTCTGGGGCCCATAAATATTCAAGGCAGCTCCACCTCACCTCTACCCACTAGTTCTAGAATGTTCTCCAACTTTCCAAATACAAGGGGGAGGCTCCAGAGAGCTGCCAGGATGAGTCATCCAGCCCTGGCCTCTAATGACCCTGACCCAGATTCACTAACTCAGGTTTATCCCTGGGCCAGAAAAATGTTTTTTTTTCTACACTCACTTCTAGTAGCACACGCTACAAGGTGCTATACCAGGAAAGGAATATGCTAGATAGGAATAGTGCTTAGCACAGGGGAAGGTAAGTAGGGACATAATGAGGGACTCTGGTGTTGCAAAACTTTCCAGAATCTCTTCAGTGGCAAGTGCCATGGGAATTGTCCTGTTCCCCCACCCCTCCAACAGAAGTCATCCTCTGGTAACATTTGTCTCAGATCTCTTGGCTTGAAGAAAAGGTGGCAACCCTACTACATTGGCATGGTCTAATGCATTAATGTACCTTATGTTTTGTATTAATTTAAAAAGGCTGTCAATGCACTACAATAGACTGCATCTGCACTGTTAGGGTACCATTTAAAGTGAGTGATATTGCAACACACCAAGGTGTGCATGGTGCATTACAACCTTGCAAGGTTTTTTATAAAATCTTGTGCAAAAGAACAGTAATGGAATTTAAAATGCAGCAACCCCAGACATCCAATCAGATCATAGCTGACTAGAAAATGCACTCTAAGGCCCCGTACACACGGTCAGTTTGGTCCGATGAGAATGAACCGAAGTTAATTTTCATCGGACCAAACCGACCGTGTGTATAGGCTATCGGTCTGTTTTCCTTCGGTCCAAAATTTCTAAACATGCTTCAAAACCAAACCGATGGACCGCTGCCCCATCGGACCAAACTGATGGTTAGTACAGAAAAGCATCGGTTCAAAACCCGCGCATGCTCAGAATCAAGTCGACGCATGCTTGGAAGCATTGAACTTCGTTTTATTCAGCACGTCGTGTGTTTTACGTCACCGCGTTCTGACCCGATCAGATTTTGAACTGATGGTGTGTACACACATCAGGCCGTACGGCCACTTCAGAGGTGAACCGATGAAAACGGTCCGTCGGACCATTCTTATCGGTTTTGTCCGACCGTGTGTACGGGGCCTTATTGTTTCAATAAGCATGATAGTGTCCCTTTAAAAAGTGTTTTTAAATGTTGTCGACTGTTCCATATTTTATGCAGAACGGAGAACAAATTCTTCAAAATTATTTACGCTTCTGTCATTTCCACTACAGTCATATTTTTATGTGTTTTTAAATTGCTTTTATTTTCTTCTGCTTTGTACTTTATTGTCAAGCAGTGATGTGCTTTATTCCTTTATCCTAAACCCATTAACTGGAGCATCGTTGTCTCTCAGTCCCAAGCAGATGGAGTTTAAAGCTTTGCTGCCGTCTCTGAGCTCAGTCAGGTTTTTCCCCAGGCCCTTTGCATCCATAATAAATATAGATTCATGCGTTTTATGTTAGCTCTTTGTTATGTTTGACTTTTGTTGGTTTCTTTGCCTTGTGATATGGGCATAGCTAGGGGCATCTGGGGTCCCTCTGGTAGAAATTAACCATACCCTCTATAGGCCCGGACTACCAATAAGGCAATTCATAAAGGGTCTATACTTCTGATTGTACCTGCAAAATAGTAAAATGACTCCAGTAATATACAAAATAAGCAGATGTATAAATAATTTAAAGCTGTACTCCAGCAAAATAAATAAATAAATTACCGTAAGAGTAAAAAAAAAAAACATCAGTTTTGCTTCAATACTCACCTTCAATCCAGAACTAGTTTCCAGTAATTCCTTTCTGCCAATAGATTTCCTCAGTCTTCTGGGACTAATGATGGCCACCGTTTATGAACCCTCCTACGCTGAGCCCAGGCTGTCATGGACCCTCCCCTAGGAGTAACATCATCATGCAGCCTGGGCTTATGCCTCGTACACACGATCGGAATTTCCGATGGAAAAAGTCCGACTGACTTTTTCCATTGGAAATTCCGACCATGTGTATGAACCATCAGAGCAATTTCATCGGAAGTTCTGATGAATTCCATCGGAGTTTACATAGAGAACATGTTCTCTTTTCCTCCGATGGAGTTCCGTCGGAATTACGATGTGAATATGATCAGACAAAGGTCCGATCGTGTGTACAGGGCTTTAGAGTGCTGCTGTATTGAATGTTGTGGGTTTACATGTCATTATGAAGGTGCTGTCAGTCCAGGAGAAAAAAACACCCACCACCGCCACCAAAGAAGAAGTATGTGTGCATGTGTCCTGAACGCCAAGTATATTCCCCCAATATTTAAGTTGTGGTCCCTTCAAGGGGGGCAGTTTGAAGACTTGGTTGAGTACCCAGGGGCTCTCATCTATGCAGGGTGAAGGGTTTTGGGATAACTGGAAAGAGTGTCACGTACCTGATCGGAGACTGAAATGACGAGGTAGGCCTCTCTTGTATCTCCAGCCCAGGTCCCACTGAAGATGGAACAGAGGGTACAGAGGGACAGGAGAAACACGAGTGCCGCAGGTGTTAATAGAAGTGCTTGCAGCAGGTGATTTTTAAAAAATATTTGGAAGTTTTACAGTAATACCCCTTTCATACTCGGGCATTGCCGTCGTTAGCAGAAAAGTGCTGCTAGTTTTAGCAGTGTTTTACCGCTGTTATATAGACGCTTTTTGGCCGCTAGTGGGGTGCTTACGGCGGCGCTGCCCATACATTTCAATGGGCAGGGCATTTTGGGAGTGGTGTATACACCGCACTCCCGCACAGCCCCAAAGATGCTGCTTGCAGGACTTTTTTTCCTGCAAGCGCACCGCCCCAGTGTGAAAGCACTTGGGCTTTCACACCAGAGAGGCATGAGAGGCACTGTTCAGGCACTTTACAGGTGCTATTTTTAGCGCAAAAATGCCTGAAAAGTGCCTCAGTGTGAAAGGGGTCTAATAGATCTATTGTTTTGTAACTTACGGTAAAAATCCCTTAAATAATTTATTTTGTGAGGTCTTTTATGCAGAAAATGACATTGGTATATTTGAAAATGTTATAGCATTTATTGAACATTTCTATCTTGAACTTTTCTTTGGGAAGCAGTTAACTTTGCAAGTTTAATTCCGCATTAAGAACACCAACAAACTGTAATTTTGTTAAATAAGTACAATCTGCAGGACTCAAAAAAGTTTTAGATGACACCCATAGAATTGATAAACGAAACCTGGCAAACTACCATTTACCCCTAGCAAACAGATCCCTCTTTGACATTATAATAATTAAATAGCTCTTTTACACACATAAACATTGTTATCAGAGAGCCCAGAAAATGCCATACAAAACTGTCCCAACAGCTCAGATATACATATGGCGCTGGAAAATGCAAAAGCAAAAGGTAATTTAAAAAGCATCGCTTCATATGACGAATTGAAGGCTCATATTGTCACTTTAATTAAATCTTTCAACAGATTAACAATAATTGGAAATTTCAATTCTGACCTCACAGAACCTTTTTACTTCGAAATCTATAAGTGCCCACAAATGTCAGGCCTCAGAAAAAGGCTCTGATGAAATGCGTCAGCTGCTGGTGCTGGCCTTTGCATGTATTTGTTTTTATATATTTTAATAAAGTGGATTCTTGAAGAGTTTTATGCCTTTTTCACATGTAACCCTTTTAGGGGGATTATGAGAAATTACCCTCCCCAAACAGGATATTGCCCTAAACCTATAGGTAAATAAAGAATCAAGTGGAAGAGTGGGATTAATAATAAAGTTGGCAGAGCCTCCACCCATTTCATGACTTCTGTGGGCAGAGGGTATCTTCTTCCTGGGAAATTATTCATTAATCCAACCAAAATAATTGAGAGCAGAAGAACTCCTACAACCAGCATATAACATTAATCATAAGCATATAGATGCACACTAGTATGGAAATATTACAAGCTTTATATAAGAAGGGAAAGCATATAGGCCCAGATTCACGTAAAATTGCGGCGGTGTAGCGTATCGTAGATACGTTACACCGCCGCAAGTTTTCATCGCAAGTGCCTGATTCACAAAGCACTTGCGAGAAAACTTACGCTGGCGGCCTCCGGCGTAAGCCCGCGTAATTCAAAGGGGCGTGTGCCATTTAAATTGGGCGCGCTCCCGCGCCGGCCTTCCTGCGCATGCTCCCTTTTGAATTTGCTTTGCGCGAAGTGACATCATTTTTTCGAACGGCGACGTGCGTAGCGTACTTCCGTATTCCCGGACGTCTTACGCAAGAAGGAAAAATGTTTACATTTTCGACGCGGGAACGACGGCCATACTTTATACAGCACATACGTGTGCTGTGTAAAGTTAGGGCACCAAAAACGACGACTAACTTTGCGACGGGAAACTAGACTAGCAGCGACATAGCGAACGCGAAAAACCGTCGTGGATCGCCGTAACTACAAATTTGCATACCCGACGCTGGTTTACGACGCAAACTCCCCCCAGCGGCGGCCGCGGTACTGCATCCTAAGATCCGACAGTGTAATTCAATTACACCTGTCGGATCTTAGGGCTATCTATGCGTAACTGATTCTATGAATCAGTCGCATAGATACTCTGAGAGATACGATGGAGTATCTGAGATACGACTGAGTATCTGAGATACTCCGTCGTATCTCTGCTGTGAATCTGGCCCAATGTCCCAGTCCAACCTATCATAGGCCTTTTTGGCATCAATTGACAGGAAAATATATATATATATATATTTGCTCCTAACTGCATTAAGTGGTTTCTAAACATACCTCAAGGCTAAGAAAATAAAGTGAGTGGTATATAAGTGGTATATGACAGTTTACCATTTTCTCTGTTCCAGTGTATTGACTTATGCCACGTACACACGATCGGAAATTCCGTCAAGAAAAGTCTGATGTGAGCTTTTGGTCGGAAATTCCGACCGTGTGTAAGCTCTATCAGACTTTTGCTGTCGGAATTTCCACCAACAGGTTCTCTATTTTTCCAACGGAAAAAGTTCCTATTGGAAAATCCTCTCAACTGTATGCAATTCGAAGCACAAAAAAAAATACGCATGCTCGGAATCAAGCAGAAGAGCCTAACTGCTTATTGAACCTCATTAATCTTGACTCGTCGTATGTCTTGTACGTCACCGCGTTCTTCACGGTCGGAATTTCCGACAAGATTTGTGTGACCATGTGTATGCAACACAAGTTTGAGCCAACATTCCATCAGAAAAAAATCCACGGTTTTCTTGTCGGAATTTCCGATCGTGTGCATTTATGCTGGTCCAATGGAGTCGGTAAGAGAGCAGAGGTCAGTGGATTTTTTATTTAAGTGTGGCTTGTGTTTTTTCCTGATTGCTTTCATGTTACCTGGGATTGGGTTATTTCCCTTTAGATGTTGATAGGCAGTTGGCCAAGCAAGATGTTTTTAAATAAGAGAATCAGTTGGACCAATGAATAGAAATTTAGTAGGTAGTGAGCCATTGAAGCACCTTACAAATCATTACCAAGAAACCATTGCAAAATGCGGCAAATGGCTAAAAGTATAAACAGGATAGGGAGCGACCAATTACCAAGAATCTTTCAAAATAGTACCCTATTAAATTTAAAAGTCCAATAAACTAAAATGTCTTAGTCAAATTGGCAATTATATATCAGACAGGAGGCTCATATCTTGTGCATTAATCTTCCTTTATTAATGCTCACAGCAGAATACATTTCTAATAACTTTAATGTAAAAAACTTTTTAAAACAGAATACCCCCTCAGTAGTCCATACAATCCTTAACCACGCCCCTGATAGTGACCCCATAAAAGGGGCTGTCTGTGAGTGTTCCTCCTCTTTCTTTCTGCTCACAGATCAGATAAGTACTCATTTATAGTGTATTGCTTGTTTTTATAGGATTTCTAGAGAATTTTCTCCTAATTTTCCTATATTTGTTACTTACATATATATTATATGTATATTCTCCCTTATTATTTATATTTTCTTCAATATGATATAGATTTTAGTTTTCTCCATCTTTCCTGTGTTCAGGATTTTTACTGTGCCTTTACCTTTAACTTTTCTGCTTAAACATCGCAAAGCGTTTCTTTCTATACAGTGCGACTACCAGGCAACAGGGTGTCGGGAGCGCTTCTCCTCCCGACATCCTGCACAGCTGACTACCTGGCACGGCGCCATTAGTGTCCTCTTCTCCCTCACGACACTTGCGCGCTCTTAGGGGGCGTCCCCGCCCTCGTGCGCCGTTCATCCGATCAGCGCGCACCGGACGAAATCTCGCGAGATTTCGTTTCCCGGGCCGCTGCAGTTCTGAGGCTCCCCTCTTCTCTGTAGCCACTCGGAGCCTACGGAGGAGAGGATAGGACAGGAGCCTGCCCGCACAGTGCATTTAGCTAAGTATCTTCCCTGAACTTAGCTATCCCCAGCGCTGGCTATCCTCAGCCATCTTTAAACCCCTGCGCTGACCACATAGTGCCCTTTACTGTAATACTCAGGAAATAATTAAATATCATATATACATATCTACAAACGGTCTGAGCAATCTAGATAACATCCTTTACTGGCATACTGTCTTAAAGTCACAGGATGACTGATACTAATCCACTGAACCCCAGTGGGGAAATTCAATCCACAGGCACCTCACACACCCTGAGTGCCTCCCAACTCCAGGACATCATACAGATGTCTATTCAGGCCGCCCTAGCCGCCACTACCCCATCCCCCTGGGCATTACAACCCACGGATGTGACACCGACCCCGCTTCAGTGCGGTGAACCGCCTACTAAAAAGGGAAAATCCTTACAAAAAAAAAAGGAAGCACACCCTTGCGGTCCATGACTCCCCGGCAGGGGAAGTAACTAATATGCTACAGGTAGCACCCACCACGGTCTACCAACCCCAGCATCACTTAGACACAACTCAAACCCCTGAACCTCAGGGAGACCCAGAAAAAGGGACCTAATGCCACCAGAAGAGCAAAACCTGACTCTTACGTGGATTCCTCTGAGGAGGACTCTGCCGACCCTTTAGAGGGATCGGAAGGATCTGATTCGGATACTGAAGATGCTGGGGCTACGGCTCTTAACACAGCAGCCACTCCTGCCACACAGGACGAAGTCCTTTTGGACGCCCTCGGCGAACCCTTCTTCCACCCAGACGCCATAACACACCCGCGTTCTGGAGAGTGGACTCCTTTACCGCACGTTTCACAATACGTGGAACTATGGGCAAGGAAATCTTTAGACAAGGGTAGCCGCAATAAATTGAGGGCCGAATGTCCCAGACCCTCCATTCCCAAAAAAGTGGTAGCCACCCCGGAAGTTGACCCGGTTTTAACAAAATACCTGTTAAAAACAGGAAAGTTTCAAAAGAAAGGCATTGAACGGTCTTTCCGAGCCATACAGGACCGCGTCCTGGATCTGATGGGCCCGTTAACCAAAATACTCAACCTCTCAGAACAGGCGGCGGCTTCTGAACAACCAGTTGACTTGCCGCAGCTTAGAGGTTGGGCACAGAGAGCCCTGTGCCTGGCTGGCACCGCAAACACAGCATGCTCAGTAGAAAGGCGCAGGTCAATCCTGATGCGCTTAGACCCCCAGTTATCCCACCTGGCGGAATCCGAGCCTGGCCCAGCAGCCGAAGGCATGCTCTTTGGTGACATGGTCATCAAAGATATTAATAAATTTGTTGGACTGTTCTCCAGTCTGGATAAGGCTCAGAATTCCCTAAGAAAAACGGGCACAAACAAGGTTTTTAACAGGGCCGGCAGAAATAGAGGCCGTTCTGCCGGCCGCTCTTCCTTCTTCAGGCCACAGGGCAGACCCACTGCCCAATATCAGTACCAGGCTCCGTCCTACACCACTCCTATGGCCCAACCCGCACCGTTCTTCCCTCCTCGAGGCAGACCCTGGCGTGGACGTGGTGGACGAGGCTACCCACGATCCAGACCTCATACCGGTGAGCATACCTTACACCACACTCGATTACACTCCTGTGGGGGGACGTCTGAGGTATTTTTTCCAACATTGGTCTGCGATTACGGCAGACGCATGGATCCTACACTCCGTCACGGGGTTTATCATAGAACTACTATTCCCTCCGATCCTCAACATTATTCCCCCACCCATTCGGTTTGCAAAACAAAAAGAACGCCTCATAGACAAGGAGATCCTAGATCTGGTCATGAAACAGGCCATTATAGAAGTAGATCCCTCTTCCCCAGGTTTCATAAGCAACCTGTTTCTAGTAAGCAAGAAAGGGGGAGGCTTCCGCCCAGTGATAAACCTGAAGGGCTTGAACCAATATGTCGAATACCGGCATTTCAAAATGGAAGGCATCCACTTCCTCCGAGACCTTCTCCACCCCAGCGATTGGCTGGTGAAAGTGGACCTAAAAGATGCATATCTTACGGTTCCCATTCATCCCGACTCACAACATTTACTTCGCTTCCCGTGGAAAGGCAGAATGTGGCAATTCACTTGCCTTCCGTTCGGCCTGTCGTCTGCCCCATGGTGTTTTACCAAACTGATGAAACCAGTGGTGGCAGCTCTGAGGAACAGAGGAGTTCGTCTGATTATCTATCTCGACGACATCCTCATCATGGCTTATTCCAGAGACCAGGCCCTCCTACACATGTCTTGGACAATTTCCCTACTCCAAGAACTGGGATTCGTAATCAATTACGAGAAGTCCAGCCTAACTCCAGCCCAACAAATAGAATTCCTGGGCTTTACGGTAGACACCATCCAGTCAACCCTCAGTCTACCCAAAACGAAACTTGCGCTCATCCGCAAAGAGATTCGGGCAGCACTGAACAGAGGTTCTTTATCCCTCCGCACTCTAGCACGGTTGGTGGGCCTGCTCGCGGCCTCCATCCAGGCCATTTTCCCAGCCCCACTACATTACAGAGCCCTTCAACGGCTCAAAATTATGCACCTGAGACAAGGCCTCAGGTATTCAGACGAAATTCCCTTATGTCAAGAGACTACCGAGGAACTGAGATGGTGGCTTCATCATGCCGTGGAATGGAACGGCAAAACCATCTTCAACCCCTCTCCGGACGTCGTGATAGAATCAGACGCCAGTCGCAGGGGTTGGGGTGCCCGGTGCGGGACGTCCTCCACAGGAGGGACGTGGTCCGCTACGGAAACCTCCCTGCATATCAATGCACTGGAACTTTTGGCAGCTCTGTTCACTGTCAAGAGTTTTATGCCTCACACGTCCACATGCTGTATTCTATTTCGCATGGACAACGTGGCAGCGGTGCAATATGTCAATCGACTGGGAGGCACCAAATCCAAGACGCTGGCATATATCGCGAGGGACTTCTGGCACTTCTGCCTATCTCACAACATCACCCCTATAGCGGAGTACATCCCGGGGGTATCCAATTCGGTAGCCGACTGGAATTCTCGATATCTCCGAGATTCCAGCGATTGGACATTGGATCGATCAATTTTTCTTCGTTTGCAGCAACTTTGGGGTCCGCTATCTTTCGATCTCTTTGCCTCACGCCTCAACCGTCAGCTACCTCGCTTCTTCAGCTGGAGGCCAGATCCGGAGGCACATGCGGTGGACGCTCTCCGCCAGCCTTGGCCAGAGGGGACACACTACGCGTTTCCCCCCTTTCAAATGATCCCCAGACTTCTCCCACGGATAACCTACCTGGGAGCGACAGTGGTCTTAGTTACCCCATGGTGGCCGACCCAACCATGGTTTCCTCTGCTTCTGGGAATGGCTATAGATTACCCCAGACTGATCCCCTTCTCCCCTCACCTCCTCACCAATCCGACCGGGGATCCTCATCCCATGGTTCTGGAGAACAACCTGCCACTTCTAGCGTGGTTAGTCTCGGGATCCCGATCACAGATAGAGGCCTTTCAGTCTCGGCTCGGAATCTCCTCTCCCTGGCCTGGGCCCCCGGGACTAGATCGGCATATCGATCAGCCTGGGGACTCTGGGTTCGTTGGTGTGATCAACGACAGGTTGATCCCATACAGGCCCCTGTTTCACTAGTAGCTAATTATTTGGCAGAGTCTTTCGAATCCGGCAAGGCATACAGTTCTATTAATATCTATCGATCGGCTATTTCAGCCTATCATTGCCCCGTGGATTCTTTGCCGGTGGGCAGACATCCTTTAGTATGCCGGCTGTTACGAGGCATAAAATTTCAACGTCCCCCTAGGCCTAGATACCAAGTGACCTGGGATGTTTCAAAGGTACTTGATATGTTCGCCAGTTGGGGGGACAATTCGGACCTGTCCCTGAGACTTTTATCTATGAAATTGACGGCCCTTCTTTGTTTAATTTCCATCAAGAGGGTTTCAGATGTTAGAGCTCTTGACGTCTCCAGAAGGCAATTTTCGCCACACGGCGTTGAATTTTCCATTGTACGCAGGACCAAGACTGCGATTCACTCGGTCTTCTATCCTTCTTTTCCTACGCATCCCCTCCTCTGTGTCGTTCAGTGTCTTCAGACATACGAATCCCTCACGGCTAATTTACGCCCTACAGGTTCTTCTCAACTCCTTATATCCTATGTCAAACCACACCTACCTGTCTCGTCTGCCTCCTTGGCACGATGGGTGAGAACCGCCATGGAAATGGCGGGGATCGACGTCACCCTGTTCGGAGCTCACTCCACCAGGGGCGCCATGGCTACTAAAGTAGTCACTTCAGGAGGCTCTCTCTCCGATCTCTTGAGAGCGGCGGACTGGTCTTCCGAGACCACGTTCCGTCAATTCTATTTCAGACCTCAGGACCATGTCTCTCTAGCGGTCCTCCCTTAGAGTTATGACTTGTGTTTTTTATCATATCTATTTATGTATATTTGAGCTTTGAACTTGCACAAGATATGAGCCTCCTGTCTGATATATAATTTGAGATTTTCCTAGCTTGTGACGGAAAATATTGATTATATGATGACAGGAGGCGAGTATCTTCCCTCCCGACCCTCCCTGTTACGATTGTTTTTCATTTTTCGCAGGTTACTGAGGGCCGAGCTGGAACTTACGGACGGATAATCCGGTTAGGAGATTGATCGAATTCTGCTTTCCCGTTGGAAGGCAACTCGCTGGAAAATCCTCGTTGTGGATTTATTGATCCTGAAACCCCTGTTGGGTCATGGTTGGTGGTGCACTTCCCGTTGGAAGCCATTCAGAGGTCGACCGGCCGGTCTTCGCTCCAAGGACACGCTCCGATCCTTCTTTCTGGTACCATTTTATATGAAGATTATCGCATCAAGAAAGAGGAGGAACACTCACAGACAGCCCCTTTTATGGGGTCACTATCAGGGGCGTGGTTAAGGATTGTATGGACTACTGAGGGGGTATTCTGTTTTAAAAAGTTTTTTACATTAAAGTTATTAGAAATGTATTCTGCTGTGAGCATTAATAAAGGAAGATTAATGCACAAGATACTCGCCTCCTGTCATCATATAATCAATATTTTCCGTCACAAGCTAGGAAAATCTCAAATTATAATTACCAATACAAATTACAATACAATTACAAAAACCAAGTGTTGCGCTCGATCGATATAACTCTGACACTTTATTTTTCAGATGCTATTGTGGAAATTTAAAGTAGTTTAATGACTTCTAAAATACAGATACATTTTTGAAAGTACACCGTGGTTTTAAATTTCATGTTTATTCACACTTTGATATTGTTATCACTATTATGTATTTTTATTGTATTTTGAATTATTATCCCTTTTTAGGAAGAATAATGGTGAATACGCCATTGGGCTTTTGTCTGGGAACAGCCAAATGGAACAATCTGAAATGTTGGCAAAATTTGCTAAATTAAATTAAACAATTTATCATGCACCACATGAAGCATATTTTCAGCCAACAATAAATGATCATCCTAAATACAGCCTGAGAAAGGAGCAGTAAAAAAATCAATGGGTAAAACTATTTTTGAAAGTGTGGATCTGTGGGACTCTACCTAAACCCACAGACGTAAAGTGATTGTAAAAGCTTTTTTTTTTTTTAAACAAAAAACAAGTTTATACTTACCTGTTCTGTGCAAAGAAATTGCACAGTGGCCCCAAACTTCATCTTCTTGGGCCCCGCCTGGAGCTCCTGTCTTCTTCTGTCAGACCCCATAGAAAGCCACTTCCAATGAGGGCACTTGTGCAAGCTCACTCTCAAGCCTCACTGGGCCAGATTCATCAAGAGATACGACGGCGGATCTCCTGATCCGCCGTTGTATCTCTGAGATCCGACGGTCGGATCTATGCGACTGATTCATAAGAATCAGTTACGCATAGATCTCCCTTAGATCCGACTGGTGTAAGTGACTTACACCGTCGGATCTTAGGCTGCAATCTCCCGCCGGCCGCTAGGTGTCGCCTCGTTTTTTTACGCGTCGGATATGCAAATGAGGAGAACCGCCGATTCAGTAACGAACACCCGCCCGTCGCTTTTTTTTCACGTCGTTTGCATTCGGCTTTTTCCGGCGGATAGTTACCCCTGCTATAGCAGGGGTAACTGCTGCGTTTCCTATGTTAAGTATGGCCGTCGTTCCCGCGCCGAGTTTCACATTTTTACGTCATTTGCGTAAGTCGGTCTGGAATACGGATGGCCGCAATTTACGCTGCAGCCGAAAACAATGACGTCCTAGCGACGTCATTTGGAGCATGCGCACTGGGAAATTTCGCCGGCGGCGCATGCACAGTTAAATTGGCGCGGGAACGCACCTGATTTAAATTGTACACTCCCCCTAGCCGCGGAATTTGAATTCCGCCAGGGGAGTTACGATCCGCCGGTGCAAGTTTCGAGGTAAGTGCTTTGTGAATACTGCACTAGCCTCGCAAAATTGCACCGGCGGATCGTAAATCAAATAGATTACGCGGATCTAAAGATCCGCTAATCTATGTGAATCTAGCCCACTGTCTGCATTTAGAGACACAGACAGTGGGACTCGGCCCCACCCCCCACTCTATTGTCATTGGGTTTGATTGACAGAAGCAGGTGCTAATGGCTCCTGCTGCCTCAACAAAGCCAGTGAGACCAGGAAGTGAGAGGAGAGAAGAGCTGCAGATGGGGAACAGCACTGGATCGAATGAGGGCAGCACAGTTAGCACTTCCTCCTAGCAGCACTAGGTTGGAGAGCAGTGGAGCTACATTTTTACCACCCCCTTCTGAGCTGCAAAGACCGCTTATTTGGGGCCATACCCATGCCGCAGCCATATTGGTTTACATTGCGGCATCAATTATCCCCCTGTTGTGTTTGGCGAGCGGTACCACCTGTCAAACTCCCTGTGAAAAGCGATCCAGTGTACATCACTCTTGAGGGTCACCATAAATGTAAGCAGATCCTTTGTCCTGAGTTGCCCACACTAAAACAGCACCGGTAGTGATGATTGCACCAGCTGCCTCACACACTGAAAACTGTGAAGTGAATCGCTTGCCTACATGACCTAGAATGTTAGTAAGACTATTTAATTAGCTATTCACGTGTTTTGTTCATTGTATAACACTATTAGACTGTAATGACTGAAAGTCAAAAAAAATGTGTGGAATTCCCGAGTCTTGTTGCTGCTTTGTAGTATAACAGAAATGTCTCCTGCCAACGATGGGGTGAAATTAGCGCACTGACCAATATGACCTCTGCTTTGATCACGCTCGAACATTCTTCTCAGATTAATTATCCAAGCTACAAGAAGTTGTTTGGTTATAGTAATCATACTGTGTCCTTTACTTCGCAAGAGAAAACTTAATGAGCTTTATCAATGGAGACTCCACCATTGTGGCATAGAGATGATTTGCTGTCTGAAGAATGGTTTGCAAGTAAGAATATTGAATGATGAATCTGGCAAACTTACTATGTTATGTTATATTAACAACTTATTTTTGTTCCAAAGGTATCAAAACCATGTTTTTCCATATAGCCTTCGGAAGTTTTCAAAAATAAGAACCAAAGAAAAGTTTCTCTGGTGAGCACAGGGTGTTGGAGCAAAGTAGATCTTAACCCAAACAAAGCTCATATAATCTTTTTTCATTTTTAAATCTGATTTTTTTTTTTAAAGAGGGTTTTCAAGTTTACCGTAATGCCACGTACACGCGATCGGTCAAACCGATGAGAACGGTCTGATTGACCGTTTTCATCAGACCAAACCGATCATGTGTAGGCCCCATTGGTTATTTATCCATCGGTTAAAAAAATTCAATCTTGTTTTAAATTTAACCGATGGATACCTAACCGATATAAAAAAAACGATCGTTTGTAGGGGACGTCCATCGGTTAGAAATCCACACATGCTCAAAATCAAGTCGACGCATGCTTGGAACCATTGTACTTCGTTTTTTTCAGCACGTCGTTGTGTTTTACGTCACCGCGTTCTGACACGATCGTTTTTTTAGCTGATGGTGTGTAGGCACGACTGACCATCAGTCAGCTTCATCGGTTAACTGATGGAAAAATCGCTCAGACCGTTTTCCTCGGATGGACCGATCGTGTGTACGCGGCATAACAGAGAAACAATGTGTTGCCCAGGACAGTAGGACAGTGCGACTGGATATAAAGAAAAAAGGTACACAAAACCATAGTACAGCACAAAACACGCAGACTATTGATGCTGAATTCAACGTAAGTATGACCACCACACACCTCTGCAGTGTAGGATAAATGAACCCACAAGTAACAGTAAATGTGACCTTTTCAATAAGAAGTAATAAGAGGGCACATCACATCTATCCAGTTGGACCAAATCACATCAAACTTTAGTTCTGAAGGAGGCATGTATGGTTTTCAAACAAAACAAATGTATTAATTTCCGATTTCAAGTCATCTACAGACAGTCTAGTAGCAGACATCCATCATGAGACAATCAACTTGCGTACAATAAGAAAGATCTTACAATTGCTAGGGTTAGATTAGTATCTAATTAGTGCGATTATTATCCTACCCAGGGCTGTTTGAAGGAATTTGGGGGCCCCAAGCAAGAAGCGGGTGGGGGGGGGGGGTAAGTTGACAAGTGTAAAAAATTATTCATACTTCTTCTGACTGCCTCCCTTACCGTACTCCCATACCGCCGCATACAGCTGCTGCTGCCGAACGTCAGCTAGTACTTCTTCTGACTGCCTCCCCGGCTCCCCCCCCATGTTCTTTTTAACCCCCCTTACCGCATACTGCGCTGCAGAAGATTCAGTTTGCTGTTCCCGGCTGGACTGAAAGGAAGTAAGCACTGAGTGTGTGCACTTCCTGTCAGTCCGGCCCGGGAACAGGAAACTGAATCTCCTGTACAACGCGGTTACGGTACCCGGCTGGACTGCAGGAGGAATTAGGAAAGGAGCTCGGCCACACTACAGGCTGCATCATTTATAGGGCGCGGCGGCTGCGGCGCTCTGCTGGGGCCACAGGCCAGCTCGGGGCCCCAAGCAGTTGCTTGTTTTGCTTGTCCTGTTCCGACAGGCCTGATCCTACCCCTATGATACACAAGGTGAGTTCAGGAGTTAAGGCTATGCCATATAGATCATTTAACATTGAAATAACTTCTTGCCAGTAATGCCTGAGCTTGGGTGGGCACAACTAGCACTTACTTCCAATTGACCATCACAGTAATGTACAATGATCTATAGAAAGCTATAGATAGCTGACTTTGCTGGCCCTGAAGCAGTTGCCTTTTCTGTATGCACAAGGTGCCTTGACCTGGCACACTCTGGAGCAGTTGCCTTTTCTGTATGCTCAACGTGCCCTAACCTTGTGGGCCCTGGAGCAGTTGTCTTTTCTGTATGCACAGGGTGCCCTGACTTTGCGAGCCCTGAAGCAGTTGCCTTTTCTGTATGCACGGGGTGCCCTGACCTGGCGGACTCTGGAGCAGTTGCCTTTTCTGTATGCACAAAGTGCCCTAACCTTGTGAGCCATAGAGCAGTTGCCTTTTCTGTATGCACATGGTGCCCTGACTTTGTGGGCTCTGGAGCAGTTGTCGTTTCTGTATGCACAGGGTGCCCTGACCTTGTGGACTCTGGAGCAGTTGCCTTTGTGTTTGCACAGGGTGCCTTGACATTGCTGAAGCAGTTGCCTTTTCTGTATGCACAGGGTGCCCTGACCTTGTGGCCCCTGGAGCAGTTGTCTTTTCTGTATGCACAGGGTGCCCTGACCTTGTAGGCCCCAGAGTAGTTGCCTTTTCTGTAAGCACAGGGTGCCCTGACCCTGTGGGCCCTGGAGAAGTTGCCTTTTCCTTAATGCACAGGGTACAAGGACCTTGTGGGCCCTGGAGCAGTTGCCTTTTATATATCAGCAGGGTGCCCTGACCTTATGGGCACTCAATCTGCTGATGGACCTCAAATATGAAAACTGAGCAGGGACAACAGAATTTTATGTTTCAGTTGTACGAATATGTTTCTGAGTGTCATCTTTCTAGGAAATATGGGCCAAATTCTCAAAAACTGTGCGTAACTTAAATTTCAGCAGTTAAGTTACACTGACTTAAAATTTCTACCTAAGTACCTGATCGTCAAAGCACTTAGGTAGAAATTACACGCTGTGTAACTTAAGTGCCGCCGTCGTAAGGCGGTCCTCCTCTCCTGGGGGCGTTTAAAATTTAAATGAGGCGCGCTCCCGCGCCGGCCGTACTGCGCATGCGTGTGACGTCATTTTCCCGACGTGCAGCGCGTGAACGTAATTAACGCCGGTCGGCTTTGAGAATTTCGACGGGACACTAAAGTTGCGACGGGTGAAAAAAAAAGACGCACCGGGAAAACAATTAATTATAAAAAAAAATGACAGCGTCGCTCAGCATGCATTCCTGAGAGGGTGAACTCCATGCCAATTTTCAAAGAAAAAACCGGCATGGGTTCCCCCCCCAGGAGCATACCAGGCCCTTAGGTCTGGTATGGGTTGTAAGGAGACCCCCCCCACGCCGAAAAATTGACGTAGGGGGTCCCCCTACAATCCATACCAGACCCGTATCCAAAGCACGCTACCCGGCCGGCCAGGAAGGGAGTGGGGACGAGCGAGCGTCCCCCCCCCCTCCTGAGCCGTGCCAGGCCGCATGCCCTCAACATGGGGGGGTTGGGTGCTCTGGGGCAGGGGGGCGCACTGCGGGCCCCCCCACCCCAGAGCACCCTGTCCCCATGTTGATGAGGACAGGACCTCTTCCCGACAACCCTTGCCATTGGTTGTCGGGGTCTGCGGGCGGAGGCTTATCGGAATCTGGGAGTCCCCTCAAATAAGGGGGCCCCCAGATACCGGCCCCCCACCCTAAGTGAATGGATATGGGGTACATCGTACCCCTATCCATTCACCTGTAGGCAAAAAGTAAAATGTAGTAAACACACAACACAAGGCTTTTTAAAATATTTTATTATTCTGCTCCGGATGCCCCCCCTGTCTTCGTTATTAGCTCAATTACCAGGGGGGGCTTCTTCTTCCACTCTCCGGGGGTCTTCTTCCACTCTCCGGGGGTCTTCCGCTCTCCGGGGGGGGCTTCTCCGGACTCCGGGGGGGCTTCTCCGGACTCCGGGGGGCTTCTTCCATCTTCTCCCCTCTTCCGCTCTTGACTCGGCGAACCCCGGTTCTTCTGCAGCTCTCCGGTGCCTTCTTCTTCAGCGCTGGCTGCCTGCTATGTTTGTGTGTTAGCTCGATTTCAAACAGGCAGCCGGCGCGGTCTTCTGTGACGCCAGGGTCTTCTGTTCTTCCGATGTTGCCTCGTCGCCTGTTGTCGCTGTAATGATGGAAGCGCGCCTTGCATCACATTTATATAGGCATCACCGTCCCATCATGCTCCGGTAGGTACCCACGTGGTGGGTGCACGTGGGTAGGCACCCACCACGTGGGTACCTGCCGGAGCATGATGGGACGGTGATGCCTATATAAATGTGATGCAAGGCGCGCTTCCATCATTACAGCGACAACAGGCGACGAGGCAACATCGGAAGAACAGAAGACCCTGGCGTCACAGAAGACCGCGCCGGCTGCCTGTTTGAAATCGAGCTAACACACAAACATAGCAGGCAGCCAGCGCTGAAGAAGAAGGCACCGGAGAGCTGCAGAAGAACCGGGGTTCGCCGAGTCAAGAGCGGAAGAGGGGAGAAGATGGAAGAAGCCCCCCGGAGTCCGGAGAAGCCCCCCCGGAGTCCGGAGAAGCCCCCCCCGGAGAGCGGAAGACCCCCGGAGAGTGGAAGAAGACCCCCGGAGAGTGGAAGAAGAAGCCCCCCCTGGTAATTGAGCTAATAACGAAGACAGGGGGGGCATCTGGAGCAGAATAATAAAATATTTTAAAAAGCCTTGTGTTGTGTGTTTACTATATTTTACTTTTTGCCTACAGGTGAATGGATAGGGGTACGATGTACCCCATATCCATTCACTTAGGGTGGGGGGCCGGTATCTGGGGGCCCCCTTATTTGAGGGGACTCCCAGATTCCGATAAGCCTCCGCCCGCAGACCCCGACAACCAATGGCAAGGGTTGTCGGGAAGAGGTCCTGTCCTCATCAACATGGGGACAGGGTGCTCTGGGGTGGGGGGGCCCGCAGTGCGCCCCCCTGCCCCAGAGCACCCAACCCCCCCATGTTGAGGGCATGCGGCCTGGCACGGCTCAGGAGGGGGGGGGGACGCTCGCTCGTCCCCACTCCCTTCCTGGCCGGCCGGGTAGCGTGCTTTGGATACGGGTCTGGTATGGATTGTAGGGGGACCCCCTACGTCAATTTTTCGGCGTGGGGGGGTCTCCTTACAACCCATACCAGACCTAAGGGCCTGGTATGCTCCTGGGGGGGAACCCATGCCGGTTTTGAATTTCAAAATTGCCGTGGAGTTCTCCCTCAGGAATGTATACCAAATGCCGTCGCTGGAATGGGCCTTTACAAGGTTTGGCTAACTTTCCACATTGTAAAACCAGCCCTAATTTTGCGCCGGCAAATTCGGAACTTAGGCAGAAATCAAAGTGCTGAAATGCTTTGAAAATCTACTTAAGTCCTCATTTGCATACGCAAAGCTGGATTTCAATGAGAAATGCCCCCAGTGGCGGATGCGGTACTGCATCCTAAAATCTGACCGTGTAAGTGTCTTACACATGTCAGATTTTCTGCCTAACTTTGGAAAAAGCCTTTTGAGAATCGTTTCCAAAGTTAGGCACAGAGATACGCAGGCTGAACAGCAGTTAAGTCTGCGTATCTCTTTTGAGAATTTGGCCCTATGAGTGTTTGACAACAGGTATTTCCTTGTCACAGCACGAGTTCCAGTTTCCAGCAGGCATATGTGTTTGTACCTATGGTTCTAGAGCAGTTGGGAGCCTCAAACCACCTCGACCTGATCCACAGTGTTTTTTTAAGAAAATAAAGCCAACATCAATTTTCTAGAGAATGCTGCCTTTGGAAAAAAAAATCGTGAATCCTGAGCTTTTGTAAAGGGATAGACAGAAGCCGCCACAGCACATAATTCTACGTAGTCACGATTTCCATTCTCAAAGCGTGCCGAACCGCAGCCTGGCAATCACATCTTTTTTTAGCAAAAACAAGCCAAGAATAAAGGTCCCTTTAGAATGTTTAACTCCTAAGTCACCAGCCATTCTAATTATTTTTACCATGTACAATACTTTACTGTTATATTCTCATATACACAGTTATAATACAGATTTTTGGATTGTAAGCTCTCACGAGTAGCTTCTGCTGAACCCTTTTGTATTGAGCTAAATTGTAATTGTACCGTCTCCCTTTATTTTGTAAAGCAAGCTGTTGGCACTATATCATAATATTAACAACTACTGTATATTATTACATATAGGTACATACTATGGGCCAGATCCACAAACAGGGGCGCAAATTAAGTTACTCAAAACTTATGTCATTTAAGTTACGGCGCCCTAATTTTGTGTCGTAAGTGCCGTATCCACAGCGCATTTGCGTCCAAAATTGCGCAAGTGTAACTTAAATTCTGAGACGTAAGGCGGGGTTATTGCAAGTGGGAAGGAAGTGGGCGTGCTTCATTGTAATGAGCCGTGACCCCATGCAAATGAAGGTCCGGCCGTACTGCGCATGCGCGCACGAATCTGCTCCTCACTGGGCATGTGCAGAACGTTGCTCGGCGCAATCAGTGAGATAGGAAAAAGGCCAAGCGTACTTAGTTTGAGGATCGCCCTGTGTATAAATAGCCTCAGACAAACACACTTCCCTTGCAAAAGTATATCCCTGTGTTACCCTTCCTAGAGCAAGTTGCTTCTGCTCTGTCGTTTGTTGGTGTGTGTTGGTGAGTTGTGTGTGAGATAAAAGTTCTGGAGGAGTAGTAGAGTGTAGTTGTAGTTGTTTTTCCTAAGTGTATTTTCTGTTTGTTTTTTTCCTAAGTGTAATTTCTGTTTGTTTTTTTCTGAGTGTATTTTCTGTTTGTTTTTTGCGTGTTTGTTTTTGAATTTGTAGTAGCTGTCTGCTTGTGTGTTTTGATTTTGGTTTGTTTGTTGTGTGTGTATTTTTGTTTGTTTGTTGTGTGTGTATTTGTGTTTGTTTGTTGTGTGTGTATTTTTGTTTGTTTGTTGTGTTTGTTTTTTGTTGGTGCTGAGTGGTAGGTGTGATGGCACCGAAGCGTAGGAAGCTTAATTTTTCAACCATTGAGAAGCAAATACTTGCTCGGGGCATCGTCCAATATGGGCGATATTTACATGGTCCTGAGTGCCGGAACACCTCCCCGGCCCAAAGGAAGGCGATCATCCAAAAAATAACGGATCAGATCAATGCGGCGGGGGGGGGGGGGGGGGGGGAGACAAAGACCACCAGTGGCATACAAAAGAAGATCAACGATCTTAAGAGCCTGTTCCGTGACAAGATGGCCAGGATAAGTGCCCATGCCACGGGCACTGGAGGAGGCGGACCCTGCCCCATCAGGCTGAGTGAGGAGGAATGGGCAGTGGCCCGGTGTTTCCACCCACAGTAGGTGGTGGGCCTGCGTAGCTATCAATCAGATGTTCCTGTGAGGACAGGTATGTTTTTGGTTTTTCTATCTGGTGATTAGCATGTGTGGGTGGGGGAAGGGAAGATGTGCCAAGTGTGTGGATCCTCAAACCTGTGATTGTTTTGTGTACTCCACAGATGACCAGGAGGTTGCTGGGCTATCAGGCCAGGCTGCTGCACCATCCCCAGGACAAGAGGCTGCTGAGGAGTCCCAAGAAGGGCAGGATTCCCCAGGGGAGGGTAGTGGCCACACCTCCCCTCATGAGGAGGTTGAGGGGGAGGAGGATGAGGCGGTGGAGGCTGAGGAAGAAGATATGCAGATTGGCAGGGAAGTCCTTTTGGCATCGGATTTATTTACCCCTGAGGCTACCCCTGAGGCTGGCAGCAGTCAGGCCACCATCAGGGGTAGCCCCTCCCACTCCTCCCCCAACAGGCCTCAACCCACAAGGGTCTCTCTCTCCCCTCCTCCCAGGCCACAAGCCTCAGCTCCAGCCAGGATGGCGACCCAGGAGACCAGGGGGGTGGCCGAGCGTCTGCCGGGCAGTCTGCAGAGGGACAATGCCTGGCAGACCCGCAATCTGGGTCAGATTAAACAGACTATGACCCAGATGGAGCACAGCCTGGGCATAATGAAGGAGTCACTCAGTGATGTGGCCACAAACTCCGTGGCGGTCATAACCTGCATTTGCGAGCTGCAGACCGCCACAACAGGCGTGGCCCAGGAGGTGAGTGCCCTCACCCAGGCTGTCCAGGCCAACACCCGGGCTGTCCAGGCCAATACGGCTGCCATGACTGTGTGCCTGAATAGGATAGCAGTGACATAATTGGAGCCGTGGCGGGGCGTTACTGCTCCCAAGTACCATTGGGGGGGGGTACTTGGATCTAATCCAATTAGATGTGCGTGTGATTTGTCTGTGCTAGGGACCACAGTGGTGTGCATTCATGCATTCTCATTGTGACATAATTAATGTGTGTGTTTACTGTGCAAAGATGCATTCTGCGAGGCGTCTCCTGACTGCTGTTCCCTCAGAAGAGGGGGTACCCTGGGTCACTAAAGTCACTAGTATAGATATGAGCATGGATGCCCCTGGCATGTTGGCATACAGATTGTTGTCCTGCAAGTGTGTGTGCTCAGCTCTTCCTTAATGGTGTTGCTTTAGCTGACATTTACACGGCATGTGTAAATTTAGGGCTGCTTTTATAAAGTGTAATTTTACACCATGAAAATAACAGAAGCGCACAGGGCGTAATCTACGCCGCACACACTTAATTTTGTGGATCGCCTTATCTCCCTCATTTGCATCTTTGCCTATCAAAACAGCGGTGTGTCTAGCGTATTTTGCGCACGGAGAAGCGCCGGTGTAATTTTTTTAGGTAGGACGGAAAAAAGTAGATTTCAGGCGTAACTCGTTTTGAGGATCAGACGCAAAAATACGCGCGGCGCAAATTTAAATTACGCCGCGTATCTCGAGTTAAGTCGGCGCATCTGCTTTGTGGATCTGCCCCTATGTATCTATATGTAATAATAATAAAATTAACTGCATTTTTACATTGTGCTACAGGGATACAAAATGCATGGATTGTTTTTGTCCTTAAAGGGTAACTCCACTTTCGTAGGAAAAAAATAGCACATAAAGAAAAAAAAATAATATAGTGTATACGATTGCAACACAAATCATATTGTAATTGAATGTTATTAAAAAGGACCTGTAGCACCCTCTAGTTAGGTAGGTGCTAGAGTGACGATAGTTTCTGATAGAGTTGGAAAATTTAGGCAGGCCTAGCTGGTTGCTTGCTAGGCCTGTTTGTTTTGATTCTGGGCTGGGAGTGGCTCAGTGTAGCAGCTGGTGACTCACAGGCAGCATCACAGAGACCTCCCTCTTCTTTCCAGAACCTTCTGGTCAGAGAGGAGGAGAGGAGAGGTGGAACTGCCTGGGGTATTCAAGGGAGCCTTGACCAATCCCCAACTTGGATTGGCAGAGGGCAGGCCTCCTTAAATACCCAGGGTCAGCCCAGCTGGGGAGGAGTTGTTGGGTGGAAGAGCTGGAGTGTGAGAGCGTGGAGGCTGTCGGGACCCACAGGGAGCTCCCCAGTCTGGGGGGGGGGGGTGACCTTGGGCCGGGGATTAGGTGCATCCAGGAGGAGAGAAGAGATCCTGGGAGAGAGGCACATGAGAGAGTAAGGAGAGGACAGCAGGAGAGAGCACTACCAAGAGACTCCAGTGGTCGCAGCCTGGAGGGCTTGTGAGTGAAGCACAGCCGGGAGGACAGGGGGACCGAACGCCTGAGAGAACTGGGAGATTGCAGTTTGAGATGGGTGCAGAACCAGAGGAGTGGACTGTGGGAAGGGCAGTGAAGAGAGGTCATTGTAGCTGGGCTGGCTGGTAGGGCCCGAAGAAAGCTATCTGGGATCAGTAGCTGGGAAGAGGACAGTTAGGGCCCTTTCACACGGGGCGGATCAGTAATGATCCGCCTCCGTGTGTCCATAAGCTCAGCGGGGATCGCTCCGTATATCCCCACTGAGCGGACGGCTGACAGGGCGGTCCCTGCACACTGTGCAGGGACCGCCCTGTCTTTTTTCCGCTCTCCCATATGGGGGATCGGATGAACACGGACCGTGTGTCTGTGTTCATCCGATCCGCAGACGGAAGAAAAAATAGGGTTTTCTTCTGTCCGCAAAATCGGATCTGAGGCGGATGATTACGGGTGTCAGTGGATGTTTATCCGCTGACACCCGCAATCACATAGGGACCAATGTATGTTACTTTTTCATCCGCAAACGGATGGATGAAAAAGCGGACATACGGTCCGCACGTCTGAAAGGGGCCTTAGAACCAAGAACTTGCTATTTGCTACACTATAGGGACCTGCGGTCCCTGCTTGCAAAGGACAATGACTGGGTTAGTGCTGGAGGAGTAAGGGAAAGAGGTCTTAAGCAAGAGTTGTGCTGGAGAGAAGACCGGAGTGTATATACAGGATTGTATATAGAAATCCCAAGCATGAATCTTTCTGGGCATCCCATAATTTCCTATTCCCATCCAAGTTAAATCTCAATAAAAAAAAATAAAAAAAAGAGCTATGGACTGGTCTGAGTCTGAGCGCCTGAGAGATGGTTGCCAAACTGGGCAGGGGGACAGGTGAACAACAACATTCAGCAACCCCTACGGGGGCATCACAGCTCTGTAATTTTCTGAAATGCAATGCAAAATGTCTACCTGGACATGTTCTGTATACAGAATGTGTACAGAACGCCCCTAGAAACATAGGGCTAGATTCACAAAGACTTACGACGGCGTATCAGTAGATACGCCGTCGTAAGTCCGAATCTGGCGCCGTCGTATCTATAAGCGTATTCTCAATCTGAGATACGCTCATCTGTTGCTAAGATACGACCGGCGTAAGTCTTCTACGCCGTCGTATCTTAGCTGCATATTTACGCTGGCCGCTAGGAGCGTGTACATCGATTTACGCCAAGAATATGTAAATGAGCAAGATACGCCTATTCACGAACGTACGTACGCCCGTCGCAGTAAGCTATGCCGCTTACGTAAGTCGTTTTTCAGGTGTAAAGATAAACCACCAAAAAGATGGCGCAGCCAATGTTAAGTATGGACGTCGGGACAGCCGTCGAATTTCACGTCGTTTACGTCGTTTGCGTAAGCCGAATCAGAATGGGGCTGAGCGTAAGTTACGTTCACGTCGAAAGCAAGGAGTATTTGCGACGTGATACTGAGCATGCGCGCGCATGCGCCGTACGATCGTTGTTTACATGTATGGTAATGAATCGTGAATTCATTACCATACAACACGCCCCCTACCTGCCTATTTTGAATTAGGCGGGGTTACGCCGGGCCATTTGCGCTACGCCGACGTAACTTAGGAGGCAAGTGCTTTGTGAATACAGTACTTGCCTCACTATATTACGTCGGCGTAGTGCAAAGGGGATGCACTACGCCGACCTAAAGAAGCGCCGCCGTACCTGAATCTAGCTGATAATTTCCTGCTTGTGTTATTGGCTCCCTGATTTTCCCAGAAGTCTGCCCTAAGATACAAGTCCGATTTCAGGCATCCCCTGCAACATGACTATGGTAAGACAGATGCAAACACTTAAATTCCTGTACCACTTTGACCTTCCCACTTAATTGTTATCCAGAGTTAGAGAATAAATAGACGACACACTTTTTGGAGTAAAATTGTTCGTAGTGGCTATTTATTAACAAAAAAACAATAGAACACATTTGTTTAGCAAAAACATAATAATCGCAATGATACATACTAAACCAGGTTGCCAATCTTTGAAGGCACTAAAGAAAATAGTTTTGTATCGTAACCACATACAGGTCCCCAGCTGCAACACACCGACGCGGAAATTATCTCAACTCTCCACATTCTACGCAGATACCTCCATATCCCCACTGCCCAGTTACATTGCATTAACTGGAATTTTACAGAGGACTCCATACCATATATGGTTCCCCACTATTCCATATCACTGTTATTTTAGAAGGCCTCTTAAGATCCCAAATGCCAAGCCATTACGACAGCCGCAGCACCCCGTCCGATTCACAGGTCAGGAGGGTGGAAGTTTCTTCTTTGTCCGATGACCTCCAACTGCCCTGAGAACTCTTGACCCCACCTATACCACACAAATGCCCCACCTAATTCTGCACAATCCACCCATGCTGGTATGTGACTTTCTGCAATTTAATAACCCATATGTATGCCTGCTACCTAGTTATGCTACCTAGTTATCTAAAATATAATTTTTGATGAGATAATCCCAATTGTATATCACATCTAAAGGGATGCAGGCCCAAAAGTTTTCCTCATTAGTTCCCTGCAGGTTCAGCAGGTGAATGATAATTATGAAACCACCCCCATTAGACTCACTTTCCCACATGGACAAACACACAAGGATTTCTTCAGAATAACAAAAGGTTGGAATTTGCAACAAAGTTGGCTAATATCCTTGTAATCAGGGCCGGATTCCAGACAAGGCCAACAAGGCCATGCCCCGGGGCGGCAGTGGGTGCAGGGGCGGCACTGTGGCTGAGAGGAGAGGACACTTTCACTTTCATTTCGGGAGTTCCCCCTGTCATGCGGATGGTGAGAGGAGAGAAAACAGAGGGAAGAGGAGGTGAGATGGTTCTCGGCAGCAGCAACCCCCCTCCCGGTTCTCAATGTCATTTTGTCATTTTTGGCAGCAACACCCCCCAGGTTCTCAGTGTCATTTTCGTCAGTACCAATCCCAGTCCCCCACCCCCCCTCCGCTTCTCAATGCATCTCAGTATCCTGCCAAAAAAATGCCCCCGGCGGATAATGTCCCCCCCTGTACTGTGTAGACGAGGGCGGCATTGAAGGACCTGGCCTTGGGGCGACAAAGGGAGTAAATCCGGGCCTGCTTGTAATGTACATAGATCACACAGAGGGTAACATTTTTTCTCAACAAAAGTTGAGTTTTGCTTTAAAGAAGCTACAGCTTCCACTACTGGCTCTAATAAGCTAGATTATTTGGGCTTATGAGTTAGACTTGAACCACTTTTCAAAAGGTTTTGTGCTTTGCAGCTGCCCTCTTCTACTCCATGGTGGGTAAATGGGACTAAAGTGGGCACAGAGGTTGGGTAATGTTTGAATAAACGAGTACAGAACCTCTCAGAAAACTAAAATGGCCCAGATATAAGTATATAGTTAATAGGGCAGGAAGTTGCCCAACATGGATGCCGACCAGCAGACAGACTTAAGCCCTGTACACACAACTGGGAATCCCGTTGGGGAAAAAAAACGTTGGTTTTCCCAACGGGTTTCCTGGCAGGCTTGCCCTGAAAAGCCGTGTATACACATGGTCACACAAAAACCCGCCGATCTTTTGAATGGCAAGAACGCAGTGACGTCATTGACTACGACGAGCCGGTGTCTCGTCACATTCGATTCCGTTGCCGCCATCTTGCTACACCCCAGACTAACGTTGTATGCTACCGTGCATGCGT
Source organism: Rana temporaria (assembly GCF_905171775.1). Lineage (NCBI taxonomy): Eukaryota > Metazoa > Chordata > Amphibia > Anura > Ranidae > Rana > Rana temporaria. Next base: position 39,176,513 of record NC_053490.1, read on the forward strand.
CGAAGTGTTATCGAGCATGCACGGTTTTTCTACACTCAGGTAAGCATACAGACAAGCGTTTTTTTCGGCAGGAAACACTCTGCCGGGAATCCCAACGGGAAAATAGAGAGCAGGGTTCTCTATTTTCCCGTCGGGAGTCCCGGTTGTTTTCCTGATGGGAAACTGCTAGGGAGCATACACACGGCCGGGATTCCCGGCCAAATGCTCTCCTGGCAGTTTTCCTGCTGGGAAAACCGGTCGTGGCTTAAGTCAGTTTAAGTGCAACATGCTCGACCCTGTATCAATAAAGGAGAAGAATGATTTTGTGAATTCTTACAGTTTTCTCACCTCGCCCGGACAGTGTAAGGATTAATGTCACAGTGTGGAAAATGAAAACTGTCATCACATGGGGACTCTTCACAAGGTCCTCTAATCATCCCTTACATTTTGACAGATTCCAATTATGTGGCCAGGCAGTGTAGCCTTCTTTAAGAAATATGATTAGATTACAAGGGTGGGATTTATTATCTGGAGTAGCTAAGACGTTTCCAGACAAGGGGAGTTTCTGTGGTCTGTGGTTTCAGTCATTATGACTACATGGGAGATTCCCTGTTTACTTTATGTAACTTCTGGATAATAGTATTTTGCCTGTAAACAGTATTTAAAGCTTGCACCCTACTGTTACTGTAGCAGAGCACCTGAATGCAGCCGACATGTGTTAAAAAAATGCCACTTCATACAGCCCATCTTTGGGAAACTTTAAAATACCTCCTTTCATTGCAAGGGTTAACTGCTTGTTAACTGCTTGTTTACCCAATCCTCCACTCCTCCATGCTGCTAGATCAGTCCCCACAGCCTTTTCTCCCCCCGGTAGTAAACTTTATGAATGTAGCACCCCCTAACTGTGTTGCTAGAGTGCTAAGATTTTTGTTTTGTTAGTGTAGGTAAATTCAGGCTTGGCTAGCAGCCTGTGTGTTTTTCTTGGTCAGGTGAGGGACACAAGGAGGGCTGGATGACTCACAGGCAGCATCTCAGAGACCTCCTCCTACTACTAGAAACTACAAGAATGGGAGTGGAGGAGGAGCTCCCTGGTGTATTCATGAGTGCCCTGACCAATCCCCAGCAGATGGGTTGGCAGGGGCAGGCCCCCTCAAAAACTCAGGGTCAGTCCAGCTGATGCAGTGGAGTTCGGGTGAAAGCTGGAGATGGAGTTTTAAGCTGACGGTCACCTTGAGAGGGTACCCCTACACTAAAAATAAAACAAATCTTCTCCCTGGAAGGTAATGTCATAATGTGCTAATATGCTGATTTGTTCCCCAAGGTTATTATCCCTCTGTGTAGCAGGCTAGCAGCAGCCAGCCAGGCAAAAAGCAACATTCACTCCTCAGGCTCAGATAAACAGTCTAGGGGATGCTTTTTTTTCAAGTTTATTGCAGAGTAACTTGGATGAGCTTAAAGCGGTTGTAAACCCGCATATACTTTTTTTTTCTTGCACCTGCAAGGCAAAAGCCATAATGAGCTAGTATGCACCGTATATTAGCTCATTATGAAATACTTACCTCGGAACGAGGTAGGGAACTTACCTGGTCCACGCCGAGCCGAGCGTGTCTTCCGGGTATCGCCGATCCAGCGCTGTGATTGGCTGGAGCGGCGATGACGTCACTCCCTAGATTTCCTTTCCGGCATGGGTCGGCAGGGCCGGCCCTTCAGCCGAGGATCCCCCCTGTGCATGCGCCGCTGCAATCAGCGGCGCATTGCGAGGGGAATATCTCCTAAACCGTACAGGTTTAGGAGATATTCTTTATACCTACAGGTAAGCCTTATTATAGGCTTACCTGTAGGTCAAAAGTGAAAAAAGTGGGTTTACAACCCACTTTAAGGAGACTGCGGGATACTCCAGAATAGCTCACAGAATATGCACAGCTGGAACCTTAATGAAACTAGCAGGATTGGCAGCTAAACAGACAGGAAGGGCAGCAGCCGTTCTGGCTGGGAACTTTTCCTCCTGGGGAAAAAAACTGCTCTCTCGGGCTCCAAACTATTTAGATATATATATAATGTAACACTGACAGGGGTGTTTTCCCTGACCAGCCTTATTTAAAGGATCACTAAAGGAATTTTTTTTTTTAGCTAAATAGGTTTCTTTACCTTACTGCAGTACTGGTTTCATGTCCTTATTGTTTGTTTTTGCTTTGAAGTGGCTGTAATTCTGCTGTGATCTCCACACTTCCTGGTTGTCTTTTTCCTTATAACCATCATACTGGGAGCTTTTCACGGTGGTCTAAGCTGTCATTGCTGTGTGTCTAAAACTTAACAGAACCAATCAGATTCATTTTAAAAACAAAACACTGCCCTGGATTTGTTTGTTTTTGTTCTGTGTGTCTCTCTAGTTCATATGAACATGAAAACAGTTTAAAAGTGAAACTAAACTACAGGTACATTATATGATTGATTTTTTATCTATTTGTAATAATTTTTTTTAAAAGGAATCAGTTAACTTTTATGTCTCTATACCCTGTAAACAGTCATTTCAGCAAAAAAAATTGTTTTCCTTTAGTGACCCTTTAACCACTTAATACAGGGCATTTAACCCCCTTGCTGCCCAGACCAATTTTTAGATTTCAGCGATGTCGCACTTTGAAAGACAATTGCGCGGTCATGCAACACTGTATCCAAATAAAATCTTTTTTTTTTTTTCACAAATCAAGCTTTCATTTGGTGGTATTTGATCACCTCTGCGGTTTTTATTTTTTGCGCTATAAACAAAAGAGCGACAATTTTGAAAAAAACACAATATTTTTTACTTTTTGATTAATATCACAATTCTTTTTTTTGTGTAGCGCTGACATTCTTGTATATTGATGTGTGTTTGCATACTTTAATACAACGTCTATGGACATTGCTATGTTTAAGTATTTGGAGCCATCTAGTGACCAAATACTAATAATGCAGAGAGATGTTTTGTTGAGTATTGTGGTTGCCTTGGAGACGAGGAGAGACAGGGGAAAACAATCCTGGTTGTTGGGGCAAGTGATCTGAGGGTGCCCGAGGGAGAGTGGCCCGATTGCAGAGACCAAGAGACACTCATCCGAGCATCGGAGAACCGGATCCATCCAGCGGAGCTGAACGGAGCTGACGGAGAAGCAAGTTGCAGTCACAGGACCCTGAACAAAAGTTACTACCCGTAGCTCCGATCCAGTGGGTGAGCGGGTCACGACCCACAGTTTGCTAAGTTTACACGCAGTTAGACTCATATACAGGCCTCGCTGGGATTTATAGTTCCACAGAGGAGCAGAGAAACTGAAACTGAGAAGGCTTGAGGCCTATCTAATTTGACGTTTCAAACGATTTTAAAATAGTTGTTGCAGTTACACCAGGAGCATTTTCACTTCAATTTGACTCATCAAAACTGTGGATTACAAATCACTTTAGCTAGCGAAGAAAAGAAGATCCAAGACCAAGTACTTTAAGTGAGATCTCACGCATAGCTAATAAAGTAGGGGGAGCTCCCAGGTATAAAATGTTTATGTATACTGTTTTCAAATAGCTTATGTTTAAATCAATTGTGTTGTCGTCTTACATTGGGATGACAGCACAATTACTGTAATCACTTCTTTGCATATTTCACAGTAAAATATATCTCTGGTTAAGTATCCAGTTGTTGTGGCATACTGTTTTTCTCACTCCAAGTGCATTCAGTGGATCCTGGGGCTATAATACAGGTATTTTGTATTGTCTTACATTGTATTGTATTGCATTGCATCACAGCTGTGCCAAGGGGATTGAGCCAAGTTAGTGGGGTTTATTGGTAGAGTGCAGGCCCAAATTAAACCAGCTGCTCCTTCGGGGGTCAGTGCTACATTTAAAAACAATTTTGTTCCTCAGTTTAGGCCGATATGTATTCTTCTACATATTCTTGGTAAAAAAAAAAAAAATCGCAATAAGTGTATTTGATCGGTTTGCGCAAAAGTTATAGCATCTACAAAATAGGGGCTAGAATTATGGCATTTTAAGTTTTTATACTAGTAATGGCGGCGATCTGCATTTATTGTGACCGTGACATTGCGGCGGACATATCGGACACTTTTGACACATTTTTGGGACCATTCACATTTATACAGCAATTAGTGCTATAAAACTGCACTGATTACTGTGTAAATGTGACTGTTAGGCCGGGTACTAACGAGCAAACATGTACGATGAAACCGGTCCGTCGGACCGTTTTCACCGTACATGTCTGCCAGAGGGCTTCTGTACGATGGCTTCCACGCATGCGTCTAAGTCATTCGACGCATGCGAGGGACGGCGGGCGCTCGGACATGTACGGTAGGTCTGTACTGACGACCGTACATGTCCGAGCGGGCAGGATTCCAGCGGACTGTTTTAAAACACGTCCAGGAATATTTGTCTGCTGGGAAAAGGCCCGGCGGGCAAATGTTTGCTGGAATTCGGCCCGCTAGCGCCTACACACGACCAAACATGTATGCATGCATATGCGGACCAGTTTCAGCATACATGTTTGGTCGTGTGTACGGGGCCTTAGGGAAGGGGTTAACACTAGGGGGCGAGGAAGGGGTTAAATATGTTCCCTAGTGAGTGATTCTAACTGTAGGGGGAGGAGACTCACAAGGGTAGGAGACCGATCTGTGTTCCTCTGTACTGGGAACCCACATCGGTCTCCTCACCGCTGACAGGACATGGATCTGTGTGTTTACAAACACAGTTCCATATTCCTTCCGTGGTTGTGGGCAATCGCGGGTGCCCGGCGGACATCGCAGCCGCCGGGCACGCACACCTGGTATGACGTCATATGACATCCGCCTGGAGGGACGAGAGGTTCCTGCGGACGTCATATTACGATACACTGGGCAGGAAGTGGTTAATAATGTAAACCTTTATCCCAAAAAGATAAAACTATTGCTGTAACTGCTTGTGTAACTGTAGTGTTAGCTGTTGTATGGCTTCAGTTTGAAAGTGTATCTAAATCTGCTAATACATCTAACACTCCCCTCCCCCAAGACTGACAGTGCTGCTGTCCAAAGGTTCCCTGTGTGCTCCTTCATCCAGAGTGGAAGCACTCTAATACAGGTGTTCTACTGGCAAGATAACCAGATGAAAACAGAAGCAGAAAACCTAAAAAAAGGAGAAGAAATCAAATGCAGTCACCACATCTAATAACTGGTAAGCTGCAATAAATTACATTATTGGTTTTGGGTTTATTACGGCTTTCATTTCTTGCTACAGACCAAAATGTGTAAATCCAAGAGATACATTCAAAAATGCACAGTAGACAGTTGAACATGTCTTTTTTTCAGTGTCTACGCTACTATAGAGTGCAACATGATCTGAAATCATATTATAGTTTTACGTGTTGCTCTAGCTCATCATGTCCTGAAGGTGGCGCTCAAACTTCTTTTTGATTATTGGACCCCTCCGCAGTGCTTTTATCTTGTCAATTGTGTTCTTTGATTCTTTAGCTATAGTGTGTTCACTTGAAACTCAGATACTGAAAGGTGTTTTGTTTCTTGAAAACTGACAAAACACGACCTTGATCCATACTGTCACATTTCCTAGGAGAGATGAGTCAACATTCTGCGCAGTTACTGCAACCATAACACTTTATTGGATTTTATTTAACAACAGTTCCAAAGAAGAAGAAAAAAAAATATATAGAAAATTAGAACTTAAGGCAAGCAGAACAGCTAGGTATTTTGGAAGAATTCATCTGGGGTTTTACAACATCTGGCTCCACAGACTGCAGTAAATCAGTCTCACTGGCAATAATGTGTTTCACGAGGCACCTGGAGGCTTCATCAATGTTTATATTTTCCTGAAGGGGGGGAAAAAAAGAGGCAAGATTAAAAAAAATGATATATACAATTTAACATTTTTGAAAATACAAAAGTCATTTGTGATATTGTAGTGCTGGTCTTTAATAAAGATTAACAGCCAGATGACCACCAGCTACATTACGATTGTCAACCACCGACCCACCATGGCAGGTGTGGTTAGAAGCTCAAACAACGTGTGGTGGAAAAAAGACACTTTATGCTTACGGTAAGCTGGCCATACACGGCTTCAATTTTGGCCAATTCCTACTGAAGGCCAAATTCAAGCTGTAAGTGTGCCTGTCGGCACAACCCACAAACCTATAACTGTGCTGCGTATCAGTGCCACCTCATCAGTGCCCTCTCATCAGTGCAGCCTCATCAGCACACATCAGTGAAGAAGAAAAATTACTTATTTGCAAAATTTTATATTAGAAACTAGGAAAAACTTTTTTTTGTTTTCTGTCTTTCTTTTGTTGTGTGTTTAGCAAAATATAAAAAACCCAGTGTTGGCACCACCAAAAGCATGCTCTGTCTAAAAAAAATGATAAAAATGTCATATGGGTACAGTGTTGCATGACCGCGCAATTGTCATTCAAAGTGCGACAGCACTGAAAGCTGAAATTTAGCCCGGGCAAGAAGGGGCTGAATTTTGCCCGGTATTAAAGTAGTTAAAGAGCATTGGCTGCTGACAATTTTGATACCAGGATGATGCCTGAAGCTGCTGGTATAGCCAATCAATCCAAGGACATCATATGACGTCCACCTGGGGAGAAGTGGTTAAAATACTATCAATCTGTAACTTTTTAATGCTTTGTTCTAAATTTTATTCATTGGATTAATAAAAATCAAGTGATTTTATGTATAAGTTATCACTGTGTGGTGCCCATAAAGTCTGAATATATTTTGGCTATTGTATTGATATGAAAATATGGATGTGGTGCTGGTCTTTACTTTTTTACATATGTTAAGAAAAATAGACACTACCATTGCTGACAGTCACTGCCTAATGCCCCGTACACACGATCACTTTTTGTGATGAAAAAAAATTTCATTTTTTATCATGAAAAAAAACGACATTTTTCCAACTTCATCATTAAAAATTATGTTGCCCACACACCATCGTTTTTGAAAAATGATGAACAAAGTGACGGCACTCTAAAGGGGAAGTTCTATTCGCCTTGAGGCTGCTTTTAGCTGGTTACTTGTTAGTAAAAGACGATTAGCGCTTTTTTTGTCTGTTACAGCGTGATGAATGTGCTTACTCCATTATGAATGGTAGTTTTACCTCCCGTCTCCTAACTTGCTTCTGGGCATGTGTGGGTTTAAAACGTCATTTTTGCCCACACACGGTAATTTTTTCTGACACAAAAAATGATATTTTAAAAAATGACATAAAAAATTGAAGCATGTTCTAATTTTTTTTTGGTCGTTTTTCAGAAGACAAAAAATGATGTTTTGCCCACACACGATCATTTTAAATTACATTTTTAAAAATGTCATTTTATTTCATCACAAAAAGTGATCGTGTGTACAGGGCATTAGAACAATCAAGCACATATCAGAGTCCCAATATTTTCATAGTTGCCAACAGTCCCAAATTGCCCAAGACAGTCACGGATTTTGATGAAAAGTACTTGTCTCGGGCTGTGTCACGGAAATCAGCGCCGGTGCACACGGACACCTGGCTGCCTGTTTCTGTCATTGCCCACCACTACTTTGTACATTGCTCACCTTGCCGATGCCGGCATGTTCACACAACACATCATGATAAAGGGACATCTCTGACATATTCATAGTGTTGCCGGGGTGATTGGCTGCAAGATCAGGAGTCTCCTCCCCCTACCTCTCGCTCACCCTGTATAGTGTCAGGCACTGCCAGTGTTCTGTCAAAAGAGCCAACTCGCTGGAATCTCCAACCACGTCACTTCCGGTGACTCTCCAGCAGCAGTAATTGCATATTTCGACGACTTGACTGTTTTCACAGAACTAATGGGTAAAAAAGTTGCCACTGCCCTGGAGGAGGCCAGGTTGTTGGTTACTAGTGGGTGGACTAACAATGTCTACTCATTATATTGTGTACCGTAGTCAGTGCCGATCCTGACCTCCCTGGGGCCCTAAGCGAAGTGACAAGTCACATTAAAGTTGAGAAGCGGGGGGCGGGGGCTGCCGAAAATGACATGTCACATTAAAGTTGAGAAGCGGGGGGTGGGGGGGGCGCTGCCGACAGTAACATGTCACATTAAAGTTGAGAAGTGGGGGGAGGGGGTGTTCTGCTGTCGGAAATGACAGTGAGCTGAGAAGTAAGAAGTGGGGTGATGGGGCCTCTAGTAACTTGGGGGGCCCTAAGCGGCTTGCATAGTAAGCCTATAGGGCGGATCGGCCCTGACCGTAGTGTATACGCTGCCAGGGTTCTATGAAAACAGCCGAAACAGTGTCGAAATCTGCAACTGCTGCTGCTGGAGAGTCACCGGAAGTGACGTGGTTGGAGATTTCGGTGAGTTGGCTCTTTTGACAAAACATCAGCTTGGCCTGCATCAACATCCCCGAGCCTAGGGTTGCCACCTCATCCCTTTAAAAAGGAACACATATTAATTACACAGGTTCTGTGGCTAATTAAGGTGGTAATTAGACTCATTTGGTGCCTTACCTGCATTAAATTAACCTCAGAACCTGTGTAATTCATATGTGTTCCTTTTTAAAGGGATGAGGTGGCAACTCTACCCGAGCCTGCCTTCTCCTTGTATTTGCAGTTTAAAGGGGTGGCCCATGCACCTGGCGTCACAGATTGCGCCCTCCTTCTTTGGGTTCTTCAGGTGGTGTATCACATGTGAGCTGCCTGTGTGAAGAGCGTGTGTGTGGAGGTAAGCTCTGCCGGTGCTAGGATGGCTGCTAAGCTAAGTCTGCCTGCAGTTAGCCTAGAAGTAATGTACTGTTAGCTGACAAAGGAGAAGATCACATTTTGTAGCACTCACTGATTGTAATAAATTGGGATCATCAAGGAATCACTGCCCAAAGAGCAACAGTGTGCAACACCCATCGAACCTCATCTACCCGGACACGGTTCAGGTGACGCTGGGTGGATCACGTTCGCTTCTCTGGCATTGCCAAACTTCAGCCAAAACTGCATCTTCTCCATCTGTAGAGTGGTGCAAGGATGTAATATGCCAAAGTGTACTGTGCCAAACCCCACCAGCCTTCCACTTCCATCCATTCCAAGCATTTGTAGTGTGTGTGTCATGTGGGATGGACTAGATAGAAAGCCAAAGGGAATCAGTGCACCAGAACAGGTAGATATGTTCCCTGTGCTGGTCTGCATGTGGGTGAAACCACTTATGTACCATCGACTGTGCTTCCTCCCCACCCCCGTACTGTGCCCTCCTGTCCCCTTGTACCGTGCTGTGCTGACCCCCTGTACTTTTCCCTCCTCACACCCTGTACTGTGCACTGTGTGCTCCTGACCCCCATACTTCACCCTTGTGACCCCCTGTACTTCACCCTGCTAACCCCTGGCCTCTGCCCTGCTGACCTCATCCACTGCCCTGCTGATCCCAGTCCCCTGGCCTACTGACCCCTCTCCACTGCCCTGCTGATGCCCAGTCCTCTGCCCTGCTGATGATTGGTGCCCTTTCCTGTATATGCCTGTATATTACAGAGCTATGGATGCTGCCTTACATACTATGGCCCTCTGGACACTGACCTGCATACTACTGACCTCTGTACACTGCCCTACATACTACTGTCTTCTGGACATTGCTCTACATATTACTGACCCCTGTATACTGCTCTACATACTACTGACCTCTGTACACCGCCCTACATACTACTGACCTCTGTACACTGCCCTACATACTGCTGGCCTCTGTACACTGCTCTACATACTACTGACCCCTGGTACACTACCCTACATACCACTGACCTCTGTACACTGCTCTACATACTACTGGCCCCTGGTACACTACCCTACATACCACTGACCTCTGTACACTGCTCTACATACTACTGACCCCTGGTACACTACCCTACATACCACTGACCTCTGTACACTACCCTACATACTACTGACCCCTGGTACACTACCCTACATACTACTGATCCCTGTACACTGCTCTACATACCACTGACCTCTGAACACTACCCTACATACTACTTATCTCTGAACACTGCTCTTCATACTACTGACCCCTGTACACTGCCCTACATTCTATTGACACCTGTACACTGCCCTACATGCTACTAACCTCTGTACACTGCTCTTCATACTACTGACCTCTGTACACTGCCCTACATACTACTGACCTCTGTACACTGCTTTTCATACTACTGACCTCTGTACACTGCTCTACATACCACTGACCTCTGTACACTGCTCTTCATACTACTGACCTCTGTACACTGCTCTTCATACTACTGACCTCTGTACACTGCCCTACATACTACTGATCTTTATACACTACTCTACTACTGACCCCTGTACAATGCCCTACCTACATTCCCTATTTAACATTAACACATTCTCTACTATGTACGTCATCTCAGGCTCTATTTAACCACACCCCCTTTTATGCCATGCCCAATATTTAACGTAAAGGGCAAGGACTTTTTAACGCAAAACGGTGTTATTTTTTATTTTTTTTTGTTCAATATACTTCAATGAAGATGCTGAAGAAAAGCATGGAATGTGTTTTTGCGGCAATTTGTGTTTCTCAGGCTCTATTTAACCACACCCCCTTTTATGCCATGCCCAATATTTAATGTAATTTAAACCACTCGTTTTTTTCGACCATGTTTTTATTCCTGTTAAGCCAACGCCAACACTAATTAATGCCCTCTCGCCCTAACTTCAATACTGCTACACCTACACTGGCTTTCAGGACATACAGATGAAAAAAATGTCCCTAACCTTTTTTTTAAATGTTGGAAAACTATGCAGTTTATATAAACATGCTTGTTCCATGTCAATGGCTCCCCTAGCAGTGAAGGATCAGGATGGCAACCCCAAAGCCTGCAACTACAAAAACAAGTCAGTGTGCGACAGTTTTCACATTTTTATCCTGACAAGCACCAAAGGAGAAAAGAAAATCGATAAAACTAAACAAAAATGTGTTTAACAACTCCCCTGTTGTGTAATAGCTATTTTCTGAATACTGCTGAACCCCTGAAAAGCATAAATAAGTCACAGGAGGGTGTTCTGAGGTCAGGCTGGTGGATTCCTCGGCTATATAACATATCATTTTCGGAGTGCTGTGAAAATCTAATCAGAAAGAAGAGCCAATCAGGAAAGAGGCGCTTCGCAGCAGGTTACATGGATAGCTGGAGATTTGGAACGCACAGGCGAGAATATTTTTAGCATTAGAAACATCACAAGGGTTTAGGTAGACCTTGCAGATTAGAGGAAAGTCTTTCTTCCCGCTGCTGTTTGTTCTGCTGCGGTTGTCACATCTGCTTTGTGCAACCTAGTTTCTGCCTCCTGTCCTACTACACTTCCCAGCATGCTTTGTCACACTAGGGTGTCTAGGGTCACAGGTGGATCCTTTGATTTTGGCAGCAAAATTGTGGCAGTAAAAGCTTTCATTGCATTAGGGTTTGTACTAGGAGTTTGGTTCAAGTTAAATTAAACCTACTATATAGATTACTATCGCTCGACGCTGACCATTCTTATTATATGTTTATGTTTCTTACTTTTATGTCATGCTGATCCATTGAGAGAGAGAGAGAGACTTGTAAAGCACAACACATGCAAACTGAATCGCCTCTGGGCGCTGTATCCATTTCATGGGTAAGGAACCCCTTGACCTCAGAAGAGATGGGTTTTAATCTTTCTCCTGAAGGCCAAGTGGACCGACTCCTGTCGGATGGTGGTTGGTAGTGCATTCCACATTGCTTTCAGTATGCAGAGAGAGCTCCTAGGTCTTAAATCATACATCCCCCTCCATACTTAATAAATACTTGACATAAATTATGTATTAGTATTTTTTTTTAAAGCATACTTACCTAGGTCCGATGCTGCTTTTGTCCCCCGGCGCCTCTAACACTGAGAACCGAGTGATCAAACACTGCTGACGCTTGGTTCTTACAGCCCTGCTCTCCCCTACACTCACTGGAGCGTTGGGCTATGGAGGGGGCGGGAGCGGGCAGCTCAGGCCCCATACACACGGGAGGATTTATCCGCGGATACGGTCCAGCGGACCGTTTCCGCGGATAAATCCTCTCGAGGATTTCAGCAGATTTCTCTGCGATGGAGTGTACTCACCATCGCATTGAAATCCGCGCCGAAATCCTCTGGCGATGACGTGTCGCGCCGTCGCCGCGATTATGACGCGGCGACGTGCGCGACGCTGTCATATAAGGAATTCCACGCATGCGTCGAATCATTACGACGCATGCGGGGGATCCCTTCGGACGGATGGATCCGGTGAGTCTGTACAGACCAGCGGATCCATCTGTTGGGATGGACTCCAGCAGATGGATATGTTCTGCATGTCAGCAAATATTCGATCTGCTGGAATCCATCCCAGGGGAGATATATCCGCGGAAAAAGACCTGCTGGCGTGTACACACCATAGGATCTATCCGCTGAAACCCATTTGCTGGGATTTATCTGCGGATGGATTCTATGGTGTGTATGGGGCCTCAGGCTCTCAGCGACTTGTTGAGGGGCTGAGCTGGGTGCCGCTCCAGGCATATGGGCGGATCCTAATTTCATTGACGCATTCTTATCTGAGCCTGGACCGCCTCTGTGATGTCAGACGACAGTGAGGGCTTCAGCCCACTGTCTGCTGAAAATGGGTCACAGGAGTGCAGAACAAACTGCACCCCTGTGATCCACAGGAAACTTCTCCTTTAACAGTACTTACTAGGGATGCACCGATACCATTGAGTACCAGTACCGATAATACTCGCCGATACCAATTACCGATACCTATTGCTTTGGAAGAGTAGGCAGAGCGGTGGTTTGGGAGGTTGGGGGGGGGGGGGTTAGGGAGTCGGGTAAGGCTGGGGGGGGAGGGTGGTAGGAAACCCAAGCTGCTTTTTTAACCACTTGACGTCCGGAAGGTTTTACCCCCTTCATGACCAGGGTATTTTTTGCTATTCAGCACTGCGCTACTTTAACTGACAATTGCGCCGTCATGCAATGCTGTATGCAAACTACATTTATATAATTTTTTTTCACACAAATAGAGCTTTCTTTTGGTGGTATCACCACTTTGTTTTTGTTTTTTATCATATAAACAAAACAAGCCCGTAAAAAAAAAAACATATTTTCTACATTCTGATATAAAACATGTCCAATAAAATCTTATTTCTTCCTAAATTCAGGACAAAGTGTGCTACATGTCACAAGTGCTAGCAATAATTGTGTCTGATTCTGGTAACACAGTGTTTTTTGGGACACTAGTATAGTTCTGATCGTGGTTAAGATACAGATTCGTACAGACACTATACTAGTAATGGCAGTTATAGTGTGACTGTAATAGTGTGGCGGACAATCTGGCGCTTACTGACACTGGCTGCGAGGGACACTGACTTAAGCCTAGAACACATCACTATTTTTTTTTTTTTAGAAACTCAGTGCAAAAATTGTATGTAAACTGGGTACTCATACAGAATCTCTGCAAACAAAGGTTTTGTATTGCAGTTTTTGTACCGAGCTTATTATTGTAACAGTAGAGTATTGACACATTAGAATTTCCATTTTTAATATGTTTATCACCTTTATGATGTACCATATATAATTGAGTATAAGCCGACCCGAGTATAAGCCGAGGACCTAATTTTACCACAAAAAAGCTGGAAAAATGTATTGACTCGAGTATAAGCCGAGGGTGAGAATGCAGCAGCTACTGTAAGCGGAAATAAGGGTCAACAATGCCCATTTGCAGCCTGACCTTACTGTGCCCATTTGCAGCATTACCTCACTGTGCCCATTTGCAGCCTGACCTCACTGTGCCCATTGCAGCCTGACCTCACTGTGCCCATTGCAGCCTGACCTCACTGTGCCCATTGCAGCCTGACCTCACTGTGCCCATTGCAGCCTGACCTCACCGTGCCCATTGCAGAATCCGATCTGTGTACCCGAGTCTGTGACATAGACGGCAGCCGTGCAGTTTTAAAAAATCGCGCTCCTCCTTGTGCTGTTCCGTGATAGGCGGAACACTCGGTTTCCCAGAAAACACTGTGTTCAGTGTTCCGCCTATCATGATCGCCCTCTCATCTGTCACAAACGAGAGGGTGATCATGATAGGCGGAACACTGAACACAGTGTTTTCTGGGAAACCGAGTGTTCCGCCTATCACGGAACAGCACAAGGAGGAGCGCGATTTTTTAAAACTGCAAGGCTGCCGTCTATGTCACAGACTCGGGTACACAGATCGGATTCTGCAATGGGCAAGGTACTGACTGGAGTAAAAGCCGAGGGGGTCATTTTCCGCCTAAAAAAAAGGGCTGAAAAACTTGGCTTATACCAGTTTATACGGTAATTACAATAAAGTATATTTTGTAAGTTTTAAAACTGTCAAATTTTCTTAAAGTCCCACATAATGGAGGGAATATTTTTTACGTGTTCCTAGAATAGGGATGTTGGTATGTGTACAGGGGATCTCCCTAATTCCTCTTTCTATATTGGACATGGTGTTCCACTTTCCACTTTACAGTAGAACAGTGTCTAGGTGAGGATTAATGGGATTGGGTGACTCTATATCTACATCTATGGTGACTTGTGAAAGTTATTTTGTCTGTTCTTTTTCTGTTTTTTCTTCTTTTTTTTTTATGGATGGTATCACATATTTTTTTCTTTTTTGTTTCTGTGTAAATTTGGATTATGATCAATAGCATGTGATTAAAAAAGAAAAGCAATGCACCAAATCCCTTATACAATTTATCAAGCTGAAAAAAATTGATCTAAAACTTTGATGCCTGTTCTCCAGCTATATTTTTTACTTTATATACAGTATGCTATCTTCAAAACACATTGCCAACGTATATATACTGGGCCAGATTCAGGTAGATCCGCGGATCTTTAGATCCGCGTGATCTATCTGATTTAAGATACCCTGCCGCAAGTTTGAGAGGCAAGTGGGTAATTCACAAACCACTTACCTCCAAACTTGCGGCGGCGTATCGCAAATCCCCCGGCGGAATTCAAATTCCGCGGCTAGGGGGAGTGTACTATTTAAATCAGGAGCGTTCCCGCGCTGATTTAAATGAGCATGCGCAGTCCGTGAATTTTCCCGGCGTGCATTGCTCAACGTCAATAGGACGTCAGTGGTTTCGACGCTTACGTAAACGACGTCCATCCGTATTACAGAACGATTTGCGCAAACGACCTAAAAAAATTCAAAATCGACGCGGGAACGAGGGCTATACTTAACATTGGCTGCGCCTCATAGAAGCAGGGGTAAGTATACGCCGGGAAAGCCGCTACGGAAACGTCGTAACAACACTGCGTCGGGTCCTCGTACGTTCGTGAATTCGCGTATCTCGCTGATTTACATATTATTCAACGTAAATCAGCGGGAACGCCCCCCGCGCCATTTTTAAATTACAAATAAGATCCGACGGTGTAACACAGTTACACCTGTCGGATCTTAGCCATTTCTATGCGTAACTGATTCTATGAATCATTCGCATAGATACGACCGGTCTAAGTCAGAGATACGACGGAGTATCAGGAGATACACCGTCGTATCTCTATGTGAATCTGGCCCAGTGTATGTATATATACTATATTACCAAAAATATTGGGACATCTGCCTTTACACGCACGTAAACTTTAATGCCATCCCAGTCTTAGTCCGTGGGGTTCAATATTGAGTTGCAGCTATAACAGCTTCAACTCTTCTGGGAAGGCTGGCCACAAGGTTTAGGAGTGTGTCTATGGGAATGTTTGACTTTTCTTCCAGAAGTGCATTTGTGAGGTCAGGCACTGATGGTGGAAGAGAAGGCCTGGCTCACAGTCTCCACTCTAATTCATCCCAAAGGTGTTTTATCAGGTTGAGGTCAAGACTCTGTGCAGGCCAGTCAAGTTCCTCTACCCCAAACTCACTCATCCATGTCTTTGCCAGCCAGGCCTTCTCGTCCAACATCAGTGCCTGACCTCACAAATGCACTTCTGGAAGAATGGTCAAACATTCCCATAGACACACTCCTAAACCTTGAAGACAGTCTTCCCAGAAGAGTTGAAGCTGTTATAGCTGCAAAGGGTGGGCCAACTCAATATTGAACCCTACAGACTAAGATTGGGATGCCATTGAAGTTCATGTGCGTGTAAAGGCAGGCGTCACAAAACCTTTGGTAATATAGTGTGTGTGTGACTATATATATATATATATATATATATATATATATATATATATATATATATATATATGAACCCAAGATACCAAGCAGCTCTTTCAGGGGTGGTTATTTATTTTTATATATATAAATTTTGAGGGCTGGCGAGTGTGGGCTGTCTGGGAGCAGGGGGGGCGAACAAGGAGAGGAGAGGAGCCGCTGCCGCCGCCTGGTTGTTCAAAGCGCGGGGAACATAACAGCTTTTAATTCAATAGCTGTGTTCTCCGTCGCGAGCCGTCATATACAGCCCCTCCCCCTTGTCCGGGCACTTTGATAGACAGATCACCCATCCCAGGATTGGACGGGTGATCTGTCTATCAATGTTTCCTGGACAAGGGGGGAGGGGCTGTATATGACGGCTCGCGGCAGGAAACACAGCTATTGAATTGAAAGCTGTTATGTTACCTGCGCTTTGAACAACCAGGCGGCGGCAGCGGCTCCTCTCCTTTCCTCTCTCTTACCCAGCACAGGTAGGCTGTAATGTGGGGACTCTGGCTGCAATGTGGGGGAACTCTGGCTGCAATGTGGGGGAACTCTGGCTGCAATGTGGGGGAACTCTGGCTGCAATGTGGGGGAACTCTGGCTGCAATGTCGGGAAACTCTGGCTGCAATGTGGGGAAACTCTGGCTGCAATGTGGGGAAACTCTGACTGCAAAGTGGGGAACTCTAACTGCAAAGTGGGGACATTTTTCTGCATTGGGGACATTTTGCTGCATTGGGGACATTTTGCTGCATTGGGGACAGTGGCTGCAATGGGGACACGTGGCTGCACTGGGGACACATGCTGCATTGATAGACATGGGCAGGCTGCATTTTTGGGCACGGACAAAGTTGTTGTTAATATTTATTTTTTTAACTTAATCCTGCATAAAACATTGAAGTGTCATTTTATGAGATTTATGAGGGCGTGTCTAGGGGCGGGATTAGAAGGCGGGACATGGTAGGGGTTGGGCGGGGCAGCTGGTAGCGATTACACATTGAGGTCTGGCTAGTAGCTCAGGACTTATATATATATATATATATATATATATATATATATATATATATTGTATATACAGTATGCATGTATAAATATATATATTGTTTTGTAGAAGGCTGAATAGATTATATATATATATATATTCTGGTGCTGACTCATCTGTGTTATTGACCCCAAGATCCGACCATAAACTGCATTCCCTGCAAGCACTTAATTTCATCTATGAGATGAACAAGAGCTGTGATTTTCATACTAATCATTACTCCCAATTCCATCTTGATTAAATGTATTTTTGTTAAATAATTGCACAGCAATTCGGTACTGAATTACTTTATAATCAGAACCCTGTGTGCAGGTCAATACAATACTGTGCCTAATGAAAGTGCACATTATATTTATTGGCTGCCTAAGCTTTTCATAAAAAACATCTGAAAGTCTTTGAAGGTGGTTATTTTAAAGTAAAGCTTAAAAGAGGTCTCCAAAGAAAGTGGAATTTGCCAGTTATAGATAAAATCTATCCTCCTTTTTTTTACACTTGCGTTTGATTCTGCACCCAGAATCTTCTTTCGTTGGCCATTGGGTGGCAAGTGATGATGTCATTTCTACGCATGCCTACTGAAGTTGCATTATCTCGAAATTCAGCACATCTTACAGAAGTCAGGAGAGTGCACTTAACTACACATGTGCACTAGTGTAACCAGGACTGTAGCTTATAACTGCTGTGGGACCTCTTCCTTTGTTACTGCTGTATTATCCTTCTGCAGTGTGGACAGGGTTAAACTGAATAGAATTATAGTCAAAACCATTTTTTTTTTCATTTTGGAGAGAGTAAGGGGGGGGGGGGTTATAACCATGGCGCCCCATCCATTAAGGGAGCACGGGCAGCGCCCCCCCTGTTCATCGCTGTGTCCCCTATCCATGTGTCCGGCCCCTTTCAGGACATCGGCGCATGAATTCCAACGGAGAGGGGCTGAGGCTCTAATAGACTTCAATATAGGGTGGGCTCGGGTTTGCAGAGAGTGCGCTCTCAGCCCACCCAGGTGTGTTACAACAGCAAATACATTTTCACTGTTGTAACACTAATCCTCCTCCCAGCAAATTAGGAAGGGGGTTTTGACACTGGTTACCCAATTGAGTGAAAAGACAGGCGATCCTATTGGATGCCTAGTAGGAGGAGGGGAGGAGCTGGAAGCAGCCATGGAGGAGAGAGGACTCAGAGCCGTGATGGGTCAAGTGCCGCAACTTCCCCCCGTAAGTGCGGGGGGGGGGAGTTTGCCGCTCAAGGGGGGTGGTTGTTTGCCTCCCCCCCAAAAAAACACCAGCTGCCACTGGTTATAACTTTTGTTGGTTTATTTTTTGCCATCTGTGATCCATTGGGGAGATTTACCTTTACTTCCTGTCCCACAGCCAGAACAGGAAGTGAGAGGAAACCCCTGCAAATTAAGGGAATCCCTTGGGAACCCCTATGCCATCAAAACTAGAAGATTTTCTGGGGCCAACCCAAAATTTTGAATTTTCTTTTACTTTCAATGATAACGGTAAACAGGACAAATAGAGAGGGTGAATCTCCCTAATGGGAGCACAGACAGCAATAAAAACCTGACGGAGGTTCTAATTCCTCTCCGCTCTATCCAAAACAAAAGTTTCGCCTTTAGTTATACTTTAATGCGGAACTGCAGCAGCCATCTTTAAGGAGACCACTTTGAAATGCTCAGATGTCTCTGAAAGATCTCTCTAAACTATATAAATATTAATTTCATCCAAAATCATCTGTCTGATGACATTTCCCTAGGTTTAATTGTTCTCTGGCTAGACTGTACTGGCTCCCTAATGCCTGCGGGGCCCCCATAGCAGTTGCATGATTTGCTGTGACTGTAGATGTCTCTTTATATACAAGATGCCTTTATAAATTTGCTGCAGTAAATACTGTAAATGTTTGCGCAGCGCGTGACAAATACAACTAGTAAATTACATTATTACACATGGAAAAGAATGTTCTATATTGTTGTGTTTATCTCCTAAATCCCGTAACAGAACATTTTACTGCATTATATTAGTAAGGTCAGCTGCGTGACTAGATCTGTCCAAGGCAGTTTGCCGGCAGTGAAAATCTGCCAAGTTCCTGCGGATGTGGCACAAAACTATTGTCTAACGAATAAATGAAAATGTTATGTCTACAATTAAATAAACTGATGTAGACAGCGGGGGTCACACTAAAGCTGCCCATAGATTTTATTTTTATTCAGCCAGCAGGCCAAAAAAAAAACAGATTCCCCCATCCACACAAGTGAAGTAGATAGAGGAATTCTCCCCGTTGTGTTTTTGTACACTGATCAGCTGATCAACAAAAGTTTTCCAGCATTCCCATTCAACGAAATTCGAACGTTAGATCAACTTCTGTCAAGTGGGAATGGCTATAGATGGATGGAAATTTTCGATCCATCTATGGCCAAGTCAAGGCATGAAAATGAACGAATCGGCTCTACATGTTTTGGGAATTGACGCTTCTTCAGGAGATTTAGGTACAAAAGATCTAATGCCTAGTACACACGAGAGGATCGATCCGCGGAAACGGTCCGGAGGTCC
Source organism: Rana temporaria (assembly GCF_905171775.1). NCBI lineage: Eukaryota > Metazoa > Chordata > Amphibia > Anura > Ranidae > Rana > Rana temporaria. The sequence goes on from NC_053490.1 coordinate 39,196,220, forward strand.
GTTTCCGCGGATAAATCCTCTGGCGGATTTTGATCTCATGGTTGTACTAACCATGAGATCAAAATCCCCGCGGAATTCCCTCCGCGGTGACGCATGGCGCCGTTGCCGCGATGATTAGGCGACGACGTGCGCGACGCTGTGATATAAGGACTTTCACGCATGCGTCGAATCATTACGACGCATGCGAGGGATGGATTCGGACGGATTGATCCGGTGAGTCTGTACAGACCAGCGGATCAATCCGTTGGACTGGATTCCAGCGTATCGATTTCTTAGCATGTTAAGACATTTTGATCCGCTGGAAATCCATCCTCTGGGGAAAAAAATCCGCGGAAAAATATCCGCTGGATCGTACACACCAGGGGATCTATCCACTGAAATCGGTCCGCGGATCAATTCCAGCGGATCGATCCTCTCGTGTGTACGGGGCCTAAGGCTCCTCCCCCAGGACACAATGGGGTTTAGGACACCAAAGGGACACACAGGACAGACCTAGACCTCACCTGTGAGAAGCGGACCCCCTTGGGGGATACTACGTTTCTCTTTTTGGGGAGTAATACATGCAGCTACTAATGTATCTTGGATTATACTCCTAACACCTTTTACCGTACACCTCGACTCTTTGAGGATGGTTATGGATTTGAACGAAGGTACATACTCCACCCCCCGGGTACTCATCCTTAAAGAGGAAGTAAACCCCGGAAGATTTTTCTTATTTTTTCAATTTAGAAATACCGTAAAGAATTGCAAATGTTAATACATTAAAATCGGCAGAAAAAGAGGTTGGGAAATACCTTAATTATCTTCACTTCCGGGTATTTACGAAATTACTTCTACTGTTTCTTGAATCTACTCAGGATGTAATTTCCGCCCTTACTATGTGTAGCGCCTGGTTACTTAAAAGTACTGGTGCTAGTTAAATTTAGAGAGGGATCAGAGTGTTAACTGACTCTGATCCGATTATTATGTTCAAAACTGGTCTCTGTCTCAGCTTGGCTGTGCTGTGGGCTGTCTATTGTTACTGGGGTGTAGTTCCTACCCCAGGGTGATGGGGGAGGGTATTTATGGGGCAGACGCCATTAGTCTGGGTTCTTCTTCGAGTGCGGAACCCACCTTTAGGGTGACTGCAGCATCACAGCGCCCCGGCGTAATGGCCTTCCAGGCCGGGGTGCACGTGATACGCGGTGTTCCTGGTTCCGGGGACCATGTTGTTCTGGAACATTTGAGCTGTGGCAGGGAGCCCAGTAGTCGACTGGGTTCCCAATCCTGAAGATCCCAAGTGAGGTAGCTGTTCGTTGGGGAGTCCATCTGAGGAGAGCCAATGAGAGGCTGGCGATCCAATAGGGTCTCGACAAACCACCAGGGATCAAGGTAGCCGGACACTGAGAGGCTGGTCACCTGTCAGTCGGTACCTGAAAATGATCAAAAGGAGTTTCAGGCGCAATTCTATTGAGGAGGATCATCTCCATAATCACAATCACGGGGAGGGCCTGTGGCAGAGGTTTCTCCCTGAAGTTCATTCCAGGATGTCTGTGGCAGAGACTTTTCCCTAAAGTTTCAAGTTCATTCCAGGAGGGTCTGTGGCAGAGACTTTTCCCTAAAAGTTCGAGTGATACTCTGGCTGCCAGGTCAGTGAGAGAGGCCTCTCCAGGTACACTAAGTCCACTCAGGCAGGAGTGGCGCAAGAAGTGTTACAAGAAGTGGGAGCAGGACTGTTTCCCTATTACTACGCCTAAATCTGCTGTTCTCCTTCTCCTTTCAACTCTACCTTTCACCACAAGTTCACTGTTTTTATCCGGCTGGGTAATAAAGAGCACAGAAAAGACACCTGTCGTGGACATTCCGTTACTACTGCTATATGCACCATATACCCCTAAGACGGCGGAAGAGCCACGAGGTAACGTGCCACCCAAAACAAACCAGCAGCTCCTCCGGGGGTAGTGCTACATATGTTTCCCTTTACAAATCTTGCGCATGCGCCGTAGCGCCATAGCGTCTTATTCTGTCACAAGGGGGAGAAGCAGGAAGGAGATGATCGGAGCAGCATCGCGAGACTTCCCTCTGTGCCGTTCTGAGAGGAAGCTCATGAATACTAATGACAGCATGACAGCATGCAGAGGAGACAGAAACGGCACACTGTGTGCCGTTAAAGAATATACCTAGTGCGCAATCGACTGACGTCACTCAAGATTGCAGGACGATTACTATGAAAACTAACACAGTACACTTTCACAGGCAGTGATCAGCTGCCTGTGCTATCTAGATTTCAATGAGCTATTGGATTGGAGGATTTACAACCACTTTAAGTTCTACTAACCAGCACCTGAACTATAAAGCTTGTTCTGTCCATAGAATTTTAACTTCCACCATGGGTCTGGTCCCCACAGTCGCCGTGGGGTGTCCATGCTGGGCTGTCTGGCGTCCTTCCATCCTATCCTGATGTGCGTATGCACACCCATACGTTTTTAGGATTTTTACCTATAGCTCTTGAAGAAGCGACAATTCACAAAAACATGTCGAGCCTATTCATCAATAGCCTTAACACATCGAGCTACCCTGCCGTGGCCCAAAATCCACTGTTTCCGTGCACAGGAATATCTTAATATATAGGGTTGTGTCTCTCTCACCCTCATATAGATTAACACAATTTTATATATTGCATAGAGGACCCCAGAATTTTTGTTTAATACTGGCCTAACAACTGACTCAACTTGTTCCAGATGTGGTAATCTGGGGTCATTGATATATTTACTATGGTGATGCCCAAAACTCCAGAGGTATTGGGTAGAGGTTGTGGGTACACTTAAAGTGGTTGTAAACCCTCAGAAAAAAAAAACTGCAAGACAAAGGCATGCGCGGGAGTGATGTCATCGCGGCTCCGGCCAATCACAGTGCCGGAGCTGCGATACCCAGAAGTAACCACCGGGAAAGATGAGGCCGCCAGAGGGGGGGGGGGGCGAGGACCGTTCCAGTGGCTTCAATCTAAGGTAAGTAATTCATATTGAGCTAGTATGTATTGTATTGACACCCACAGCGGTTCGCAGAAGGCAGTGTTAACTGACTGCGGGAGAGATGAGATGCGATGCGGAAACCGGCGCTGAAATTGCGCTGGTTCCCGCATTACTATAGTGTGAACCTAGGCTGAAGGCCAATTTACACTTGTGCATTTTTTGCAATGCTTGCTAAAATATTTAGGTTAACGCGCATTCCCAGGAAGTTGTGGAAAGAGACGGCCAGCAGACAGAACTCACAACATGAAGGGAGATTTTTCAAATGAACTTCTATTGGATTGTCAAGAATATCTCTTGTATTATTACAATGCTGATGGTATAAAATAAAAGTACATGCTGTGAGCAGAGATTTCCTTTAACACACCACAGCGGATTGCAAAAGTATGAATCAGCACTTATAGGAGCTTTTTACAAAGCTCCAAATATTCTCTAGCAGAGAATCAATCACTGTCATTTAAAATACATGGATCTAGAAGATTCTCTTGAAGAGAATGGGCCAGATTCAGAGACATGAGCGTATCTTTGTGCGGGCGTAGCGTATCTTATTTACGCTACGCCGCCGCAACTTAGAGAGGCAAGTGCAGTATTCACAAAGTTACTGCGGCGTAGCGTAAATTGGCCGGCGTAAGCCCGCCTAATTCAAATGTGGAAGTGGTGGGCGTGTTTTATGGTAATTACTTGTGACCCCACGTAAATGACGCTTCTTACGAAATGCGCATGCGCCGTCCGTGGACGTCTCCCAGTGCGCATGCTCAAAATTACGCCGCAAATACTCATTGATTTCGACGTGAACATAACTTACGCCCAGCCCCATTCACGGACAACTTACGCAAACGACGTAAAACGTGAAAAAATCGACGCTTTTCCGACGTCCATACCTAACATTGACTACGCCTCATAGAGCAGGGGTAACTTTACGCCGGAAAAAGCCTTACGTAAACGACGTAAAAAAATTCGCCGGGCGCACGTGCGTTTCTGAATCGGCGTATCTAGGTCATTTGCATATTGGACGCGGAAAATCTACGGAAGCGCCCCTAGCGACCAGGGTAAAATTGCACACAATTATACGCCGGCGTATGCAAGTTACGCCGGTGGAGGAAGCCTATTTTTTCAACGTATCTGGCTTTGAGATACTCCGCCGTAAGTTGTTTCTGAATCTGGGCCAATGTTTTCTGAATGTCGGATACGTTGCTTTATACAATGCACCTGGAAAAGTAAAATTATTAGTCATTTATAAGAATTATTTAAAGTTGATAAATTAAATGTTATAATTAAAATTATAATTACATTTTTAACAACTAGATAACAACTAGCGTTACTATAGATAATAAAGTTGTAATTTTATTCTGTGATTTTTATGGGTCTAGGGTGTATTTTACAGCGCATCCAGAAAGTATTCACAACGCTTCACTTTTTCCACATTTTGTGATGCTACAGCCTTTTTCCAAAATAGATTAAATTAATTTTGCTCCTCAAACTTCTACAAACAATCCCCCATAATGACAATGTGAACGAAGTCTGTTTTGAAATTTTTGTAAAATGTATTACAAATAAAAAACGCATAATACATAAGTACAGCGGCTGCTGTTTCTCCAGTGTGAAAGGGCTTTCACACTGGAGTGGTGCACTAGCAAGACCGCTCCAAAAGTCCTGCTAGCAGCATCTTTGGAGCGGTGAGAGGAGCAGTGTTTACCTCTCCTTCACCACTCCTTCCCATTGAAAGCAATGGGAAACCGCGGCTATACAGCCGGCAATGCGCCTTGGTATTAACCCTTTTTTGGTCGCTAGCGGGGGTTAAAGCCGCACCGCTAGCGGCCAAATACCGCCGCAATTCCTACGGTATAGCGCCGCTAAAAATACCACCACCGCACCTCCCGCCCCAGTGTGAAAGGGGCCTTATAGTGATTTGCGATAGTTTCTATTAATGTCAGATAGCAAGCACCATAACCATCAAACACATGCGCAAATGTTCTAGAGTAGGATTGTTCTAAAATGTACACCATTGCCACAGTGGAGTGAATAATGTAGTGAGGAAGGCTGGACAGTGATAAGCAGTAGTGCAGGAGGGAGAGGAGAGTTGGATGTGTATGGACAGACAACACATCATGCAACGTATGAACGAATTGTCATGTAACACTTTTATTGACTTGGTGTGCAAAGCACTAAATAAGCGTGCACGTAGAAAATTACACATTTTTCGCCACGTGCCAATCTTTGTAAATCCTCCAAGTGTCTTTAAAGTCATTATAAGGAGCATTGAGAATTCCTAGCAGAAGCAGGAAATCACATTTACTCGCGTTCCTCATTCTTTTTTACACCAGTTTGGCTAAACTGAATAAGTGAAGACTCAAATGTATTATATATTATAATGGTAATATAGAGAAAGAAGGGCAACTTCTATTCATTTTGGATAGACCAGTTAAAATGTATGTAATGTTTTTATTTTTGTCTTTGACCTTCATTGGGTCACTTTAAACAATTGATGAAAATGTCTTCTTTTATGATCTCCATCCAAGCCCTCCTTGATAAGCAAGAACATATATAACAAACAGATGGCTACATCAATCTCTCTTTTTTTTTTTTTTTTTAAAGATGTCCATTTAGAACAGGGGTGCCCAACCTTTTGAAGATCAAGGGCCACTTAAGCGACTTGGTAACTGGTCGTGGGCCACAATGAGTAGAGTGGGTGGATGGCCGCCCACTCGGCTCTATAGAGCCTACTCTAATCTCAGCACACCAAACTCACAGGTAATAGAAGTCTATGGCTCAGTACAGGTAACCCACAGGTGCTCTTCTCTGTACCTGCGGATCAGTTTAAAAGCAGCCCAGTAACTACTGCAGAACAGATACGCCCATATATAGACTGTGATTTTAGTAATAAACTTACCTTTAATAACAGTATTCTATTCTATTTTATTCCATCCCAGAGCAGGAGGTCGCGGGCCACATCAGAGGGCTCCGCGGGCCACATGTGGCCCCCGGGCCACTGGTTGGGCACCTCTGATTTAGAACCTTTAGAACCCGGCTACCTTCTTCAAGTTCAGGTACTCCCGTCACCTACTATACATGTATAGCTGTAAAAGATGTGTAATATTGGGGTGTATGGCGCTGCCCTCCAATTAAATGGTAATGTGGGTAAAGGTATAGTTAAATCCTTTCATAGGTTAGCTTCTGGTAGTGTAAAAAATAATAATGGTAAACATAAAGTAAAATAAAATAAAATCCACTACCACTTGGGTGACTTGTCCAAGCTGGTAGTAATCCCTCCAAGTTTATAAGGTTATATATAGTGATTGTGTCAAGTGAACCTAATGCTATATGCCACCTATGAAGAGCGAGTCAAATGGGAGTTGGAGGGATCACTACCAGCTTGGACACGTCACCCAAGTGGTAGTGGATTTTATTTTATTTCACTTTATTTTTACCATTGTTATTTTTTACACTACCAGAAGCTAACCTATGGAAGGATTTAACTATACCTTTAGCCACGTTACCATTTAATCGGAGGGCAGCGCCATACACCCCAATATCAACCCAATATCACACATCTTTTACACAATTTAGATCCCTTTTACTAGGGACCTCCAGGGGAGGCAGCAGCCCAGCGGATTTAATAACATTAACTACATATACATGTATAGCTGATCAGGACAAATTAAATTTACTGCAGATCGATAATCAGGGAAATTATTGTCAAAGTCAAACCCAACAATCCACAGGCAAAATTAAACCATTCCCCTTAACCCTTTCCACTCCTCGCCAAACCCCTGCTTCCACCCATTCACAATTTTAAAAAAAATCTTCTAACGCACTTTTTACTTACCCAAGTATACTATTATTTTTTGTGGTTGAACTGGATGGTCTTTTTTCAACCTGACTAACTATGTAACTATGGGCCAGATTCACATAGCCCGGGCGCAATGTAACGTAACTGGTTTAAGTTATTTTTCCAAGTTAGTGCCCGATCCACAAAGCACTTACCTGGAAATTTGCGGCTGTGAATCCTAAACCCGTCCGGCGCAAGGCGTGCCCAATGAAATGGGGCGAGTCCCATTTAAATTAGGCGCGCTCCCGCGCCAGACCTACTGCGCATGCTCCGTTTCCTTACTCCCGCCGTGCTTTGCGCGCCGTGACGTCATTTTTTTTAACGGCGACGCGCGTAGCGTACTTCCGTATTCCCGGACGGCTTACGCAAACGACGTTGATTTTTAAATTTCGACGCGGGAACGACGGCCATACTTTAGACAGCAATACACTTGCTGACTAAAGTTAAGGCACCAAAAAAAAAGTGTAACTTTGCGACGGGAAACTATACTAGCGGCGACGTATCGAACGCGAAAAACCGTTGTGGATCGGCCGTAACTCCTAATTTGCATACCCGACGATGGTTTACGACGCAAACTCCCCCCAGCGGCGGCCACGGTACTGCATCCTATGATCCGAGAGTGTAAAACTATTACACCTGTCGGATCTTAGGGATATCTATGCGTAACTGATTCTATGAATCAGTCGCATAGATAGAAACAGGGATACGACGGCAAATCAGCAGATACGCCGTTGTATCCCTTTTGTGAATCTGGCCCTATGTAACTATCAGGTAACCACTTCCAGGGTAGGGAACCAGTGATTGCTTGCCAACTGGTCTTGTTCTTGTACAGAAGAGGAAAAGAATTGGACTAAGCCGGTCCCATGACTGCCAAGGCAAGTAAATAATTGGGGTTTTTGGTTTTGTTTGTTTTTTTCAATAGAAATTTGAGATTCGCTAGGGGCAGGGAGAGTGGAAGGGTAAATATAGGGGCTACAATGGAAAAGACACCAAACATATTGGCTACCTGGTTCCTGAGCTTCATCCTGCCCTCCATGTGTGCACAGCGGAGCTTACTGCAGACAAGGACCCTCCAGCAAATTATGACCTATTGATAAGTGCACTCCACAAAATGTAAGCTCTCATACTCTTTAAACCTCTGCTAATGGTACTCTTATCCAACTCCAGGGAGAATTAATGGCTACTTTCTACCTCTGTACTGCAATAGAAACTATTACAAAGTTCTTGTGTCATGGATAAATGTTTTTTAAAAGAGACTGAAGTGGCAGAAAATAATCATGTTGAATGGTATCGTTTCTGAAAACCACAGCACAGAAAAATAAGAAATTGTCCATAGAAAAATACTCGTTGAAGTCAGTTGAAATTCGGTCCTTAAAAATGCTCAAAAACAGCTTTCAATTATGCTGCGTACACACAACCGTTTTTCGGGATGTAAAAAATGTATTTTTTTTTTAATGCCATTAAAAACAATCGTGTGTGGGCTCGTGTGGGTAAAAAATGGGCATTAAAAATGTATGCTCTAAATTTTCACGTAGTTTTTAACGTTGTAAAAAACGGTTGTGTGTGGGCTTTAACGACGTGAAAAAACCGAGCATGCTCAAAAGCAAGTTATGAGACCGGAGCGCTCGTTCTGGTAAATCTAGCGTTCATAATGGAGATAGCACATTCATCACGCTGTAACAGACAGAAAAGCACGAATGGTCTTTTACTAACACGAAATCAGCAAAAGTATAAAATGCATGAAGGTAAAAAAGCTTTAGCCTTTAGAACCACAATAAAGAGGAAGTAAACCCTAATGGGTTTTACTTTCTCTTTATTTCCCTGCAAAGGTAAAGCATAATGGGCTACTATGCATCGCATAGTAGCCCATTATGTGTCACTTATCTGAAACCGAAGCCTGCGATGTCCCCGGGGTCTCCGCTTGCTAGAAGCGTCCAGCTTCAGCCCTCTTCCTTCCGGGGCCGCGCACTCCGGCTCTGTGACTGGCCGGAGTCGTGTGACGTCACTCCCGCACATGCACGCGGGAGCTGCCAGTCGCGGCATGACACCATCTAGAAACGGCACAGCGTGCCCTTTCTAAAGTGCACATTTGCAGAATATATCGGCACAGAAATCTTTGTACAGGGGATTTCTGGAATTATGGGGGCAGAGAACCGGGGGGGGGGGGGTGTTGCCACCTGAAATTGAGAAGGGGGGCTGCTGCGAATTGAGAAGCGGGGGGGGGGTCTTTAAAAAAAAAAGAAGAAATAAAGAGAAATATATATAAAAAAAGGGGGACCTCTGGGCCCTTTAATAATACAAAAAAAAAATATATACAGTATTTATCGGCGTAAACCGCGCACTTTTTTGCCCTGAAAAACAGGGCAAAATCGTGGGTGCGCGATATACGCTGATACTCGCTTCCCGCGCTTTGTTCGAACCACTGCGCCGACATATACCGAGCGCAGTACACTCGGGTATAGTCGGGCAGGCTCGGCTCCTCTCGCGGGGGGGTTGCCATCCGGGGCCCTGGGGGCCTTCGGGCCCCTGGGGACCTCTAAAAAAAATTGGCCCTTTAACCGCTTCCCGACCGCCTCATGTAGATATACGTCGGCAGAATGGCACGGACAGGCACATCAACGTATCTGTCTAGACGTGGGTCGGGGGTCCGATCGGGATCTGGGACGACGGCGCGGCTATTGTTTATAGCCGCTCCGTCGCGATCGCTCCCCGGAGCTGAAGAACGGGGAGAGCCGTATGTAAACACGGCTTCCCCGTGCTTCACTGTGGCGGCGTATCGATCGAGTGATCCCTTATATAAGGGAGACTCGATCGATGACATCAGTCCTACAGCCACACCCCCCTACAGTTGTAAACACACACAAAGTGAACACTAACTCCTACAGCGCCCCCTGTGGTTAACTCCCAAACTGCAACTGTAATTTTCACAATAAACAATGCAATTTAAATGCATTTTTTGTTGTGAAAATGACAATGGTCCCAAAAATGTGTCAAAATTGTCCGAAGTGTCCGCCATAATGTCGCAGTCACGAAAAAAATCGCTGATCGCCGCCATTAGTAGTAAAAAAAAAAAATTAATAAAAATGCAATAAAACTATCCCCTATTTTGTAAACGCTATAAATTTTGCGCAAACCAATCGATAAACGCTTATTGCGATTTTTTTTTACTAAAAATAGGTAAACGAATACGTATCGGCCTAAACTGAGGAAAAAAAAAATTTTAGATATGTTTTTGGGGGATATTTATTATAGCAAAAAGTTAAAAATATTGCATTTTTTTCAAAATTGTTGCTCTATTTTTGTTTATAGCGCAAAAAATAAAAACCGCAGAGGTGATCAAATACCACCAAAAGAAAGCTCTATTTGTGGGGAAAAAAGGACGCCAATTTTGTTTGGGAGCCACGTCGCACGACCGCGCAATTGTCTGTTAAAGCGACGCAGTGCCGAATTGTAAAAACCCCTTGAGTCATTTAGCTGCATATTGGTCCGGTCCTTAAGTGGTTAATAAAAAATAAAATAAAAATATATTAAAAAAAATATTTTATTTTTTTATATAAAAAAAAGGGGGAGTTGCCATCTGCGGCCCTGTGGGCCCCTGGGGACCATCCGGGCCCCTTACAGGTGTACTGCCTGTACCCCCCTGATGGTGGCCCTGACGGGGAATTGTAAATATCTCCTAAACTGTGGAGGTTTAGGAGATTTTTCCAGCACCTACAGGTAAGCTTTAATCTAGGCTTACCTGTGGGTGAAAGTGGTTGTACATGGTGTACGACCACTTTAACTGCACAGAGAGTGGATTATTTTCAATAGTTCATCCCATTTATAGAATTGCATTGAGAGAAAAAACAGTAAAGCGCAGCCTTTTGTGTCTTTATATGTAGGAAGCTACAATGGCTGCCCCCCCATCCCACCCCACCCTGTATATTTATAATTGTATATCTGTACACAGAAAAAAGGTTATCATCTTCAAACATATTGATACGATTATTTGCGTCAAACTGGGCTCTTTTACACAAGAATCCGAAGAAAAAGGCCTGGAAAGGATTTTACGTAAAGCAAACAAAAGTGCAACGAAGCACCAGTGTGTAGAGGATTTTTTTTTCTTTTTTTTTTATCAAAAGTTTATAAACACAACAATGATGTATAATATCTAGGATAAAAAGCACAGTATTAAAATAATAATTCCACTGATTGAAACCCCAGTAGACCTATTCCCAAGCGCGCTACAAACGGCAAGAACTTCAATTGTTTCTGGGAATAGATTTATTGAAAACAATAGAACCTCGCTAATACAATTCATTCCAGGGAGGAATGTTCATTTCAGTAATATGTTACATGAACAGAGACTCTGAACACAGCGGAGACCACGCATAATTCCACCACATGCCGAATACTCTGCAATTTCATCCAATTCCACATCAGGTTTAAAAAAAACTGAAGCAGAAAGAGAATTCAAGGAAATGTGACTGCGGCTCTAAACTTTGCATTATGCATTGAGACCATTCTATTATATGGGATTACAGTTTACAAATACTCACTGAGTGCCTCATTGTGTCTTATTATTATCAAAATGGAATATATGATATACTATAGGAAGTAGCAGAGGTGAAATGTAGGCACCTAATATTTTCAGATACAGTATATTTCTAAGAGTCCCAAGGGCCCCAAACACAGTTATATTAATAATGGGCCGGATTCAAGAAGCAATTGCGCCTGTGTAACCATAGGTTACACAGCGCAATTGCTTACTTGCCCCGGCGTAACGAGTGCTCCTGATTCAGGAACCTCGTTACGCCGACTGCAGCCTAAGATCTGCGCGGCATAAGGCTCTTATGCCCGCATATCTTATGCTGCATTCTTGCGGTGGACGCTAGGTGGCATACTAACACCGATTCACAACGTTGCGCGAGCCCTGCGTACGCAATTTAAGTCGTTTACGTATGGCGGTTTCCACGCAAGGCTGCCCCTGCTATTAGCAGGGGCAGCCCATGTTACGTATACCCGTCTTTCCCGCTTCGCGAAATTCGAATTTTACGTACTTTGCGTAAGTGAATCGTGAATGGCGCTGGACGCCATTCACGTTCACTTTGAAGCAAATGACGTCCTTGGACGTCATTTGCCGCAATGCACGTTGGGAAAGTTTCCCGACGAAGCATGCGCTCTACGAGCGGCGCGGGAACGCGCCTAATTTAAATGATTCCCGCCCCCTACGGGATCATTTAAATTGCGTGCTCCTGCGCCGGGCATTTTGCCGGCATGCCCGCGCAATTCACGGAGCTTCTGCTCCTTGAATCAAGGGCAGCGGAGAAAATTTGCGGGGGCGCAGGGCAAAAACGTTGCCCTGCGCCTCCATAAATAATGGGCAATTCTACCTGAATCCGGCCCAATGAGTTCAGCTCTCTGATCTGCCCTCTCCTTCCTGAACCATGGTCAGCAGACCCCACATTACACTGAGGAACCAACAGTTTTATGGTTGGGGCTGATAACGGCAAAGATATCCAGAGAATTAACGAAGCTTCCTGCATCATTATAATGGCAGAAGTGGGCGGCCTGCACCACATTACCTAAGCAGACCTGTAAAATAAAAAAACAGATCTGCACTAAATTCACAGAGAGCATGTAGCAGTTTCCATATAGAAAATTGCAGTAGATTCCCGCAAGGTGTGACCTGTCATATGGGGTGTGAGGTGGCAGTAATTAGCTCACATCCCTCACTCTGCCCATGCAGTGATTACACTACACGAACAGAGTCTGCAAGGTTAACAGCCCTCCCATCCACTATCAGGTGGGATGGGTCTGGGAAGGGCAGAACATTGAAGTATGCAGCTCCAGCTCTCATGTTATTTGAGCTGCCTGTGACAGGCATGGCAGAACAAAAACAAAATGATCACTCCTAATTAACAAAGGGGCTTGCACCATTTTTGTGACAGGCATGGCAGAACAAAAAACTGATCGCTCCTAATTAACAAAGGGGCTTGCACCATTATTTTTTCTGCTTAGAAGAGTGGTGTGAGCTTTGTACTTGTATCACTCTTTGTGGCTTACAAATCCTCCATCTCCTCTGGCATCTCTTCACTGGCTGGCATATGTAGTTAAGCTAATGTCACTACTCCTGTCATCCAATCAGCAGCTGACCCAGAGGGAATTCCCACAGGCCCATTATTTATTTAAGTATTGTAAGGGGTTAGCTCGGTAGCGGGGGTGTGTGACCTCCTGAGTGGATTCACTACACATTGAATTATACAGAGAGGCAGCCGTGGGTGGTTGAAACATAAAATAAACCCTGGCCACTTGGGCCGTCTACCTTCACAACACAGGAACCTACCTATGGAGTCTGGCACAGCCTACTGCTGGGCAGACACTGCTGGTCTTCCAGCAGAAAACAATAGTCTTTTTGATTTTCTTATCACACAGCAAAAATATCAACAACCACTTCACCTTCAGAAGTCTTCTTCAGCTCACTGCTCTCCTTAACTCAACAAGCCTTAGGATGCAGCATTGAGTAGTGATCCTCTGGACAACTTATAGAGGCCTTAATTTTTTCATTCTGAACAGCTGAAGCTTTTCAACGTCCTTAAACATTTCTGGCTACCTCTGCAGCCGACACCTGATAGTAATTGGTGAATTTTCTAAACAAGGCAGAAATGTATCTCCCGTCTGTGACAACACCCCCAGATTTACCTGACTTCATGTCACAGTATCTAGAGTCTCCAGCCAAAATTAATAGAATTTCCAGTTACTCTCATTAAACAGCTTTAGGTTAAAGTAGAATTATGGCCTCCCATTAAATGAAACTTTCGTGCTGCAGCACTCAATTATTTGTGCATCTACACTTACAGTCTTAGTCCGCCTGCAATATCACACAAATACCTGTTGATCCTGCCATTAAAATCCACTAAATGCAGGATCCTGTGATGGTGTAGCAACTGTTGCACTGCTTCTGAATTTAGAGCAGAGTTGCCACTGTCATGTAGGCTGGGCCTATTTGCACTACAGTGGGATAAGAAGATGCCGATTCCTACTAGTAATTAGGTAGCCCTTGATGCTACAGCACCGACTTCTGATCCTCCGGTGATGTCATTTCAGCTCCTGTTTTCCACCATCCACTGCTAGTGAATAGGTTCCAGCTGGTGGAGACCAAAAGATGGTTCTACATCCCAGGCAAAGTACCTCACCATGAGAACCTTTTAACTTTATCTTGGGTTACGTCTGGTGATCCCTCTGGGATTTGGCTTATTGTGCACATCCAGTGGGGTCCTGTATTCATCTCTGCCTATTGGAGTCTTGCAGAATTGGATATCTGACAGGCTTGTTACACACTCGCCTCTGGTAAGCAGACAATCTAGGTGGTGGCGGATCACGAGTGCTTGCGGTGATTAATTTGAAGTAATTTGCGCTTTGTTGGCACCCCCAAGTGTGTGACCCAATTCATCTTTGGACCCCCTATATGGACTTTCATTTATTTTCCTAAAGACTATTCAATTTGTAATTTCACATTATTTTTGGATTGTGGGATTGCCATCTTCCTAATTTTCCACTTATTAATTGATTTAGTCACGATTACTTTTAGAGCAGCTTTTTATTATTATCCTACTGTCACTTTACCCATTCAAGTAAAAATGACTCTGAATCCCCTCTATTTATACTTACCTTTGCCCAGCTTCCCCCAGCTTTGAAGGCCCTTAAGTCGAACTTCTGCAAATCTCGCCCCAAAGCGCGCCCAAATATTAATGTGATAAATTAAAATGCCACAACCCCAATCGCGTTTTCCAATTTACCAACCAAAATCTACTTCAAATACCCAAGGCCCGCTATAAGTCCAAAGGAGAATGAAGATTTGCAGTCCAATGACCTCGACTGTGGAACGCATTACCAACTCAATATCCGAACGGAAGTGAATCACCAGGCTTTCAGAAAAAAACTCAAACCCCACCTATTCTGAAGGCAAAAAAGAGAAGGAAATGGATACCAAGCGCCTTGAGGCGATTCAGTTCGCATGTGTAGCGCTATACAAGTTCTTCACTTACTCACTCATTCAACCTGTACACACAGGCTCTAGACCTCACAGTACCTCTGGAGTTTCCACAAATCAGACCTATACATACCCCAGGGACAAGGTGTGCTTCATGACACTTACAACACTTGAAGGTTATGGGATGGATACTGGTCACACCAGCCCCTGTTAATAGGCAGAAGCCAAGCATTTCTTCTCTCTCACTTTCACATCTTTCCAACCCCAGTTGGTTCATAGTGGGGTTACCTGATTTACTAACATTAGGTAGGTACACACAAGATTTCCACTTAAATGGCAATTCCAACTTTATGACTTACATAAGTAATTTCTGCATACCCCCTGAGGCCTGTGTTCCAGTATCATTGTGTCCAGCCCATTCCCACAAGATACTAGCAAAGCTCTTTCTCTAAAACAAGTACTTGCAGAGTCATTATCCTTACTAAGGAAGCCTTTTTCAGAGAAACAGGGTGCCCAAAAGAGAAGAGGAACCTACTCCCCACTTGGACTTCTGCTAGCCTCTCTCTGTCTACTTCTTCTTCTACTCCACCCTCCGTTGTGTCTTACCACCAACTGAATACTTCATTATATTCAACCAGTTCCTACAAGATACTTGTAAAGTCCTTTCTCTAAAACACGTACTTGAAGAGTTCTTATCTTTACTAAAGGTGCCCAAAGACAAGAGGAACCTACTCATCACTTGGAACTTTGCTAGCTTCTCTCCGTCTTCTTTTTTCTACTCCCCCCCCATGGAGTCCTCCCTCCAACTAAATACTTCTTATGATTGACTGTAAAAGAAAGGGGGAAAAAGAGCCTATTACCCCCTTACAAGCAAGTGGGAAGTTTACAAAATAGGTTTCTGCAGACTGGAGTTAAGCTTTATATGGGCCAACCACGTATCTTGGGATGCTGTGTGCTTAGCAGTTAATCTTGTACTGAATAAAGTCTTAAGGCCCATTCACACCATAGGACTTTTTGACAACAAATGTCTGACAGACCTGTTTGATCGGACAATCCGACCGTGTGTATGCTCCATCGGACACATTTTTCCGCTTTTTCATCGGACAAATGTTCGCTGTGAGAACAGACAAACTTTCCGGCAACAAATGTCCTACTTCAGTTAATCCTATCATGTGTACACAAGTCCATTGGACTAAAGTCCAAAGTACAAACACGCATGCTCAGAAGCAATGTTAAACATCAGACAACAATAGCAGAAGTTGCCCACAGGGTGGCGGTAAAGAGCTGAAAAAACATGTGATTTGGTGAAAGTTGGCTGAAAGAGTCCTGCCGTGTGTATGCATACCAAGTTCACGGCCAACGCCCTTCGGACAAAAATCCACGGAAAAGTCAGATGAAAGTCCGATCGTGTGTATAAGGCTTTAAGTACCCTCCTTATCCTGGAAACTTTGATGAAAGCTAAAGGAAGACAGCAGATGCATGTTCTATTTTTTTCCTTTAATGTTGATCAAAGCTTAATATTGTGTACCTTGAGGTAATAACCTCAGTGCCCTCTGGATCTTGTCTAATTCTCTGAATTTCAACCACAGTGCACAATGATGCAATCTGATCACATGAAAAAATGTCCATGATCATGTAGCCTAGAAACTCATCCTTGAATGTAGGCACATACTAACCAGATTATAAAAGGGTACAATAAAATATATTGCCCAGGCAGCAAATCTATCTGCACAATTTGGTACCTGTATATTCTCCATTGATCACTCACTAGTAGTGATCTGTGATTTTAGGTCCTCTGTGATTATAACATTATTAATTCTTATTTTACATAATGAGAGCAGGGTCTATTTCTACTATACCTTTGCTGATGTCTCAAACCAGCCAACAAAGCCATGCTCCCTGCAGAACTGGTCCATTTTGGTGAGGTTGTTTATGAAGCCGTCTTTTCCCTGGTCACACTTGTTGGCTAGAAGTACTGTGGATACTGGCACGCCATTAGAGAGAGTCAATTTTGAGTCTAAATCCTCTTTCCATTTGGTCACAGCCTCAAATGTTGCTGGCCTTGTTACGTCAAAGACAATGAAGGCTCCTACTGCTTCTCGATAGTAGACTCGAGTCATGTTTCCAAACCGTTCTTGACCTGAAAGATGGAAGAGTTCATTAAATATTTGGATCTTTTAGTTAAGCCTTTCACTGAACTTAGATTTTAATAGTGACATTCTGGGTGGAGGCTCAAGAGTCAGGACCCATAGAGGAAAGAGAAAAAATTAGAAAAAATTATGTGGTCCAAGGTAAATGGCCTCCATCCCAAATTTTGAACAGATAAAAGAGAGTTTGGTCAGCGGGACTTTAAATGAGGCCAATCACCATGCGGAGTAAGCATATAAGGTGTACAGTATTGCTTAATTAGGTTCCAACACAAAAGGGGGGAGTTGGTTGAGGACTTGCAATGAGAGGTGTATAACAAAGAGCAGTCTTAGCAAAGAGCATTTTATTGTGCCTTGTGATGTAATATAAAGCTTACTGAATGACAAAAATTGCATCCACAAAATCGCATAAACATGCTACAAATTACATATGCATAACAACACCATGGTACTTGGCATATCGTGGACTAAGGACAAGTCCTGCACAACATAAACCACTGGAGGGGCTTGATAGTATATTGAGAATCTAGGAATAAAACAGTATAAAAAACATAAAATCATCTGTATGAACATCATGCATCTATGTATTCCTGACGCGTTTCGTTGGGATATACCAACTCTTCAGGGGCGAATGCAATGGTGATCTATAAAGAGACATAACCATATGATATAATTTTGTAATAGAATAATATAAATATACAGAACAAGATAACTAACCCTATACATACTCAACTACTACTAGACTCTCATTATACTATCAAGTATTGGGATATTTATTATAGAAAAAGTAACAAATATTGTGTTTTTTTCAAAATTGGCGCTCTTTTTTGTTTATAGCGCAAAAAATTGAAAACGCAGAGGTGATCAAATACCACCAAAAGGAAGCTCCATTTGTGGGGAAAACAAAATTAATTTGTATACAACGTTGCATGCCTGCACAATTCTCATTCAAAGTGTGACAGCGCTGAAAGCTGAAAATTGGCCTGGGCAGGAAGGGGGTGAAAATGCCCTGTATTGAATTGGTTAAAAAGAAAAAACATAAGTTTGTAGGTAAGTTTTTTTTAAGAGCCTTATTCCATTATGAACCTTGACAATTCTTAACCACTTAAGGACCCCTTCACGCCGATATACATCGGCAGAAAGGCACGGCTGGGCACATCCACGTACCTGTACGTGGCCCTTTAAGCCCAGCCTGCACACAACCCGGTCCGAAGCTCCGTGACCGCGGCCGCGGGACCCGTGGACCCGATCGCCGCTGGAGTCCCGCGATCGGTCCCCGGAGCTGAAGAACGAGGAGAGCTGTGTGTAAACACAGCTTCCCCGTTCTTCACTGTGGCGCTGTCATAGATCGTGTGTTCCCTGATATCGGGAAACACGATCAATGATGTCACACGTCCAGCCCCGCCCCCCTACAGTTAGAAACACATATGAGGTCACACTTAACCCCTTTAGAGCCCCCTAGTGGTTAACTCCCAAACTTCAATTGTCATTTTCACAGTAAACAATGCATTTTTATGGCATTTTTTGCTGTGAAAATGACAATTGTCCCAAAAATGTGTCAAAATTGTCCGATGTGTCCGCCATAATGTCGCAGTCACAAAAAAAAATCGTTGATCGCCGCCATTAGTAGTAAAAAAAAATATTAATAAAAATGCAATAAAACTATCTCCTATTTTGTAAACGCTATAAATTTTGCGCAATCCAATTGATAAATGCTTATTGCGATTTTTTTACCAAAAATAGGCCTAAACTGAGGAAAAAAAATGTTTTTTTATATATTTTTTGGGGATATTTATTATAGCAAAAATTAAAAAATATTGATTTTTTTTCAAAATTGTCGCTCTATTTTTGTTTATAGCGCAAAAAATAAAAACCGCAGAGGTGATCAAATACCACCAAAAGAAAGCTCTATTTGTGGAAAAAAAAGGGACGCCAATTTTGTTTGAGAGCCACGTCGTATGACCGCGCAATTGTCAGTTAAAGCGACGCAGTGCCGAATCGCAGAAACTGGCCGGGTCCTTTGACTGCATTTTGGTCCGGGTCTTAAGTGGTTAAAGTGACTGTTACTAAAAAAAAAAAAAAAAAAAAAAATTTGTAGAAATGTATTGAAAAATGACACAAGTCCATCAAGTACAACCTATAATGTGTGTGATTATATGTCAGTATTAAAATGTAATTTCTTGTAATGGTGTCATCAGGACAGGAAGTGAGGGGAAATCTCTACAAGTTTTGAATCTTTACCATTTGAAAATGAAAACAAAGAAAGAAAAGTGTGCACTCATTATAAAGTAATTTAATAGATTTAACAGTATAAATAGCATAAGTAGCTAAGTCTGTCTTGATTGAGGTGTTTATAGTAGCCATCCCCGGCGCAGCACAACTGAGAATAGTATAGGAATTGGATTAGGGCTCTATTGCTCAGCGCTGTCGGTCTAGCATTGTAACCGTGTTTAAAGGACTACTGGGCACAATGGCCCGGATTCAGGTAGATTTGCAAATTTTTTACGGAGGCGCAGGGCAACGTTTTTGCCCTGCGCCCCCGCAAATTTACTGCGCTGCCCTTGATTCACGGAGCAGTAGCTCCGTAAATTGCGTGGGCGCGCCGGCAAAATGCCCGGCGTAAGCGCGCGCAATTTAAATGATTCCGTAGGGGGCGGGAATCATTTAAATTAGGCGCGTTCCCGCGCTGATCGTAGAGCGCATGCTCCGTCGGGAAACTTTCCCGACGTGCATTGCGGCAAATGACGTCGCAAGGACGTCATTTGCTTCAAAGTGAACGTGAATGGCGTCCAGCGCCATTCACGAATCACTTACGCAAACTACGTAAATTTGAAATTTCGCAACGCGGGAACGACGGGAATACGTAACATTGGCTGCCTTACGCGAAAAACGCCGTATGGAAACGACGTAAACTGCGTACGCAGGGCTCGCGTAACGTTGTGAATCGGCGTTAGTATGCAATTTGCATACTATACGCTGAGCACAACGGGAACGCCACCTAGCGGCCATCGCAAGAATGCAGCCTAAGATATGCGGCATAAGAGCCTTATGCCGCGCATATCTTAGGCTGCAGTCGGCGTAACAAGGTTCCTGAATCAGGAGCATTCGTTACGCCGGGGCAAGTAAGCAATTGCGCTGTGTAACTATGGTTACACAGGCGCAATTGCTTCTTGAATCCGGGCCAATGATGACATCATGGAAGTGGTTATGTTCCTTCACTGTCCAAGCGACCTTTCTCTCTTTGACACTTAGCAATGTGACAATAGACCTAATCCTAACATAAAAGGACAGGCAGCAGGAGACCTTTTAGTATAATTAGTAGACTGTTCGGGCTCAAGCACACTGCAGCTCAAAAAAAGAAGCAGTATTTACGGGCATTTCAACTTTTATTGATCTTCCTAAAAGCTTTAAGAAGCTCACACATTTTTGTATGCTTTCTCGTGGTTTTTTGAGCATAAGCATTTTTTTTTCACAAGAGAGAGATCACTGTGAGAGAATTTTTTTTCTCTGTGGTTCTAAAGCCATATGCCTCGTACACACGACCATTTTTCTCGGCAGAAAAAATACAAAACAACGTTTTTCCCGACTTGATTCCTCTCCAGCCTAACTTGCATACACACGTTCATGCAAAAATATGTCCGACCAAAGCGTGGTGACGTACAACACATACGACGGGACTAAAAAGGGGAAGTTCCTTTCAAATGGCGCAACCCTTTGGGCTGCTTTTGGGCTTCATACTTGATTCTGAGCATGCACGTTTTTTTCCCCTCGGAAAAGCATACACAAGGCATTAAGGTTTTCAGTTTAATGCATTCTATGCATTAGGGTGAATAACCTTCTGTGTGCAGCCCTCCTTCCCCCCAGCATCCCCTTTTTCTTACCTGAGCCCGATCCGATCCAGAGATGTGCGCGACAGCAGAGCGACAGCTCTCGCCACTGTCTCCCTCCTCATTGGGCAGCTTGATAGCCAGTGGCTCTCACTGCTGTCAATCAAATGCTGTGTCACACGGGAGCAGGGGGCAGGGCCAAGTCCTGCTGTCTGTGTCAATGGACACAGCAGCAGAACCCGGGAGCGAGCCTGCACGAGTGCCCCCATAGAAAGCAGCTTTCCATGGGTGCACCCACAGAAGAGGAGAGGCCTGCTGTGCCAGAGGGGACCCCAGAAGATTAGGATCAGGGCTGTTCTGTGCAAAACCATTGCACAGAACAGGTAAGTATCTGCACATCCTCCTTCCTTCTCCCGTGCAGCAAGCGAGTTGAGAGGTAAGGGCCCCAGGCTAGCACGGGGTCCCAAACAATTGCTTGGTTTTTCTGTCCTGTCGCAAGGGGCCTGCATGGAGTTTACCAGAGCTTCACAGGTTGCCACTAGAGTCCTCTTCCACTTCTCCATGACAACATCACAGAGCTGGTGGATGTTAGAGACCTTGCGCTCCTCCACCTTCCGTTTGAGGATGCCCCACAGATGCTCAAAAGGGTTTAGGTCTGGATACATGCTAGGCCAGTCTATCACCTTTACTCTCAGATTCTTTAGCAAGGCAGTGGTCGTCTTGGAGGTGTGTTTTGGGTCGTTATCATGTTGGAATACTGCCCTGCGGCCCAGTCTCTGAAGGGAGGGGATCATGCACAAAATTTGGCCAGTGGCAGCCACTCATGCAGGGCGCAGGGATGCTGCGCCCCTAATACATGTGTTTTTTTAAGCACATGATTAGAGCCTGAGTGGGGCAGGTTTGTTTGCACACCAGCCGCCACTGCATTTGGTCACAAAATTTGGCCAGAGAAAGATGTCCAAAGTAGAACAGTTGACCACAGCATTTCCACCAGAATTTTCATAACATTTCCACAGCAGGACCTCTGGGAACTTCCTGTACCTCCCAGGGCTTCAAGTGAAAAGACAGTATTTTATATCACATTTTATAGGATCAGGAAGGAACGCTGTCGGTGGACACAAAGTACTGCCCGGGATGACAGGAAGCTCTGAAGGCAATCAGGGAACGGAGTTCCTGCACTTTTTTCACAGCAGGAACTCAGTTCCCTTTTGCTGGACTAGAGCAGCCGAGCCGCCTGAGCCAATCCTTCACTAAGAGGCGATGCCCAGCTCGAGTCACTGTCAGGGGCAGACGAACCTTAGTAATCCTTTATGTTACTGGGAGCTTTTGTCATTGTTCCCAGGAGACATTGCGGAGGTCTTCCGCGAGTTATCGCGGGATTTAGAAAGCTTCTTTCTAAATCCCGCGATAACTCGCGGCAGACCTCTGCTCCAAGGAGACATTGCGGCATCGAGGAAGTGACCTGATGAATCCATATACAGGAAGCGGCTAGTGACATAAAGGATTACTAAGGTACAGTGGATCGAAAAAAAAAAAACATGCGGTTTAGTAATTATGCATATGAGCGTATCATTTTTTTTTTTGGTGGGGGAGTGGATCTTGGGTGGGAGTTCCCACACTTTTTACCCAGGACTTGACCCCTGATGGGCAATCAATGTACTACTAGACCGGGGGGAGGAATGGAAAAGAGATAAGTGACTAGCAACAGCATGAGTCCAAAGCATCAGCCTGTGAATCTGACATCAGCTCTTGTAGAATGGAGACAACCCAAAACAACAACCACCAAAGAAATCTACACCTACAAGGGCTATCAATTTCAATACAAAATATATTTATTGGACATATGAACCCCTCCTCACAGAAAAAGCACCAGGGGGACACCCCATTAAACATTTTCTTTCTTCATTATGTTTTCTAATCTAAAGATTAAACCGATACTCTCGGTTTATTTCTTTCTTGGGGGGAGGGAAGTATGTAGTGGAAGGGTTGGAAGTAGGGTTGTCCCGATACGGATACTAGTATCGGTATTGGGACCGATACCAAGCATTTGGCCGAGTACTTGTACTCGGGCAAATGCTCCCGATGCTTCATCCGATACTTGTACTGTCAGCGGTGATCAGTGCGTGGGGAAGTTACAAGCACCGATCACCGCTGATTTTAAAGCAGCTGAAAGCCGCCGTGTATTCCGTGTATGCCGCCGTGTATCCCGTGTATCCCGCCGTGTTTCTCTCCCCTTCCGTGCTCCTCCTCCACCCCCTGGAAATGTCAGGATGGAGAGCGGGGTAGGAGCCGGTAAATCCGTCTCCTTACTGCTCCGAATGGACAGAGTCAGTGATCACTGACTCTGTCCATTCACATAACTGAAACATTGTAACCTGTGTTTACAAATGTTTCAGTTTATGAATGAAGAAGACGCTGTCTTCACTCCATTAATTTTCAGCACAGCTGATGCTGCTGAGAAAGGGACAGGGGAACATGTGTCCCTAGTCCCTTTCCCTGTCGCAAAGGGAAGATGTCAGAGGTCTGTTGAGACCCCTGATATCTCACCAAAGCCCCCCCAACAGGGCTGAAAAAATAAATAAAAAAATAAAGAATAAAAAAACAAAGGAATTAAAAAACGATTGTAGAAAATAAAGAAAAAAAAGAAAAAACACACTGACACGGCCCACCCCCCCCTTAAAAAAAAAAAAGCATTATAAATAAAAAAAATGTAAAAAATTAAAAACAAATTGTTAAAGATAAAAAAAAAAACATACTGACACATGTGCCGCTGTCACATGAGATTAAAAAAAAGTATCGGTATTCGGTATCGGCGAGTACTTGAAAAAAAGTATCGGTACTTGTACTCGGTCTTAAAAAAGTGATATCGGGGCAACCCTAGTTGGAAGGATAGCTAAATCACAAGGATATAACTAAGGATAGAGTTAAAAAAATATAAGTTCATAGATAAAGTAGAAACAGGAAATAGGAGAAATTGAATATGATTAAGAGTAAAATAAGCAGAATATATGCATAAGATGGTTTATTTGTAAAGATGTATGTGTATCTTTGTGAAAAAATAAAATAAAAAAAAAAACTTTAAAATAAAGAATAAAAAAACAAACATGCCCCGACACTCCTCTCCCCTCTCCAAAATGGAATGGAGACAACCTCCCTAGTGGGGTTCACTTCTCACCAATGGGGCCCATAGGCAGCTGCCTGGGTGCTACTACTATGGCTACTGACTAGTAAGGTTTGCACTCACATGATGCAGAGCAAGCATGGCTCCTTCCATTCAGCATATGGTAGCTAAACACTGCAGACTATTGTTGTCCAAGCATTGGGTACTGCAGTTGTATGTCAGTTTATTACTGTAAAGGATCTGCATGTGGCTTGATTTACGCACAGTTTAACCATCTCGAGTTCATAAGCGTATCTCATGATCACAGCGAGTGAACTTTATCAGATGAGTGCCAAAGTCATGTCACATGATGTGTTCACCAACAAAGACCTTGTTATAGGCCAACTTTTACAAATTACTGTGACAAGTTGCATCATCCGTATGGAGAAGTTCATTGCTGGGATGCTTTCATTTTTCTATATATAGATTTAAAAAAATGCAGAAATTTCAACTTTCAAACAAGTGATCGAAATTCTGGCTTTGCCTACGGGTTCAGAGTTGGTGGAACAGATAGCCTACGTGCGTACAGGCATACAATCATTTGCCAACCTATAGGCCTCATACACACCATGGCGTTTTCAATCTCCGTCGGAGACTCTTTACCTATATCAGAGTTGCGGTGTGACAGACTGACACACCGCAACACCGATCGCCGCGATGCGCGCCCCCGTGGGGGCGCAACGGCTTGATATCCTGACAACGTCATATGACGTTCAGTCTGCCTAAATCAGAATGATCTTGAAGTTTGTAAACTCACTTTGTGAAGATCCCACACATTTATTTCCTTGAATTATGTGACACATAGTCACTATGCCCAGCGAGTAGGTACTGCTGTGTCGCACATTTCACAGAGCCTGCCTTCTGATCTAAAGAGGTGCTGTGAGGATGAGTTTCAGGAAGCGGAGTCAGTATGGGAATCAATGCTTGCAGATAGCAATGTACCATGGGATAAGTAGTCCTTAGAATTGAGCAGAAGCTGCAAAGCATGCAAGGCAACCAGGAAGATATGGCCAAGAGCCAAGCAGCACTCACAACATGAAAGGAGATTTTTCAAAAAATCTTTAATTGGTTTGTCAAATATAACTATTGTTTAATTGTTACTGCAATTCTGATGGTATAAAATGAGAATGTAGGCTGTGACCATAGAACCCCTCTAAATATTGTTATAAACTATAGGGTTTACAACAGTATAAGTACCGATACTTTCGGGCAAGCATTCGCTGAATACTTTGCGGTGCGATTTGTGTCATACAAAATAAATGCAAAATCTACATAGGTGTCCCAATCCTGACTATGATAGCAAATCATCACAGGAAAAGAGTACCGCTCCAAGCCCGTGACCTATGCTGTGCTCCCGCTCTGTAGTACTGACAGGTGCAGACTCTGTGCTGATCCGTGGAAAAAAAGAAATGTTCCTGGACTGCCGCACTCTGATAGGCGATTTATTGTAACAAAATAAACAAAGGATAAAATCCAAAGCTGTATGACATCCAAAAATTCATGCAACACTGAAATCAATGGTAAAAAGTGGACATAGGGGACAAAAAAGCTGACATGTTTCACATGTTTCAGTAAGTATCTATCAATGATGTGAAACATGTTAGCTTTTTTGTCCCCTATGTCCACTTTTTCCCATTGATTGCAGTGTTGCATGAATTTCTGGATGTCATACAGCTTTGGATTTTATCCTTTGTTTATTTTGTTACAATAAATCTCCTATCAGAGTGCGGCAGTCCAGGAACATTTCTTTTTTCCACAGCAAATCATCACAGCTCACAGGGCTAGAGGAGAAGTTCTGGAACCCTGTAGGTATAGGGTTAAAGTGATGTCAGCTTAGGGGGCGGACCGTCATCACATCTCCTCCAGTCTTGTGAGCACCTCCAGCGGCCATGATTTTCTATCATCAGCGGAATCAGGACAGGACACTTATGCAGATTTTGCATTTGGCCAGATATGTCCTAACATTTTTAATAAACTTTCCGCTAGATGGCGCCTTTCCCTTTTTATGCACACACAAACACACACGGGAGCGGTGGCAAAAATCGCACTGCATTCCTGTTCAAATCGCATGCGCCCATTCATTTTGTATTGTCGCAAATTGCACCGCAAAGTATCGGTTTCAGTATTGGGAGCATTTGCGTGAGTAATGATACTTGCGCAAATGCTTGGTATCGGCACTGATACCGATACCAATTTTGGTGCATCCCTAATAAATTGTTTTGGGGTAGATCCACATACAAATACATCGGCGCAGCATATGTGAGATACGCTACGCCGCTGTAACTTACTTTTGGCTGCTTTGAATCCTCAAAGAATTCGTGCCGTAAGTTACGGCGGCGTAGTGTATCTCAAGCGGCGTAACAGCGCGGAATTCAAATCGCCGATTAGGGGGCGTGTTTCATTTAAATGAAGCGCGTCCCCGCGCCGATTGAACTGCACATGCGCCGTTCCGAAATTTCCCTCCGTGCATTGCGCTAAATGACGTCGCTAGGATGTAATTTTTTTTAACTTACACGTGACTTACGTACATTCCGATTCACGGACGACTTACGCAAAAAAAAAAAAAAATTCTAATTAAAAGCGGGAACGACGGCCATACTTAACATGGCAATTCTAACTATACGCCGCAAAACACCAGCTTTAACTATACGCCGGAAAAAGCCGACTAAAGACGACGTAACAGAATGCGACGGCCGCGCGTACGTTTGTGGATCGTCGAAAAATTGCTAATTTGCATACCCGACGTGGAAAACGACGCAAACTCCACCCAGCGGGCGCCGAAGTATTGCATCTAAGATCCAAAGGCGTACGAAGCCGTACGCCTGTCGGATCTAACCCAGATGCCGTCGTATCTTGGTTTGAGGATTCAAACTAAAGATACGACGCGGGTAATTTGAAATTACGCGGTGTATCAAGTGATACGCCGGCGTAATTTCTTTGAGGATCTGCCCCATTGTCTATATTCCTTCCATGCCAGCAGTCATTGATCATCCATGTCCCGTACCATTTTGCAGTTTAGCGTTCTTGCTTTAGGACCTGACCACAGGGACCATTATAAATCAGCGGGGTTATTCGGGAAGAACATTCCTTGAAGGCTACAAATACAAATCTCATCACCGGAATCAGGAGCCATGCTGGGATAATTTGATAATTTGATTCTCTGGATTCTCCGGGTGAAATATTATTTCCACATGATTTGTGATGATATCTCTGACTGCCAGCTTCTCAGAATGATGTGTCGCTCTACTTACAATAAGGATCATTTATGAAAGAGCCCAAGAGCAGATCCTGCCGTGCAAGAGTTATTGATCATTGATGGCGATGGCGAAGCTGCTGTGGGTGCAGGCAGGAGCATCTGAACAAAAGGTAAGGATTAAAGCCAAACTACACTCTGGTTTAAAAAATAAATAAAAGATTCTATTCCAGTATGTACAGTATTCTTAAAGCTTTATTAAAGAGGAAGTAAAACAATGATGGGTTTTACTTCCTCTTTGTTTCCCTGCAAAGGTGAAGCATAATGGGCTACTATGAATCGCATAATAGCCCATTATTATTTCACTTACCCGAAACTGAAGCCTGCAATGTCTCGCTGTCCCCTCTTCCACTGTACCTTTTTGCCACCACTATTTCTTACCAGGGTTCTACTTATTATATCTCTCTCTTGTGTGATATTCTTTAAGGTTTCTTTGTACTTTTCCCTTGTTCCTCTGCCAGTGTTTACATTACACAGGCAGAGGAAGTGACACGGCGGAGGCTCGCGGGATTGGTTGGGAGCGATCACAAGGGGGCAGACAGAAACGAACAGCCGCCCCCTCGAGTCGGATTGCTCCCGCAGGTAAGCCGTGCGCCGCACACAGCGGAGGGGGTCCCGATCGGACCCCTGACCCGCTAGAAGGCAGGGACGTATATATACGCCCTTCTGCCTGTACGTGCCATTCTGTGGACGTAAAAAGTCGTGCGGCGGGCGTTAAGCGGTTAAAGGGGTTGTAAAGGTTTGTTTTTTATTTCCTAAATAGGTTCCTTTAAGCTAGTGCATTGTTGGTTCACTCACCTTTTCCTTCAATTTCCCTTCTAAATGTTTTTTTTCTTTGTCTGAATTTGTCACTTCCTGTTCCTCCTCAGTAAGCTGTTCAGGAAGCTGTTCTGGCTGACTAAACACCGCTCGGATGATGGTGTCAAGTTTACTGAGGAGAAACAGGAAGTGAGAAATTCAGACAAAGAAAAAAAACATTTAGAAGGGAAGTCTAATGAGGTGCTTAGCTCTGTAATTTACATTTGAAAAGTTTATTGTGCTCCAGAAAGAAAACTTCCAGAACTCCAATGCTGCTCACTCTGGTCTCGGTTCCATCAAGAGCAGAGTCACTGGAACTGCTATGGCCGCCCCCTCCCCTCCTTTTGCCCATTCACAGAAGCCTTTGTATTATGTGAACTCATTCACAAAATACAAAGGCTTCTGTGAATGGACAGCAGAGGAGAGGGGAGGGCATAACTGCTATGTACGATTCTCTCCTTTTACAGCCTGATTGTATCCTCCAGGAGTGCAATAAACCTGTCACATATATGTAATAGAGATAAGTCCCGGAGGTGACAACTCATAGGGGCAGATTCACGTAGATGGGCGTATTATTGGGCGGGCGTAACGTATTTGATTTACGTTACGCCGCCGCAAGTTTTACACGCAATTGCTTTATTCACAAAGCACTTTCTTGTAAAGTTGCGGCGGCGTAGCGTAAATCCCCCGGCGCAAGCCCGCCTAATTCAAATTAGGCTGGTAGGGGGCGTATAGCATTTAAATTAGGCGCGTTCCCACGCCGAACCTAATGCGCATGCGTCGTCCGAAGAATATCCCAGGGTGCATTGCTCCAAATGACGTCGCAAGGACGTCATTGGTTTCGACGTGAACGTAAATGGCGTCCAGCCCTATTCACGGACGACTTATGCAAACAATGTAAATTTTCAAATTTCGACGCAGGAACGACGGCCATACTTAACATTGGCTGCGCCTCATATACCCAGGGGCAACTTTACGCCGGAACAAGCCTAACGTAAACGTCGTAACTTCACTGCGTCGACCGGGCGTACGTTCGGGAATTCGCGTATCTAGCTAATTTGCATACTCGATGGGGAAAACGACGGTGGCGACACCTAGCGGCGAAAAAAAAAATGCATTTAAGATCCGACGGCGTAAGAGCCTTACGCCTGTCGGATCTAATGCTTATCTATGCGTAACTGATTCTAAGGCCTCGTACACACGACAGAGTTTCTCGGCAGAATTCGGCGAGAAACTCGGTCAGAGCCTGATTCTGCCGAGAAACTCTGTCGTGTGTACACTTTTGGCCCGATGGAGCCGCCGAGGAACTCGTCGAGAAAACAGAGAACATGTTCTCTATTTCCTCGTTGTTCTATGGGAGCTCTCGGCCCGCCGAGCTCCTCGGCGGCTTCAGGGCTGAACTGGCCGAGGAACTCGATGTGTTTGGCACGTCGAGTTCCTCGGCCGTGTGTACGAGGCCTAAGAATCAGTCGCATAGATACGACGGCCCAGATTAGGACTTACAACGGCGTACATGGTGTTGCGCCGACGTAAGTCCTTTAAGAATCTGGGCCATAGCGTACATGCACTTTTTGCATAGTTTAAAGCGTATTTCCACTTTTGGGGCCAAATTGAGAACACACCTTTTTTATATTTGTTACATGTTAGCATTTATTCTGTAATATTCCAGGCACAAGCAGTAGACTCGGGATCTGCAATAAAGTTTGCGGAAATTCTTGAAGCGCACTGAGTCAGTGAGATTACTTTTTTTACTTTAATTGCCGTTATTACAGCTCTGGAATAAGACCACTTAGGCAGATTGAAGTAAGCGCAGTGGTTTGCAAGGCTCAAATCACACTTTTATCCAGAAGAAATGAAGGTAATATGAAACAGAATAGCACAGTTAGGCTTTTCCCCAGGGGTGAGCTCTGTGTGCACCCATTGAAGTCTGTTCCTCGAAAAGGCCAAATGTAACACTTAACATCGGATCCCCTGCTTTGCCGTGACCCGCTACACATCTATCGCTACTCATGGAGACCGACGATTCAAAAACACCATGTTATCACTTCAATAGACTCTAATGTCTGACATATTCCAGGCTCCATTTACATTTCACAGGCCTCGCTTGCCTGTCTCATGCTTTGAAAAGTCCTCTCATATTTTATCTACATTTCTGAAAGGGAAGGTTGTATGATTTAGAATGGTCAATGAGTACAGCAGAAAAGAAGGAAGAGAAGCAGAGTAAACTTTGAGCTTCAGATTATAAGGAGGCTTGGATTACGAGACATTATTATGAGACAAAGTATTACTGCATATACTGTACTTTGCCCCATAGGGGACAGAATGGAAAGTGACCAGATTATCAAAATAAAATCATTTGCAACAACATCTGGAATGAATGGGACATCAGTCCTCTTAATCATTTGCATTTTTTAAAATAAAATATTGTTTTTTGCATTTTTTATTGCACCCCAGTGCGTGTCTCTTTGCAGCCACTTTCTATCTACATGCAATCCATTGATGGCTGCATGGCATTTCTCAATGCAGATTTGCTGATGGCAACAACAGTGGACCATGACTGTGTATGTAGTGGTAAAAAGTCCACTTGCAGTCTCCATTGTAAGCCATTGTAACATGGAACAATGCAGAAAAGGGAGACAAGGACATTCTGTTGTCGAGAGAACTAGGTATTATTTTAATGAAAGCTGTATGTATATTTATAAGAAAATATTGAAAATTACTTTAGAAATTACAAGCTAATAGGAGATTTTAGTGATTGGGCTTACAAAGGGGAAGACTACATTTTTGTAATTATATAAATTATTAATATAAATTAATAATGCAAATTGGTTCCATTTACAAAGCCTGTTAAGTGGGGGGAAGAAATAGAGACACTACAGATAAGCACAGCGATGGATCGAGTAAATCGAGTGAGGACGTGGGTAAGTATAAGAGGGGGTTAGGGGCCATACTGCTAATTAAAACTATTTTACCTTGATGCAAGTGTAGCACCCTCCTAGTATAGGTGCTGGATGTAAATAGTTAGATTAGTGTAGTTTGTACCTCCGCCTAACGGTGGGGCTAGGGGCAAACCTATGCTCAGCACTTCTGCTTAACAGAATGCCACAATTCATTACTTAGGACTGCTCCTGGTTTTCTGATACTGCTGAGTTTGCCTGGGTTCTTCCCGCCTTCTAGAAACTAGTAGAGCTTTCCGGAACTTAGGTGGAAGCTAGGCAATTAGGCAGCAAGAATATATGTGCAGTCTCGACCAATTACAGGGGCGGTGCCCCTGAGCATTCTGGGGCTAGTTTATATGTTCAGGGAACACCTGAGCTCTGGGTCCTTCCCAGATAGTGGATTGCACCAGCCAAGGGTGAAGCAGGCTTGCCACCCCTGGCACCTTCTGCTATGCGGCCTCAGGTGTGCGACCTGAGGGCCTGAAGCAGAAATGGAAGAATGGCCCTGGTACTTCTAAAGAGCTGGCTGAAGGGCAGCCATGCCTGAGAGGATTGGTTTGAGACCTGTGAGTATCTGAGACCTGTGAGTACCTGTGCTAAGACAGTCAGCTAAGGGTCCAACTAAAGAGACCATTGGCTGGTGATGTTAAGGCCTCGTACACACAATAGGCTAACCAGAGGACAGCGGTCTGAAGGACCGTTTTCATCGGTCAAAACCGATCGTGTGTGGGCCCCATAGGTTATTTACCCATCGGTTAAAAAAAGCTTTAAAATTAAACTTGCTTTAAAATTAACCTATGGATTCCTAACCGATAGGTCAAAACCGATCGTTAGTAGGCACGACCATTGGTTAAAAATCCACGCATGCTCAGAATCAAGTCAACGCATGCTTGGAAGCATTGAACTTCATTTTTTTCAGCACCTTGTTGTGTTTTACGTCACCACGTTCTGACACGATCGGTTATTTAACCTATGGTGTGTAGGCGTGAAGGACCAGAAGTCAGCTTCATCGGTTAACCTATGACAACGGTCCTTCAGACCGTTCTCATCGTATGTACAAGGCTTAAGAGATCTGTCTACCTGTTACTGTACTTACTACAAGAGACTTTGCTCATTTTCTTTATTTCTACACTGCTATAAAGGAAAATTCTGCCATCCTCTCCCAGCAAGGGACTTCACCTACTGCTCAATTCTAGATCCGCTAGAGTCCTCAAGCTGTGCACAGTTTTGTTCTGGAGTATCCTACTGCAAATTCCCTACCCTATCCTTGTTTCTCTAAAATAAAACTACAAAACAACACCCCTAGACTGGTCTTTGACTTCAACAAGCTTAAAGCGGGAGTTCACCCATTTGTAAAAAAAAAAAATTTCTCCCCTTAGCTTCCTGCTCGTTCGGTCTAGGGGAATCGGCTATTTGTATTAAAATATGAGCAGTACTTACCCGTTTTCGAGATGCATCTTCTCCGTCGCTTCCGGGTATGGGTCTTCGGGAGCGGGCGTTCCTTCTTGATTGACAGCCTTCCGAGAGGCTTCCGACGGTCGCATCCATCGCGTCACTCGTAGCCGAAAGAAGCCGAACGTCGGTGCGGCTCTATACTGCGCCTGCGCACCGACGTTCGGCTTCTTTCGGAAAATCGTGACGCGATGGATGCGACCGTCGGAAGCCTCTCGGAAGCCTGTCAATCAAGAAGGAACGCCCATTCCCGAAGCCCATACCCGGAAGCGACGGAGAGGATGCATCTCGTAAACGGGTAAGTACTGCACATATTTTAAAATAAATAGCCGATTCCCCTAGTAAAAACGAGCAGGAATCTAAGGGGGAAAAGTGCCCTCTAAGGGTGAACCCCCGCTTTAAGTGTGTGCAGGGCCGGACTGGGAATAAAAACCAGGGCTGGGAAAAAATCATACCAGCCCCACAGCATTATTATACCCGCGTAACAGCATAGCGTCATTATTTTCTTGTTCATGAAAGGGAAAACCATACATTTTAAAGCACATTTGAAGAGTGTATTATATATAGATAAGACAGATATGAAAGCACATAGGGCTTTATATCTATAAACGCAAATTCCAGATAAAAGTGGTCAATCAAGGGGGACCCCAGGAACTCAGAATGTGGGGGGGGGGGCACAGTTTAACCCGCCCTGTTTTCCAAGGGTGGGAGGGAAGTGTTTTGAAGTGAGATATCTGTGTGTCCATGAGTGATAATAAAATCATTTTTTTTTTGCCACTCTACACTGAGGTGTTGTCTGTTGACTGGGGGGAGCTGGAGAGTCTTGGATGTTGCTGGTTTTGGACAGAGGAAGCATTGACGGCGGACCAAGTTTTTTTTGAGGACAGAGGGTTCGTCACACCCCAAATAGTCGTTTTTAGTGTGATGTTTTAATGGTCGCAAATTAATAATTGTTATTAATGTAGTATTTATGTTATATCTATATGCTCCACAAAAAGTCCATGGCTACTCAAGAATTTTGTGATATATTCTGATACACTGGGATGTGGACATATATAGGTAGATTCAGAGAGAGTTAGGCCGGCGTATCAGTAGATACTGAATCTGCGCCGACCTACAGTGAGGAAAATAAGTATTTGAACACCCTGCTATTTTGCAAGTTCTCCCACTTGGAAATCATGGAGGGGTCTGAAATTGTTATCGTAGGTGCATGTCCACTGTGAGAGACATAATCAAAAAAAAAAAAATCCAGAAATCACAATGTATGATTTTTTTAACTATTTATTTGTATGATACAGCTGCAAATAAGTATTTAAACACCTGAGAAAATCAATGTTAATATTTGGTACAGTAGCCTTTGTTTGCAATTACAGAGGTCAAACGTTTCTTGTAGTTTTTCACCAGGTTTGCACACACTGGAGGAGGGATTTTGGCCCCCTCCTCCACACAGATCTTCTCTAGATCAGTCAGGTTTCTGGGCTGTCGCTGAGAAACACGGAGTTTGAGCTCCCTCCAAAGATTCTCTATTGGGTTTAGGTCTGGAGACTGGCTAGGCCACGCCAGAACCTTGATATGCTTCTTACAGAGCCACTCCTTGGTTATCCTGGCTGTGTGCTTTGGGTCATTGTCATGTTGGAAGACCCAGCCTCGACCCATCTTCAAAGCTCTAACTGAGGGAAGGAGGTTGTTGCCCAAAATCTCGCAATACATGGCCCCGGTCATCCTCTCCTTAATACAGTGCAGTCGCCCTGTCCCATGTGCAGAAAAACACCCCCAAAGCATGATGCTACCATCCCCATGCTTCACAGTAGGGATGGTGTTCTTGGGATGGTACTCATCATTCTTCTTCCTCCAAACACGGTTAGTGGAATTATGACCAAAAAGTTCTATTTTGGTCTCATCTGACCACATGACTTTCTCCCATGACTCCTCTGGATCATCCAAATGGTCATTGGCAAACTTAAGACGGGCCTTGACATGTGCTGGTTTAAGCAGGGGAACCTTCCGTGCCATGCATGATTTCAAACCATGACGTCTTAGTGTATTACCAACAGTAACCTTGGAAACGGTGGTCCCAGCTCTTTTCAGGTCATTGACCAGCTCCTCCCGTGTAGTCCTGGGCTGATTTCTCACCTTTCTTAGGATCATTGAGACCCCACGAGGTGAGATTTTGCATGGAGCCCCAGTCCGAGGGAGATTGACAGTCATGTTTAGCTTCTTCCATTTTCTAATGATTGCTCCAACAGTGGACCTTTTTTCACCAAGCTGCTTGGCAATTTCCCCGTAGCCCTTTCCAGCCTTGTGGAGGTGTACAATTTTGTCTCTAGTGTCTTTGGACAGCTCTTTGGTTTTGGCCATGTTAGTAGTTGGATTCTTACTGATTGTATGGGGTGGACAGGTGTCTTTATGCAGCTAATGACCTCAAACAGGTGCATCTAATTTAGGATAATAAATGGAGTGGAGGTGGACATTTTAAAGGCAGACTAACAGGTCTTTGAGGGTCAGAATTCTAGCTGATAGACAGGTGTTCAAATACTTATTTGCAGCTGTATAATACAAATAAATAGTTAAAAAATCATAAATTGTGATTTCTGGAATTTTTTTTTTGATTATGTCTCTCACAGTGGACATGCACCTACGATGACAATTTCAGACCCCTCCATGATTTCCAAGTGGGAGAACTTGCAAAATAGCAGGGTGTTCAAATACTTATTTTCCTCACTGTATGTTTAAGTGTATTCTCAAACAGAGATACGCTTACACATATCTAAGATACGACGGCTTGCGCCGTCCTATCTTAGGTTGCAATATTGAGGCTGGCCACTAGGTGGCGCTTCCATTGCGGTTGGCGTAGAATATGTAAATCAGTAGATACGCCTATTCACAAACGTACGCCCGGCCGCCGCAGTTCATTTACGTCGTTTCCGTAACGCATTATCAGGCCTAAAGTTATTCCATATAATAGATGGAATAGTAATGTTAAAGTATGGCCGCCGTTCCCGCTTCGAAATTCAAAATTTTTACGTCGTTTGCGTAAGTCGTCCGTGAATAGGGATTTACGTAGTTTTCGTCCACGTCAAAATCAATAGGCCCGTGCGCCGTACTTAGCCGTAATGCACACTGGGAAATGTAGGCGCCCGGCGCATGGGCAGTTAAAAAAAAACATCAAAAAAGTAAGGTCAAGCCCCATTACCATAAAACACGCCCCCTTAGACAAATTTGAATTAGGCGCCCTTACGCCCGCCCGCTTTAGGCTACGCCGCCGTAACTTAGCAGGCAAGTACATTGTGAATCATGTACTTGCCTCGCTACCTTACGGCGGCGTGGCTTAAATGCCTTAAGCTACGCCGCCGCAAAGTTGCGGCCATGTACCTGAATCTAGCTAATAGCATAAACTATCTTGGTTTCCAATATTTATATTGATCTACTAATAAATATACCATATATATATAAATGAGAACCTTATTATGTAATGTTGAAGATGTTCAAGATTTGCCTATATGGGAGAATAAAATGCACGTGTTGTCCAGGGGATTGCATTGTATCTCTTGTTTTTAAAATATTCATCCGTGGGTCTTATTACCTTGATTCGCATGTTCTCCTGAAGAAGATCATCAAAACTAGTTCAGTCTACATGTGAATTGTCTTGGATTTATATATTCTGTGAACCCCCAAATAGTCGTTTTTACTGTGATGTTTTAATGATCGCAAATTAAAGATTGTTTTTGTAGAATGTAATATTTATGTTATATCTATATGCTCCGCAAAAAGTCCATGGCTACTCAAGAATTTTGTGATATATTCTAATACACAAGGATGTGGACATATAGCACACGCAATCTTGGTTTCCAATATTTATATTGAGCTACTAATTAATATACCATGACCTATATAAATGAGATACATTATTATCATAGGTGTGCGCAGCCCATTGCATTAGGGTGTGCACCCCAAAGCTCCAACACATATGCATTTGATAGAACAAGATCCTCGACTGCCGCACTCCTTAAAACAATGTCTTTTTTTTGTCATTGTTCACTAGCTATGAGTAAGCATCACATGATGTGAAACATGTCAGACACCTTTTTCCTGTTGTTCACTAGGTTTTGACTGTATCGTTTTGGTTGTTTTTTGGATTTTATTTGTACAATAAAGACATCGTTTTAAGGAGTGCGGCAGTCCAGGATCTTCTTCTATCCAATGCACCTGTGCATAGCCAGCACCCTTTTGGTTTAGTGGGACGGAAGCTAAGCCAAGGGATCAGCAGTTTTTAGAGCGGTATTATCTCTCACATATGCATTTGACATATTTACCACCCTCTTCCCTACTCTCCATCCTGAAACAAAGGGAGAAAGGGGGAGCAAGGGAGAACATCGGGAACCCGGGCAAAAGAAGGGCGAGAAAGAGGGAAAGGAGGGGTAGCATATATTAGTACTGATCCCCTATATTTTCCTTCTGTGGCAGCTAAATGTTGACAAAAAGGAGAGGAGGAGAAGCCTACTTTCAGCTGCTGCAGGAGGAAAATACAGATTGGTTTCACTAAATTCCACCCACACCTCTCCTGTGCAGGTTCTGAGGGTCGGCAAGGAAGGATTGTGGTTTACCTGTTACCTGCCCACCATTGACTGGCTGCCAACCCCAGGTTTAGGGTATACCTAGGCACACCTGGCACATCCTTTGCGCACACCTATGCTTATTATGTAATATTGAAGATGTTCCTGAACTGAAGAAGCGGCTTGGGGTACAAAATGTCTTCAACATTATAGAACAAGTCCAGCTGGATGTGACTACTATTACATATACCGTGACCTGTATAAATGAGAGCCTTTACAAGCATACCATAGGACCCTATTGTGCACATATGTCTTGTCCGTAGTTTGTATTTAGCACACACCCATACATTCTGTGACCCAAAATGATCTGAAGAAAAATGTTCTAATCCTATAGCTTCGTATCGAGTCACTGTAGCACAACAAATGTGTAGCATGCTTTCAGCGAGGTGCTTAAACTATTGTAATCCCACAGAGGAATGTCACAAAGTCTGGGAACGAGAAAAGTGTTAATCTGGAAGACTGGCTTTCATTTTCATTCACAAGTTTCTCTAGTGACTCACTAGGGAAAGTCTGTCAACCGTTGTTTTCATGCTGGCGTGGTTGACCCTACAGCACTGCAACACACATTAACGCCCAAACCGCAGTGCGGTGCCATTCCAGTTGAAAGGCACCCCAACACTAGCATAGTGTTTAACACAGTACAACGCATATGCTGTGTTTTGTTATGCACTACTTTTTGTTTTACGTAGTACATGTAAAAAAATGTATGCATTGCCCAATCACAACATGTAGAGTGAACGATCCCCCCTGTAGATGTATACCCAGTCAATAAAATCTCACATAGACTTTAACATGTTATGGTTATTTCAATGTAATTTAATGTTTTTAAATCTGTAACTGTCATAAAAAAAACTTTGTGATCCTGAAACTCAGCTTCCCCCTGTAATACCTAGACGAGGGTGATAGTTACATAGTTACATAGTTAGTCAGGTTGAAAAAAGACACAAGTCCATCCAGTTCAACCACAAAAAATAAAAAAACAAAAATTAAAAAACACAGTAAAATCCCATACACCCAACTCCATTCCCACAGTTGATCCAGAGGAAGGCAAAAAACCCCAGCAGAGCATGATCCAATTTGCTACAGCAGGGGAAAAAATTCCTTCCTGATCCCCCGAGAGGCAATCGGATTTACCCTGGATCAACTTTACCTACAAATCTTAATACTCAAGTTATATTCTGTACATTTAGGAAAGAATCCAGGCCTTTCTTAAAGCAATCTACTGAGCTGGCCAGAACCACCTCTGGAGGGAGTCTGTTCCACATTTTCACAGCTCTTACTGTGAAAAAACCTTTCCGTATTTGGAGGTGAAATCTCTTTTCCTCTAGACGTAAAGAGTGCCCCCTTGTCCTCAGTGTTGACCGTAAAGTGAATAACTCAACACCAAGTTCACTGTATGGACCTCTTATATATTTGTACATGTTGATCATATCCACCCTTATTCTCCTCTTCTCAAGAGTGAATAAATTCAGTTCCTCTAATCTTTCCTCATAGCTGAGCTCCTCCATGCCTCTTATCAGTTTGGTTGCCCTTCTCTGCACTTTCTCCAGTTCTCCGATGTCCTTTTTGAGAACTGGTGCCCAAAACTGAACTGCATATTCCAGATGAGGTCTTACTAATGATTTGTACAGGGGCAAAATGATATCTCTGTCTCTGGAGTCCATACCTCTCTTAATACAAGAAAGGACTTTGCTCGCTTTGGAAACCGCAGCTTGGCATTGCATGCCATTATTGAGCTTATGATCAACTAAAACCCCCAGATCCTTCTCCACTACAGATCCCCCCAGTTGTACTCCCCCTAGTATGTATGATGCATGCATATTCTTAGCCCCCAAGTGCATAACTTTACATTTATCAACATTAAACCTCATCTGCCACTTAGTCGCCCAATTAGACAGAGCATTGAGGTCGGCTTGTAAATTGGAGACATCCTGTAAGGACGTTATTCCACTGCATAGCTTGGTGTCATCTGCAAAGACAGAAATGTTACCTTTGATCTCAGACCCAATATCATTTATAAATATATTGAAAAGTAAGGGTCCCAGCACTGAACCTTGGGGTACACCGCTGATAACCTTGGACCATTCAGAGTAAGAATCATTAACCACGACTCTCTGAATTCTGTCTTTCAGCCAGTTTTCTATCCATTTACAAACTGATATATCCAATCCTGTAGACCTTACCTTACACATGAGCCGTGTGTGCGGAACTGTATCGAACGCTTTTGCAAAATCCAAATATATCATGTCCACAGCCACGCCTCTGTCCAGGGTTTTACTTACCTCTTCATAAAAGGAAATCAGGTTTGTCTGACAACTTCTGTCTTTCATGAATCCATGTTGTCTGCTGCTTAAATAGTTTTTTTCCTGCAAGAACTCATCCATGTGGTCTTTTATTAAACGTTCCAGTATCTTCCCAACTATAGAAGTTAGACTAACAGGTCTATAGTTACTTGGTAAAGACTTTGTTCCCTTTTTAAATATGGGCACCACATTGGCCCTGCGCCAATCCAGTGGTACTATTCCTGTCTTTAATGAGTCCCTAAATATTAGATACAGTGGCTTTGAAATGACAGAGCTCAACTCACCTAGGATCCGTGGATGGATGCCATCTGGTCCAGGTGCTTTATCCACCTTTATTCTGTCTAAATATTTCTGGACCATATCACTTTTAAGCCATTGTGGATTTGAGGCTGTGTCACCCCCACCCCCATTTTGGACATGAGCTCCCCCATGCCCATTGTATACACAGAGCTGAAGAAAACATTTAATAAATTTGCCTTCTCTTTGTCCCCAGTCACCCACTCTAGATTATTTTGTAAGGGGCCTACATGCTCAGACTTCACCTTTTTACTATTAATATATTTAAAGAATTTTTTGGGGTTTGTCCTACTATCTTTTGCAATCTGTCGTTCGTTTTGAATTTTTGCATCCTTGATTTCCTTTTTGCATATCCTGTTATATTCTTTGTAACATTTAAACAACACTAGTGTTCCTTCATTTTTATATTTTTTAAAAGCTACTTTCTTTTTGTTTATAGCTTTTTTAACTTTGACCGTGAGCCACATAGGTTTTATTTTTAGCCTTTTAAACTTATTGCCCATGGGAACATACTTTGCAGTGAGGTTCCACACAGTCTTTTTGAAGAATTCCCATTTCTGTTCTGTGTTCAGCTGTGCCAATAGTCCCTCCCAGTCCAAGTCCTGGAGAGCAGCCCTCATCCTTGGAAAATTTGCTCTCTTAAAATTTAGTGTTTTAATATTTCCTGTATGTATTTCTTGCTTATAGTTAATATTAAATGAAATCATGTTATGATCACTGCTACCTAGGTGTTCCTTTATCTGAACATTAGTAATAAGCTCTGCATGGTTTGAGATTATCAGGTCCAACAGGGCATCATTCCTAGTTGGGGCCTCAATAAACTGCACCATAAAATTGTCCTGCAATAGGTTTTTAAATTTTTGTCCTTTAACTGTCCCAGAAGTGCCATTAATCCAGTCAATTTCTGGGTAGTTAAAATCCCCCATTATTATCACCGTCCCTGACCTTGCAGCCCTTTCCATCTGTGCAAGAAGCTGAGTCTCCACCTCCTCATTAACATTGGGTGGTTTATAACAAACTCCAATGATTAATTTTGAACTACGCACATCTGTATGCAGTTCCACCCATAATGCTTCAGCCTCATCACACTCTCCATCAACCAGGTTCTCTTTCACGCTTGCTTTGAGGTCACTTCTCACATAGAGACAGACCCCTCCACCTTTCCTTTTTACCCTGTCTTTCCGAAAGAGAGCATAGCCAGGAATATTAATAGCCCAGTCATGTGAGGATTGAAGCCAAGTTTCAGCAATACCGATTACATCATAGCTCTCCTCATGCACCAGAGCTTCCAGCTCACCTGTTTTGCTTGGCAGACTTCTGGCATTGGTGAACAAACACTTAAATGTATTGTTACATTTTTTTTCTCTGGTGTTTTTCATATAATTTATAGTAGTACAAATGGCACTATTATTTCCAATGGCTGTTTGCAACATGGGAACTTTCTTGTCACCTGCCATAACCCTTCCCCCATCTATCCCCATTCCACTCTCCATTAATGTCTGACCACTAACTGACCTTTCAGCATCCTTTCAGCGAAATCCTAATAACACTGAGGATCCTAGCACTCACCAGAAGGTTTTCCTGCGCTGTGCTGGAGAGTCTTCTCAGAAGATTTGGGATACTTAGCTAACCCAGAATCTTCCTAGGAGGATAGTACTCTACTGTGGAGAAGCCAGGTAAGGTATAAATACACATATTCGCCAGCACACCAAAGATCCTCAAATGTCGTCCAAAGGTTTTTATTGCAGAAAGATTACATCACAAGGGTAAGTGCAATGTTTCGGAGCTTCGCAGGACCCCTTCAGCAAGCATGACCCAGAATCTACACATGTGCAATTCATTTGTTCTGAATTAGCTTTTTGACGAAATTCAACAAATTTGTTAATTTAGAAATATTCAAACTAACGAAAACCCGTTTTTCCAAGAATTCGCAAATTCGTAAATTAGAAAATCCGAAAATAAGAACGGAAATCCAAAAATTCAAAAGAACGAAAACCTGAAAAATAATAACGAAAGTCAGAAAATTTGAAAACACTGGAAATTTGAAAACCCGAAATAATAACTGACTAACTAATAATAATAACTATTACTAACTATTAAATTATAGGTATTGGAATTTCCTTTCAAATTTGGTTGTTAGTAAACGTGACGAATACAAATTTATCTGAAGTTACGATTTATCGGAAATAACGAATGCCACATCCAAACGAATGGAACGTAACAAATGAATAATAATAAATAACAATATTATTAAAAAAAAAATGTATTATTATTTATTATTATGAATTAGTTATGTTCAATTCATTTAGATGCAGCATTCGTTATTTCGTATAATTTATAACTTTGGATAAATTCGTATTCGTTATGTTCATAAACAGCCAAATTTGAAAGGAAATTTCACTACCCTATAATTTAACAGTTAGTTATTATTAGTTAGTTATTATTTAGAAATTTCGGATTTTCTCATTTTCAAATCTCCGAATTTAGGAATTTCAGAACTTTAAAATTTAAAAATTTACGAATTTAAAAATTTACGAATTTAAAAATTTACGAATTTTAAAATTTACGATAACTGCATCTAAACGAATCGAACATAACTAATTCAAATTTTTGGCGAAGTTACAAATTTATTTGAAATAACTAATTTCGATCATAACGAATGACCCGAAAAACGAACACATTTTTCGGCAGTGCACATGTCTACCAGAATCTCCCTGGAAAGATCATCCTCTACTGTAGAGATGCCAGGTAAGGTCTGAGGCCTCGTACACACGACAGAGATTCTCGGCAGAATTCACCGAGAAACTCGGTCAAAACCCGGATTCTGCCGAGAATCTCTGTCGTCTGTACAGTTTTGGCTCGATGGAGCCGCCGAGGAACTCGACGAGAAAATAGAGAACATGTTCTCTATTTTCTCGTTGTCCTCGTTCTTCTATGGGAGAAGCCGGCCCGCCGAGCTCCTCGGCGGCTTCATCCCAAAACTCGACGAGGAACTCGACGTGCCAAGCACGTCGAGTTCCTCTGTCGTGTGTACGGGGCCTAAGACAAGTATGTTTTCTCCATACGTGTCTTTTTTCTACAATTGTAATGCAGCAATTGTATATGAAGGGAGGTTGGCCAGTATTGAATAGGTGGACCTTGTAT
This sequence comes from Rana temporaria, assembly GCF_905171775.1. Classification (NCBI taxonomy): domain Eukaryota; kingdom Metazoa; phylum Chordata; class Amphibia; order Anura; family Ranidae; genus Rana; species Rana temporaria. The sequence continues at coordinate 39,238,962 of NC_053490.1, forward strand.
TTGGGTGCAAGGTCTGCTTTAAGTGCACACGTTTGGGTATCAGCGGGCTTGTGATTTTCAAACCATGGACATCTCATATGTCTAAGAAGAGCTAAAAGTTGGTAGAATTTGGTTCTTCTTTTTAACAAGAGAGTAAAGTTTGCTATCACTGACCATCATGCCTGTCCAGAATGTTAACTATTCTCACTGTAAGTCTGAGCAGGAAGCTGTAGCATGTGATTTGACAACTCATGACCCTGGGCAGTCTAAACAAGTGTACATTGTATAAATGAAAATTTTCTTTCAACTTTCCTTTTTCATACTGATGATCTGCATACTCCAATGATGGTCATTATAGGCATCACCCTTCTCCATCTATCTATCTATCTATCTATCTATCTATCTATCTATCTATCTATCTATCTATCTATCTATCTATCTATCTATCTATCTATCTATCTATCTACTATCTATCTACTCTGTGTTTCTGTTTTACCTATCCATAGCTGTACCTCCATAAAATGTGACCATATTGCTACACTTATGCCGCGTAAACACGATCGGATTTTCCGCTTGGCTTGCATACGCACGGTCACACAAAAATTCACGTCCGTCAAGAAAGCGGTGACGTACAACACTACAACGAGCCAAGAAAATAAAGTTCAATGCTTCTGAGCATGCCTCGAAATTTTGCGCGTCGGAATTGCTACAGACGACCAGATTTTCCGATAGGAATTATTTCCATCTGAAAATTTCAGAAGCTGCTCTCAATCTTTTGTTGGCGGAAATTCCGATAGTAAAAGTCCGATGGAGCATACACATGGTCGGAATTTCTGTCCAAAAGCTCACATCAGACTTTTCTTGTCGGAATTTCCGATCGTGTGTACAGGGCATTAGAGGCTCCTCTTTTTTATTCTCTGTATCTCCTACTGGATTTTGCATCTAATCCCTTTGTGGAGGCTTCCATTTATGGAAGGACATTTTATGGTTACACAACCTTGCTATAATCTTTTTATATGGACTATAAACTGAAGGACTTATGAATAAATGGTTGTGGAACAAATCATCTGAGTTTCCATTATTTCTTATGGGGAAATTCGCTTTGATACAAAAGTGTTTTGGATTACAAGCATGATTCCGGAACGAATTATGCTCACAATCCAAGGTTTTACTGTATCTGCGTCACATTCATTTATTGCTCAAAAAATTGAAAAATGAAGTATGCATAGCAGCTGTAAATGGGGAGAAGGGCAGTGGAATGCAGGAGATGAGCTTCAGATCACTCGATTTACTGGAAAACATTTTTAGCCCTTACAGTGCAGCGATAATCATAGTTATTTCTCTCAACTGAAGTCATTTTCTGTGTCAGGATTGTTAAATAGAGTTACCGAAATACACACCATGGTAAACGTCGCCTAATTGCAGAGAGAGAACTGGCAGCCAAATGTTGGCAGGACACGTGAAATATATCACGGTTGTGTTAATTTATTTACATGTCGTTCTTTCAGCCTCAATTGTAAAGACATTTTGTTATGTTTAGCTTATATAATGAGAAAGTGCAGAATGTGGCTATGGGCCCTGAGCCAGATCAGTCATGGATAGCAGGCTTGGTCTATACAGAGTTAAAAGCGGCACTTAGGGCACGTCTCTGCAAACAAGTGCCCCCTAAATGCCGGGTATGAAGACCTGCATAAGTGCTTAGTGCAGTGCTGGTGTTAAACTGCTCTGCCTTTCGAGTCCATGGAACAAATGATGCTACTACATGCCAACTCAGTAATATTGCAAATATATTGTATTAAGAAGCTGGGAATCGGGTGTTTTTTTTTTTTAAATCAATGCAGTACATACCGTTTTAGAGATAGATGTTCTCTGCGGTTTTTAGGGTATGGTCTGCGGGACTGGGCGTTCCTATTTGATTGACAGCCTTCCGACCGTCGCATACAGCGAGTCACGAGTTGCCGAAAGAAGCCAAACTCTATACGGCGCCTGCGCACCGACGTTCGGCTACTTTCGGCAACTCGTGACGCGATGTATGCGACAGTCGGAAGGCTGTCAATCAAATAGGAACGCCCAGTCCCGCAGACCATACCCGGAAGCCGCGGAGAACATCTATCTCTAAAACGATATGTACTGCATTGATTTAAAAAAAAACCACCCGATTGTGCTTCCCACAATTAGCCTCAATCTAATGTTAAAAATGTGTTTTTCGGGTGAACCCCCGCTTTAAGCTGACCATAGATGGTAGGAATCTCGGCCCAGTTCAGCAGTGACCGGCTGAGATTCAATCCATCTATGGTCAGGCTGACTGTACCCAAGTCGATCCATCAAACAACTTGAGTACAACCAGCATGTCATATTTCTAGCATGTGATTATTGCCAGCGGCTATAGCCACTAGCGATAATCATTGTGTTCTCCCAACAGGGACAGCTCGTGCCCCCCAGCAGGGAGAACACAATAGCTTTGTGGGAGGCATTCCTCCATCAACACTGACTGTGTTGATGGGGGAATCAAGTGATTTTCTTTCCTGCAACCCTTTATTTCAGGAAAGAAAATCCCATAATCTATGGCCTGCCTTAACCCATAAGGGCTTATATGAATGGGTTAAAGTGGTAGTAAACTATTTTAGAAAATAAATAAACATTTTCACCTGCAAGGCAATATCATAATGTGCTAGCATGCACTCAGGGCTGGTACAAGGATTTTTGACACCCTAGTCGAAACCTCATTTTGCCACCCCTCCATTGGTTCCCCCCTGACTCCACCCCCTTTGCCCTGCCCATGTATCCCCCACCTTTTTAATGAAGCGCTTATCAAATGTAGCCTCACCGGCGCCCATTAATGCAGCCTACAAGTGCCCATCAATGAATGTTTGCTTGCTTCCATTCATTCTGGAGTCAGGACCCAGACACAGTCCTCTGCCGTCGCTGCACCTCTGACACTATGTGCAATTGGAGCGATGGCTTCCCTCTAATGCTGAGACTTAGTTGCTTGCTGCAGAGAGAAGAGAGTAGGAACACCAGTAGCCGGGTGCCCTAGGCAGCAGTGCCTAGTTTGCCTAGTGGTAGCACCGGCCCTGAATGCACTGCATACTAGCACATTATGAGAGACTTACCTTAAAACAAAGCGATCTAACGACGTGCTGTCATTGTTGCAGAGGTTTCCATCGTTATCCGGTTTTCCTTTCCAGGTTCGCAGACTTAGGCCATCTGATCGGCCAGGCCGCTAAGACATCACTCCCCCCCATATGCGCAGGAGTCTTAGCCATGACACACAGCTCAGAAGGAATGGCACGGTTATGCTGTTGCTTCATAGCGCATGCGCCCGTGGTGTCACGGGCTGCTGCTCACTAGAATATTGCCTAAACGGTGCAGGTTTAGGAGATATTTATTTTACCTACAGGTAAGCTGTAGGTAAAAGCATACCTGGAAATAGAAATAAAAAACAAGAGTTTACCACCACTTTAAGCAGTCCCCATGCATGAATCGAAATTCAGCCGACCCTTGCTGATCCAGTTGAATTTCGATCCATGTATGGATGCCATTAGGAACTCTCTTTCTCTTTGCTACTAAAGCACATACATTCAAAGGCGAAACGCAGCAGTGTCATATTTTGACCTGCTTTGCAACGCAAACACATCTCAATAAAGATGCATTGTGAAATAGTTTATAAAATTATTAAATAGTTCCTATGGGTCTGATTTGTATGGCTGGTTAGTGACCCTATCACTCACTACAATGTTGAAAGTAAAAGTGCATGCTATATACTTACCTTTTTGGCAGCCTGTTTATTTAGGCCTCATTCACACAGGCGCTGAGGTCCCTTGACCATAAATGGACCTTTGTTCTATGTCAGGGGTGTCCAAAGTTTTTTTCAAAGAAGGCCAGATTGGATGAAGTGAACATACATGAGGGCCAACCATTTTGCCTGACAAAATGAAATGCAAATGAACTAATACACTGCCCAACAAAAATGTTCTTGTCATAAATTCAGCCTCACCATTGCCATGAATGCAGCCTCTGAATGCATGTCACCATTGCCATGAATGAAGCCTCTGAATGTAGCCTCACTATTGCCACGAATGTAGCCTCACCATTGCCATCAAAGCAGCCTGATCCATGCCCATCTGCAGCCTCGGAGGGGACAGAGAGGGGGCGGGTCAAGCGCCAACAGATTACATACAGGAGAATCTCCTGTTTACTCGGTGGCCTCTTTAATACAAAAAAATACTGTATATACCCAAATTACCAGTGGGCCCATATGCAACCAGAACACGGCCTGCAATTGGCCCACGGCCCGGACTTTGGACATGCCTGCTCTATGTGGCTTAAGTGGCTAGTTGTTGTATGCAGGCAGCTCATGAAAGGATATGGGGACACAGGCAGGAGGAACCACAGTGTGCATTAGTAGAGGGACATTTTCACACACAAGCTGTATAGATTCTGAGTATAGATCTATGTTTGTCTTAAGCATGTTTGATCTACTCACTACCTCTGCTGGAAGTCTTTTCCAAGTATCAACTACTATTTCAGCAAAAAAAAACTTTCTAAGATTCATTTTGAATGTTCTTCCTGCCAGTTTGAGATCGTGTCGCTTTCTGCCCACCTGAACTTTATTCACATCCTTCATGTATTTAAAGTTTTTAATCATCCTTTTCCCCCTGTTTTTTCTTCCAGACTACACATATTAAGTTTCTGAAGTCTCTCCTGATATCTTTTATCCCACAGACCTTTCACTGTTTTTGTTGTTCTTCTCTGGACTTGTTTTATCTTATCAATATCTTTTTGCAAGTGAGAACTCCAGCACTGGACACTATATTATAAATGAGGCCTAAAGATCTCTATAGGGAAATCATGATCCCTCTAGTAATAACTAAGGATCTATATAGAGGAATCAGGACCTCATTCCTCCTGCTGATGATCCCTCTAGTAATAACTAAGGATCTATATAGAGGAATCAGGACCTCCTTCCTCCTGCTGATGATCCCTCTAGTAATAACTAAGGATCTATATAGAGAAATCAGGACCTCCTTCCTCCTGCTGATGATCCCTCTAGTGATAACTAAGGATCTATATAGGGGACTCAGGACCTCCTTCCTCCTGCTGATGATCCCTCTAGTGATAACTAAGGATCTATATAGAGGAATCAGGACCTCCTTCCTCCTGCTGATGATCTCTAGTGATAACTAAAGATCTAAATAGGGAAATCAGAACCGCCTTCCTCCTGCTGATGATCCCTCTAGTGATAACTAAGGATCTATATAGAGGAATCAGGACCTTGTTCCTCCTGCTGATGATCCCTCTAGTGATAACGAAGGATCTATATAGGGGACTCAGGACCTCCTTCCTCCTGCTGATGATCCCTCTAGTGATAACTAAGGATCTATATAGGGGACTCAGGACCTCCTTCCTCCTGCTGATGATCCCTCTAGTGATAACTAAGGATCTATATAGGGGACTCAGTACCTCGTTCCTCCTGCTGGTGATCCCTCTAGTGATAACTAAGGATCTATATAGAGGAATCAGGACCTCGTTCCTCCTGCTGATGATCCCTCTAGTGATAACTAAGGATCTATATAGAGGAATCAGGACCGCGTTCCTCCTGCTGATGATCCCTCTAGTGATAACGAAGGATCTATATAGGGGACTCAGGACCTCCTTCCTCCTGCTGGTGATCCCTCTAGTGATAACTAAGGATCTATATAGGGCAATCAGGACCCCCTTCCTCTTGCTGATGATCCCTCTATTGATAACTAAGGATCTATATAGAGGAATCAGGACCTCGTTCCTCCTGCTGGTGATCCCTCTAGTGATAACTAAGGATCTATATAGAGGAATCAGGACCTTGTTCCTCCTGCTGGTGATCACTCTAGTGACAACTAAGGATCTATATAGGGCAATCAGGACCTCCTTCCTCCTGCTGATGATCCCTCTAGTGATAACTAAGCATCTATATAGGGCAATCAGTACCTCCTTCCTCCTGCTGATGATCCCTCTAGTAATAACTAAGGATCTATATAGAGGAATCAGGACCTCCTCCCTCCTGCTGATGATCCCTCTAATGATAAATAAGGATCTATATAGAGGAATCAGGACCTTGTTCCTCCTGCTGGGGATCACTCTAGTGATAACTAAGGATCTATATAGAGCAATCAGGACCTCCTTCCTCCTGCTGATAATCCCTCTAGTGATAACCAAGGATCTATATAGGGGACTCAGGACCTCCTTCCTCCTGCTGATGATCCCTCTAATGATAACTAAGGATCTATATAGGGGACTCAGGACCTCCTTCCTCCTGCTGATGATCCCTCTAGTGATAACTAAGGATCTATATAGGGCAATCAGGACCTCCTCCCTCCTGCTGATGATCCATCTAGTGATAACTAAAGATCTATATAGGGGAATCAGGACCTCCTTCCTCCTGCTGATGATTCCTCTAGTGATAACTAAGGATCTATATAGAGGAATCAGGACCTCCTTCCTCCTGCTGATAATCCCTCTAGTGATAACTAAGGATCTATATAGGGGAATCAGGGCCTCCTTCCTTCTGCTAATGATCCCTCTAGTGATAACTAAGGATCTATATAGGGGAATCAGGACCCCCTTCCTTCTGCTGATGATCCCTCTAATGATAACTAAAGATCTATTAGAGGAACTAGGACCCTTTTCCTCCTGCTAGTGACCCCGCTAGTGATGCATCCAGGAATTCTATACCCGGATGCATACCACTGCCTGGTCACAATATTTGCTCATTTTGCAATCATCTTAGATAAGTACCCCCAAATATGTTTCCTCTGTAGTGCTGGCCAACACTGTACACCCAATATTTTACTCTGTCAAGGGATTATTTTCCCTAGGTGCATAGTTTTACATTTAGAAACATGTCATTGCAGTTTCCACTGCTTTAAACAATCTTCCAGCAATGCCAATCCATTCCTGACACCTCCAGGGATATCAACCGTATTGCATAATCTTGTGTTATCAGCAAAAAATCAAGCCTTACCCACCAAACCTTTAGCTATATTACTTACATAGAGATTACATAGAACAGAACCCAGTACAGAGCCTTGTGGTAAACCACTAGTACCTGGTCCCAGTTCTGAGTGAACCCCATTTACAACCACACTCTGGTATCTATCCTTTAGCCAACTGCAAATGTACTTAACCACCCAAGGGTTAAGTCCTAACTCACTACAACTCTTGCATTAGATCATTATGTGGAACTGTATCAAATGCCTTACCACCCTGGTCAAAAACATTGGTATTATAGTAATTTTTTTAATCATATTGATGGGGGGGGGGGGGGTCCTGTGATAGGTGGAACTCTGAAGTGATGGGGAGGCTCTGATTAAAGAGGGACTCATGCATAGGGGACCTTTGATGTGTAAAGGTGACTCTGATGTAATGAGAGGCTCTCATGTATGTGAACTAGAGACATGATGGGGGACCTCTGATGTTTAGCTTTGATTGGGCTTTGAAGTGAATTGGGCCTCTGATGTAATGAGGGGCCCTCTGATATGAAGGTAAGACTCTGATGTGAAGAGAGGGTTGTGGTGTGAAAGGGGGGGACCTCTGATGACATAGATGGCCTCTGATGTGAAAGGTGGACTCTGATGTAAAGGGTGAACCTCTGATATGGAGGACAACTGTGATGTGGTGGGGGAGTCTGTGATGTGAAGAGGGACTCTAATGTGAAGGGGAGGCTCTGATATGATAGAGCACTCATGTATAGGGGATCGTTGATGTATAGGGGTGGCTGATGTAATGAGGATCTCTCATGTATGAGGGGGTTCGATGTGATGGAGGATCTTTGTGGTAATAGATGGACTCTAAAGTGATAGGGGTTTTTGTTGTTGTTCTCCCCTTTTTTGGGGGGGGTTTGTTATATGCAATGCTAATATTTTCTGGAATGACTGATCTAGTTTAGTACAAATACCCTGTACCTGTGATTGTTGTCATATGTGTCAATAAAAATTATTTTTGAGGAAAAAAAAAAGTGATAGGGGAACTACTGACATGATGGGGGGCCTCTGATGTGATGGATGCCTCTAATGTAAAAAAGGGGATACTTTGATGTGAAGGGGGGCTCTGATGTAGTGGGGGAACCTGTAATGTGAAGGGGGGCTCTGGTGTGAAGAGGGGTTTGGGATGTGAAATGGGGGACCCTCTAATGACATAGAGGGCCTCTGGTGTGAAGGGGGGACTTTGATGTAAAGGGGGGGCTCTTATGTAATGGGGGAACCTCTGATATTAAGGGCGACTGTGATATGGGGGGGGGGGAGCCAGTGATGTGAAGTGGGGCTCTGATGTGAGTGGGGGAGACTGATGTGAAGGGAAAGGCTCTAATGTGATGGGGGACCTCTGATTTGGAGGGGAGCTTCCAATGTGAAGTTAATTTCACCAAGGTGGTTGGGTACTAGGGTTGCCACCTCATCCCTTTAAACCCGAACACATAGTAATTACACAGGTTCTGTGGCTGATTAAGGTGGTAATTAAACTCACTTGTTGCCTTTCCTGCATTAAATTAGCCTCAGAACCTGTGTAATTCATATGTGTTCGGGTTTAAAGGGATGAGGTGGCAACCCTGTTGGGTACATTGCCCCAAGCTCGGCTTTTCCCATTGATAAGTAACAGAAAACAAAAGGTTAATTAAGCGCACTCCGGATATAGTTATAAGGAATACTACTATAAAAGGGACAATGGATAAAATGGATATTCAGGGGAAGCTATAAATATTAGTCCATTGTACTGTGTCCATTTAGCTAAAACTTCCGCAAAGGTGGCTGCCCATTGATAAGTAACATTTACATTTTTTGCCCAGCCTGTAAGCATGTCTTTGGAGCTGTACAGATGTAACCCCAATTCATATGAAGAACTCTTACAAGTCCCCTGTCTACTCACCAGCGATGTCCCATAGCTGTAGTCGCACGACGGTGTCTGAGTCCCAGCTTAGGACCTTCAGGGCGAAATCCACGCCGATGGTGGCACGGTAATGCGGGGAGAAGTTCTGGTGGACATAGCGTTTGATGATACTCGTCTTGCCAACTCCCAAGTCACCAATCACTAGGATCTTGTAGAGGTGCTCTGTGTGATGGCTCTGCATCTTGATTCCCAAACTCCCAGCAGACTAATCCCATGCTCCGTACTGAATTCTTGCCAGGGTCAGGAGGAAGAAAAAAAAGGGTGGGGGGGGGTGTGGGAAGGAGGGGGCAGCACAAATAGAAAGAAACACACTGTCACAACTTTAAAAAAAAAAAATTATAAAGACGGACCAAGAGCTTTGGAAGGGATGGCATCAGAGCTCGCAGGAATATGTGATAATAGCAAACCCGTCACAAGTGGAGAAAATTTACACTGCAAGATAACACGTGTGGTGTACAGTACTGTATATCAAGATTAATGTGACGCCATAGATAACGGATGTGTCAGAAAAATAATAAACTTTTAAATTTCTCAGATGAGATTGCAGACATGGAAAACTGACAGCAAAAAAAAAAAAAAAGTTTATGTATTTTTTAAATTGATTTTTGAAAGTGATAATTTAACCGATTCAGCCCCGGAAGATTTTACCCCCTTCCTGACCAGAACACTTTTTGTGATTCGGCACTGCGTCGCTTTAACTGACAATTGCGCGGTCGTGCAACGCTGTACCCAAACAAAATGTGTGTCCTTTTTTCCCCACAAATAGAGATTTCTTTTGGTGGTATTTGATCACCTCTGCGGTTTTTATTTTTTGTGCTATAAACAAAAGAACAGCGACAATTTTGACAAAAAATATCTTTTACTTTTTGCTATAATAAATATCCCACATTTAAAAAAAAATGTTTCCTCATTTTAGGCCGATATGTATTCTTCTACTTATTTTTAATAAAAAAAATCACAATAATCGTATAGTGATTGGTTTGCGCAAAAGTTATAGGCCCAGATTCTGAAAGGGCTTACGACGGCACAACGCAATGTGCGCCGTCGTAAGTCCTAATCTGGGCCGTCGTATCTATGCGACTGATTCTTATGCCGCGTACACACCATCACTTTATGTGATGAAAAAAAACGACGTTTTTAAAAACGTCACTTTAATTGACCGTGTGTGGGGGAAAACGTAGTTTTATGTCTTGTAAAAAACGACCAAAAAAAATTGAAGCATGCTTCAATTTTATGTGTCGTTTTTCAAAACGTCGTTTTTTACTTCACAGAAATTGACCGTGTGTAGCAAAAAACTTTGTTTAAAAAGACGTTTTTACACCCGCGCATGCCCAGAAGCTACTTATGAAGCGAGCTTCAATGGAAAAACGTGGTGGAACGTAACCTCGCTTTGCTAGAACATTGTGAGAAAAACGATGGTGTGTAGGCAACTTCGTCTTTGAAAATTGACGTTTCAAAAACGTAATTTTTTACTTCACAGAAAATGTCTTTTTTTTTCATCACATAAAGTGATGGTGTGTACGGGGCATTAGAATCAGTTACGCATAGATAACCATTAGATCCGACAGGCGTAAGGTTCTTACGCTGTCGGATCTTTAATGCAATTTTTTTTTTCGCCGCTAGGTGTCGCCTCCGTCGTTTTCCCCGTCGGGTATGCAAATTAGCAAAATACGCGAATTCCCGAACGTACGTGCGGTCGACGCAGTGAAGTTACGACGTTTACGTTAGATTTGCGACGCGTAAAGTTGCCCCTGCTATATGAGGGGCAACCAATGTTAAGTATGGCCGTCGTTCCCGCGTCGAAATTTAAAAATTTACGTAGTTTGCGTAAGTCGTCCGTGAATAGGGCTGGGCGCCATTTACGTTCACGTCGAAACCAATGACGTCCTTGCGACGTCATTTAGCGCAATGCATGTCGGGAAATTTTAGGGACGGCGCATGCGCATTTTTATTATTATTATTTTTTTTTACTAGTAATGGCGGCGATCTGCGATTTTTATCAGGATTGCGACATTATGGCGGACACATCAGACACCATTGACACATTTTTGGGGCCATTGACAATTTTACAGAGATCAGTGCTATAAAAATGCACTGACTACTGTAAAAATGTCACTAGCAGTGAAGGAGTTAACACTAGGAGGCAATAAAGGGGTTAATTGTGTTCCCTAGGCGTGGTCTAACTGACTAGGGGAAATGACAGATCGCTGTTCAGTCATTTCTCCCCTGAAAGAACGGGAGCTCCCGGTTCTCGCTCTGTCACGAGCGACCGCGGGTGCCCAGCGGTCATCTCCCCCGCTGGGCACTTGCATCGGTCCCCCGGGGGCGAGCAGCGGGCGTGCGCTCGTGCCTCCATTGGCAGGGGGATGCGTTCCTCCGGCGGCACGTATGCGCCCCTAGTGGAGACAGGGCGAAGCGACGTGACATAACGTTGTTTCGCTCAGCCGAGCCATTTTACCGCAGTGAAACTGCGGCGGCTGGTCGTCAAGTGGTTAATTAACAGCAGGGATGGCTCCAATATTTGTCCAAAAAAATGACATACATTATATGATTTGAATATTCACTCTGGGGCATGCTGCACAGGCAAGAGCTATAAGTATAGTCCACCTGTTCCAAAAATGTAATAAGTGGATCTACATTAGGAGACGCAAGCACACTATGAGCCACGGCACTTCATGTTTTTTTAAATATTGATGCTCGTTTTTATCAACTTGTGTAGGTACAACCTAAATAAACTGTTTTAATAACCCTAAGTGCCGGTTCACACAGGGGCAACCCGACTTCAGCGCGACTTTGCAAGGTGACTTCAGCGCGACTTGGAGCAACTTAAAGTTGCCTCCAGGACAGGCGACTTTGGCTGTGGCCAATCACAGAATAATCAGCTCTGTGGGAGGGAGGGGTTTGCCTGAGTAAACTATTTTATTTTCCTGTAAAGTTGCTTCAGTTAAGACAGTGATCCGACTTTGGAGGCAACTTCCATTAAAATCAATGGGTACAATTTTCCTACAAGTTGCCTAGAAGTCGTCTTGAAGTAGTAGAGGAACCTTTTCTGAAGTCGGAGAGACTTCAGTAGTGTACATTAAGACGGCTCTCATTCACTTCAATGGAATTTCTCATGTCGCATGACTTGGGGGCGACACAAGTCGGATCCCATGTCGCTGTAGTGTGAACCGACACTTAGGGGCTTCACTATGTGCTGCTTTGATTTTATATTGGTGGCATCCTCCCTATGAGTGGGAGATTGAGCATAGTGAACCCAAATATTGGATGTCTTTGATTGGAATCCTGTCTGGTGAAAAGAGATTGATGCACGTTTCCCTATCGGTGTTGTTATGGCTCCGCTGACTAGGGAACCAGCTGTGGTCGCAGGTAAAGAGGAAGCTGTTGCCACTAGGGGACCATCCACTTTGCTACCGGAGACTATAGGGATTCAACTGAAGCAATTACCAGAGCAGTCTTCTCACCAGCCGGGGACGGTGCAGAAGTGAGAAAGAATCAGTGAGTACCAAGACAAGAACCCAGTGGGTCAGCAGAGGTGACGCTTGTGGAGCATCAGTAAGTGCCAAGCCAGGGACCTAGCGGCTCAGTAGGGGTGAAGCTTGAAGAGTATCTATGAGTGCCAAGCCAGGGACCCAGCAGGGAAGCGGGGGTGACGCTTGAAGAGTATCTATGAGTGCCAAACCAGGGACCCAGCAGGGAAGCGGGGGTGATGCTTGAGGAAGATACTGAGTTAAGGAACTGGAAGAGCCCAGGGGATCCAGCAGTGGTGATTGGGTCTTGTGAGAGAGAGACTGGGAGCTCAGTGTGCAAAGATCTACAGTGAGAGACTGTGGAGTACAAGGAGAACTAGTTGTGTTGCCTATAGTTAATTAAAACTACCATTAGTGAGACAGTGGTCCTACTTATACAGAAGTGGTATTCGGCTGGGGGCCTTCCACAGTATACCTATAGCAGTTTTGGAGCCAGCCAATTATCATTGCATCTTCTCAAGGGTTTCCTGGCCCTAACCCCCTCTCCCACAGTTCTGTTTAAGAGACAATAGATCTCTTTGCATCCAAAAAGTGTCTGGTGCCCATCACTTCATCTAACATCACACCCACCAGGCCTCGTAATGCACTCTACACAGAAGGATGTCAGCTCTCCCTGACTCTGGAGCTCACCATTGGGCTTCTAGAGGTCTGGGAGGTCGCTACACTTTCACTAGTTTTTATGGAGTGCCATTTACTTGTTTTTAACGCTGCATATGGACTTTTTATTTATTCATTCTTGCATTGAATCCAGTTTTCAATCAGAATCTGCGACAGGTCAGATTAGGTAACGGAAGTGACGTTACATCAGCTGCGCATGTGTTCCACCGCTTCCAGGTTTGCTAATCTGACAGAACTCCTGCAGTCAGAAGAAGGCAGCGTACATCTTAGTACCCCCAGCCACCTCTTGAATTTCACAGTAATTTTAGCAATAAAGTGAGCGTATATTAAATAAATATAGGCCCAGATTCACAAAGACTTACGAAGGCATATCTCCAGATTCATAGAATCAGTTACGCATAGATTTGGCCAAGATACGAGCTGCGTAAGTCTCCTACGCCGTCGTATCTTGGGGTGCATATTTACGCTGGCCGCTAGATGCGCCGATTCACAAGCGTACGTACACCCGGCACAATTAGTTACGCCGTTTACGTAAGACATACACCAGCGTAAAGATAAAGCAGGTCTCTAGGTGGCGCAGCCCATGCAAAGTATGGACGTCGGAACAAGCGTATCTTTTTACGTCGTTTGCGTAAGTCGTACGCGAATAGGGCTGTGCGTAAGTTACGTTCACGTCGTAGGCAGTGTTCGACGTATCTTAGGCATTCTATCCGATGCATGCACACTGGGATACGTCCACGGATGGCGCATGCGCCGTTCGTTCAAAACGTCATTCACGTGGGGTCATGCTTTATTTACATAAAACACGCCCACCTCTTCACAATTTGAATTAGGCGCGCTTACGCCGCCACACTTACGCTACACCACCGTAACTTAGGACGCAAGTGCTTTGTGAATACAGCACTTGCCTCTCTAAGTTGCGGCGGCGTTGTGTAAATACGATACGCTACGCCCGCCCACACTTACGCCGCCCTACGTGAATCTAGGCCATAGTATATTGACATCTGTGATGCTGTTTGGATGTTTAATTTTGAAATCCTAAAGGTTTAGTCTTGACCAGTCCAGGGTGTACCAACATGGTTATCGCCACCTTCCTACTGCTGGCATCCTACTTTGAGGAGCACCCTGTGAATCAGGTAAGTGGGGGTCGATTTGAGGGTGTGGGATTGGTGATTGCGACAATGTTTTATATTACACCTTAAATATGCGTGTAACATAAAACATTATCCCAAAGGTGGGATTTGCTTTTAGTGTACATTTGCGTCTGGGAGGGCAGTAAAGACAGGCAGTTGATTTGTGTTTTTTGTGCCCCCTGACCACCCCCTTTGTTATACCTGAAGAGTTCCACATGTACTGGCACTTTAAGGCTGGCTCCACCCAGCAGTGATGACAAGGGTCAAGGGGCATAGTAGCCATCTTAGAGAGAGCACATGTAAGAAGCAGAGATATGTATTGTCCTGAGATGCATGTTGCAGTGTACAGCCTGTACTGAAAAAACATACCATTGTTCCAGACCAGAGTCTTGTGTCCCTCACAACACAGAGGATATAACACCCTTTAACCTAAAGTGCAAACCAGAGGGAAAGAGAAATTACGGCTCAAGGTGGGTCTGCTGGACAATCAGTAGCTGCTCAGGAGGCCAGGAGTGCCGGCAATGCACGAGGCAAAATGTAGAAGATGAAAGGATGGACAGCCGCACCTCCAAAAAAAACCGTAGGTTGTATTTATTTAAAAAATAGGTGGAAAGTGCACTACAAATAACAGCAAAGGGTGGAATACAGCCTACGCGTTTCGCACTGCGATCAGTGCTTAGTCATGGCTGAGCACTGATCGCAGTGCGAAACACGTAGGCTGTATTCCACCCTTTGCTGTTATTTGTAGTGCATTTTCCACCTATTTTTTAAATAAAGACAACCCAAGTTTTTTTTTTGGAGGTGCGGCTGTCCATCCTTTCAACTTCTACATTTTGCAAACCAGAGGGGGTGGCACACATGTTGTGGTTGCATTGCTCTGCTTCGTGGCCGTGGCAAAAACGATACAAACATTTTGCAAAGAGTACCGCTGCCCAACGTGACCAGTTCAAGTGAATGGGGTCATGGCATTACCACTCTGTAACTGTTTACAATGCAGGCGATTACAGCATGGTGCTGCAGCCTTTCAAGATATCTCAGTCTAGGAAGTAGATGGAGACCCTGGATGATCCCTGAATAAAGGTGGCACCGTTCCTCTGGAGAAAAAGGCAGATGCTTACACATACACATGACTTAACATGCACGCAAAAATATTTGATGCAAGGTCTGTTTTAACAGTGTACCTGTTACAGTACCTTGAAAAAGTATTCCTACCCCCTTGAAATTGTCCACATTTTGTCATGTTACAACCAAAAACATAAATGTATTTTATTGGGATTTTATGTGATAGATCAACACAAAGTGTCACATAATTGTGAAGTGGAAGGAAAATGATAAATCGTTTTCAAATTTTTTACAAATAAATCTGTGAAAGTGTGGCATACATTTGTGTTCTGCCCCCTGAGTTAAAATTTTGTAGAACCTCCTTTCACTACAATTACAGCTGCAAGTCTTTTTGTGGATGTCTCTACCAGCTTTGCACATCTAGAGAGGGACATTTTTGCCCATTCTTCTTTGCAAAATAGCTCAAGCTTTGTCAGGTTGGATGGAGAGCGTCTGAGAACAGTAATTTTAAAGTCTTACCACAGATCCTCAATTGGATTTAGGTCTGGACTTTAACTGGGCCATTCTATCACAAGAATATTCTTTGATCTAAACCATTCCATTGTAGCTCAAATCCAATGACGCCGGCCACCGGGGGCGGAACCGCGTCATGAACTCAGTGTCTATAGACGTTGAGTGTATGACATGGGAGCGCGCCCGCAAGGTAACCCCCTCGGGAGAGAGCTTCCCAGAGGGGGTTAGCAGGGAGGAGCCGAGAGAGCCGCCGTGGGACCCCAGAAGGGGATGATCGGGGCGAATCTGTGCAAAACAAACTGCACAGTGGAGGTAAGTATGACATCACCTACAGGTAAGCCTAGATTACACGGTTTAGGAGATATTTGCAATAAATAATTCACCGATGTTTATAGCGCATGTGCGACGGCATGCGTGCCGTAGGCAACGGTGCAGGCGCACTGAGCGTGCCGTTGCTGAATGGCATCATGCCGTCAGTGTCGGCTCCCGCGCGCATGCTTCCCGGGGAAATCGCAGGCTTCGCTTTCAGGTAAGTGACACATAATGGGCTACTATGCAATGCAGGGAAACAAAGAGGAAGTAAACCCATCAGGATTAACTTCCTCTTTAAAGAATAGAGGGACCAGCATGCTTTGGATCTGTATGCCGTATTTTATAATATTTCACTAAGCCTTTCCAAAAATAAGCAATATATTGAACAAGAATATATCTTTGTCAAAGTGTGTATCCTAAGTATACCCCTGAGCTGGATGATTGTTCTTCTGCATTGATATATAACAGCCATATTGTGACAGGTCTGGGATTTGAAGTTGATGTGCTACATACCTGGATGTTTACTCTGTCAACATAATTACTGACATATGCAAATTAGGTAACAAAAATATTTTGTATATCCTCAGAGGAAAAGAGCCCTCCTTGTGCATATTATTAAGCCTCATATTTTGTTTATTTCAAGGTGTTTGCTGCATATATTGAATATGCATTGCCCCTCTGTGTTTTTAAAGTATATGTAAACCCATGGGCCCAGATTCTCAAAGGGCTTACGACGGCGCAACGCAATGTACGCCTACGTAAGTCCTAATCTGGGCCGTCGTATCTATGCGACTGATTCTTAGAATCAGTTACGCATAGATATCCATTAGATCCGACAGGCGTAAGGCTCTTACGCTGTCGGATCTTAAATGCAATTTTTTTTGCCGCTAGGTGTCGCCTCCGTCGTTTTCCCTGTCGAGTATGCAAATTAGCTAAATACGCGAATTCCCGAACGTACGCGTGGTTGACGCAGTGAAGTTACGATGTTTACGTTAGTTTTGCGCAGCGTAAAGTTGCCCCTGCTATATAAGGGGCAACCAATGTTAAGTATGGCCGTCGTTCCCGCGTCGAAATTTTAAAATTTACGTTGTTTGCGTAAGTCGTCCGTGAATGGGGCTGGACGCCATTTACGTTCACGTCGAAAATAATCACGTCCTTGCGACGTCATTTGGAGCAATGCACCCTGGGATATTTTCCGTACGGCGCATTCGCAGTACGTTCGGCGTGGGAACGCGCCTAATTTAAATGCTCCACGCCCCCTACCCGGCTAATTTGAATTAGGCGGGCTTGCGCCGGGTGATTTACACTACGCCACCGCGACTTTACAGGCAAGTTCTTTGTGAATAAAGCACTTGCCTGTAAAACTTGCGGCGGCGTAACGTAAATCAGATACGTTACGCCCGCACAGTTTTACGCTCATATACGAGAATCTGGGCCTAAATGTATTGCTCTGTATGTTTGGCATCATGTCTACAGTTTTCTTAAGCAAATCATATTGTAAATCTGTTCTATTTTGCTTTCTTGGAGGAAGTTATCAAGGCATTGCACTTCAGAGGGCCCTTGGAGAAGGAACCAAATGGGTGCTCAAGTACCATAGTCTACTCCAAGTCTAGAAAAGAGAAAACGAAGAAGGGGAGGGTCTGAGCTCTTTAACCGCTTCAGCCCTGGGAAAATTTGGCTGCCCAATGACAAGGCCATTTTTTGCGATATGGCACTGGGTCGCTTTAACTGACAATTGCGCGGTCATGTGACGTTGTACCCAAACAAAATTGACATCCTTTTTTCCCCACAAATAGAGCTTTCTTTTGGTGGTATTTGCCACCTTCATCAGTTGAAAAGCTAGAGAGTCTCTAATGGCCAGTAAGACACCTCCTGTCTTGCTGTCCGGTGTGCAGGCCATATACACAAATGGGAAGCCCCTGTGCGAGCAGTGAGGGGCTTTGTGTAGTTGGAAATGGGTTTCCTGCACGCATAAGATATCCGCCCCCTGTTTAGTGGCCTCATTCCACAAAGAAAACCTCTTTGCCGGGTGGTTCAATCCCCTGGCATTATTTTAATTGTCATTGTGATAAAGGTGTGGAGGTCCCTGTGGAGACGTTGTGCTGGTACTTACTGCGACCAATAGAGTCTCGTTAAGCGGTGTCTTTCTGTCACCCAAGAGAAAGCAAGTCAAGTCTTCTACTGAAGCGTTGAACCGATTGTTGCTAGCGGGTCTGTGCATATCAAAAAAATTAAAAAAAGGAACAAGAAAAAAACAAACAGAGAAAGTCAACTGGGTAACAATAAGAAATAGATCCATACCGATCCTCGTGCAGATGTAACTGCTATTTATAAGATGAGGGGTATAGAGAATATGCAAACTGCGCTATCTCAACCCCGGAGATAAATGAGAACTGTATTGGATCAAAGACATGTGCTTCCACCAGCCTTCTTCTTGGCAGAGCGTTTGTGCGTCACCACTTGCCAGTCGCTGTGCATGGGTTGCAGACCAGGGGGAGATGGAAGTTGAACAGGCTGGTCGGGAAGTATACCCCATTTGCGTAGGGCCGATAGTCCTTCGTCTAATGTGGACACAGTGACGGTGGCCTCGTTGTGGGTTATGGTGAGAGTAGCGGGGTATTTCCATTTATGCAGGATATTGTGGTTTCTTAAAGCTTTAGTGACAGTCAGCAGGTTGCGTCGTTTCTGTAATGTGTGTCTGGATAAATCCGGCAGCATTCTGACAGTGGCGTATTGCTGGGGGATACCCCCTGGCTTACGTGAGGCCTGTAGGAGTCTATCCTTAATATGAAAAAAAAATGCACCCTTAACAGCACATATCGAGGGATATCATCAGGGAGGAACGCTAGTTTGAGGATCCCGTGGTAACATGGAGGAAAAAAGAGTATGGGCAAATTGCAGGAGCTGCGAGGGAGGAACAGATTCAGGGATGCCTCATATCAACCCTTTTCTTCTACACTCTGTGACAGACCACCTCTATGACAAAATTGCACCCCTGTCCTGCACCGACCTAGCCACTTCTGTCTACAACACTTCACTTCTAGCATCACTGGACAGACTGGCCCCCCTCACTACACGCAGAATAAGGCCCCGTCCCCTTCAACCCTGGCAAACAGATGCTACTAGAAGTCTGAAAAAACACAGCCGTGCTCTCGAGCGCCTTTGGCGCAAGACTAAGTCCCAGGAAGACTTCGTCCAGTATAAATCTGCCCTCCAAAAATACAATTCCAGCCTCCTCGCTGCCAAGCAGACCTACTTCATCACCCTCATTAAAAACTTATCATCCCGTCCCCGTCAACTCTTCTCTACCTTCAACTCTCTCCTCCGTCCTCCATTGTCTCCACCCACTAACTCAATCACTGCCCAGGAGATCGCCAATCACTTCAAACAGAAGATTGATACAATTCGCAAGGAGCTCTCTACTGTTCAGTCACCCTCCACACTTCACACCTCATGCACACAGGTACAGTCATTACTTCCCTCGTTCAACCCTACCGCTACAGACGAGGTTGCTAAATTACTTGCTAACGTCTATCTTACCACCTGCGCTCTGGATCCTGTTCCCTCACAAATGCTACGTTCACCCTCTGGCTCTATTCTACACTCTCTAACCCACATCTTCAATCTCTCCCTCTCTTCTGGCATCTTCCCTAACTCTTTGAAACATGCACTAGTCAGCCCCATACTTAAAAAGCCCTCACTGGACCCATCCAATCTTGACAACCTACGCCCCATCTCCCTGCTCCCCTTTGGGATTGGGGGATAAATCCAAACTCCTTGAACGTCTAGTCTACAACCGACTGAGCGTACACCTTGCTGATAATAACCTTCTTGATCCCCTTCAGTCTGGATTTCGTCCTCAACATTCCACAGAAACTGCTCTCCTAAAACTAACAAACGATATACTAACCGCCAAAACTAAGGGACACTATTCTGTGCTCCTACTCCTGGACCTCTCTGCCGCCTTCGATACGGTTGACCACCCACTCCTCCTCAAAAAACTCCACACCTTTGGTCTCCGTGACTGTACTCTTCGCTGGTTCTTCACCTACTTATCCAACCGCACCTTCAGCGTTACTTACAACTCTACTTCCTCCTCTCCTCTACCATTCTCTGTTGGGGTCCCCCAAGGTTCGGTCCTCTCCTATTTTCAATCTACACCTCCTCCCTGGGTCAGCTGATAGCCTCCCACGCCTTCCAATACCACCTCTACGCTGACGACACTCAAATCTATTTCTCTGCCCCTCAACTCACTCCTTCATTCTCCTCACGTATCACTAATTTACTCTCAGATATATCACTTTGGATGTCACACCACTTCCTCAAACTCAATCTATCCAAAACGGAACTTATCATTTTCCCTCCCCCACGTGCCTCTTCCCCTGATCTCTCTGTCAAAATTGATGGCACAACTATCAGCCCATCCCGTCAAGGTCCTAGGAGTAGTCCTGGACTCTGAACTGTCCTTTAAGCCTCACGTTCAATCACTGTCCAAATCTTGCCGCCTCAACCTTCGCAACATCTCCAAAATACGCCCCTTTCTAACCAATGACACCACAAAGCTCTTAATTCACTCCCTGGTCATCTCTCGCCTCGATTACTGCAACTCCCTTCTCATTGGCTTACCGCTGCATACTATATCCCCCCTTCAGTCCATCATGAATGCTGCTGCCAGACTCATCCACCTTACCAACCGCTCTGTCTCTGCTGCTCCTCTCTGTCAATCCCTCCACTGGCTTCCGCTCGCCCAACAAATTAAATTCAAAATACTAACTATGACCTACAAAGCCATCCACAATTCTGCCCCCGGCTACATCACTGACCTAATCTCTAAATACCAACCTAATCGTTCTCTTCATTCTTCTCAAGACCTCCTGCTCTCTAGCTCTCTCATCACCTCCTCCCATGCTCGTCTACAGGACTTTTCCAGAGCCTCTCCAAGCCTATGGAACTCCTTACCCCAAACTATCCGTCTATCTCCTTCTCTATTAGCTTTTAGAGGATCCCTGAAAACCCTCCTCTTCAGAGAAGCCTATCCTACCCACATCTAACAACTGTATTTTAATTTTGTCCATCTGATCACCCCCCACATCTACTACCCTCTGTTCCACTTGACCCTCTCTTCTAGATTGTAAGCTCTAACGAGCAGGGCCCTCTGATCCTTCCTGTATTGAATTGTATTGTAACTATAATGTCTTCCCTGATGTTGTAAAGCGCTGCGTAAACTGTTGGCGCTATATAAATCCTGTATAATAATAATAATAATAATAATGCCTCTCAGTTTAATATTGTTCCTCCTGGACCTGTCCTTGAGGTCTGCGATTTTGTCCTTTATCCACTCAATGTCCCCTCAGTGCGCAGAGTGTGCCTCCACCATCGTATTATATGAGGTAGTGTATTCCCCCATTTTGTTTTCAATCTGTTGCACTCTGTTGCCCAGGGAGTCTACTTCCCTTCTGCATTCATTTAGGCCATTAAATATGTCAGCTTGCAGGGAAGATCTTAGGGCAGCAGCATCTGCTTCAGGGTTGTGTCCGATATAGGCCTGTCTGCTGTCGGGTAGTCTGCTATGGGATCCCCCCCCGTGATTGCCGATTAGCTGTGGGGACGTGAGGCCTGCTTACCTCCATGCCATCCTCCGGCTGCGGCCTAAGTGGAGAGTCCCGCCGCGGCTTTGATTTCACCGGGCTTCGGGTGGTGGGGCTAGGTGACCCCGAAGATGATCCGCTGGCCGACTCCGGGTGAAGAGAACCGGGAGTAATCCCGTGGAGGTTAGGCTGCGCTCCGGGCCTGTGCTCCGTCCGTGTGTTCCCCGCATCGCCGCCATTTTAGTGAGGTCCGCGCCCGGGGTGGATAAGAACACTATCCATTTTCTGCGGCTGCTGGGGCTTCTTTCTGTTCCTCGTCATCCCAGGCGGTGCAACGAAGGTTTACCAGCCCGATGGTGGCGTTTGAGGCTGCGGATGGTGCCGGTGGTCGCTTATGGCTGTGGATTATCTCCGGTGGGCGAACGGAGCTCCTGGGATAAGCGTCCATCTTAGAGTCCGGTCGCCACGCCCTGTTTTCTTTTGGTGGTATTTGATCACCTCTTCGGTTTTTATTTTTTGCGCTGTAAACAAAAAAAAGGAGCAACCATTTTGAAAAAAAACATAATATACTTTACTTTTTGCTATAGTAAATATCCCAATTTAAAAAATAAAATAAAAATTGTTTCCTCAGTGTAGGCCGATACAAATTCTTCTACATATTTTTGGTAAAAAAATCACAATAAGAGTACAGTATATTCATTGGTTTGCGCAAACGTTATAGCGTCTACAAACTATGGGAAAGATTTATGCCGTTTTTATTATTATTATTTTTTTTTACTAGTAATGGCGGTGATCTACGATTTTTTTTCGGTATTGCGGCATTGCGGTGGACAGGTCGGACACTTTTGACAGATTTTTGGGACCATTGACATTAACAGGGTGATCAGTGCTATACATATGCACAAATTACTATGTAAATGCCACTGGCAGGGAAGGGGTTAACACTAGGGGGAGATCAAGGGGTTAACTGTGTTACCTATTGTGTGTTCTAACTGTGGGGGGGATGGGGATTGACTATAGGAGATGACAAATCGTGTTTTCTACTTTGTAGAAAGACACGATCTGTCCTTCTCTCCTCAGACAGCACAGGGATTTGTGTGTCTACACACACAAACCCCTATACTCCCGCTCGTGCACGCCGTCGCGCCCGCCGGCCACACGCATCGGGTTCCCTGCCATGCAGGGGACACGTGCGCTTCCAGTGGCGCACCCTCTGGTGGCTCTCCTGGGCAAAGCCGTATATACACGGGATTTAGTCCAGGAGAGCCATTCTGCCATAGTATATCTGCATGAGCCAGTCGGGAACTGATTAACAGAACCTCAACCTGTATCCAAGAAAGTCAGAAAAAAACTACTCCCTAAAACATCAGTTTAAATGTTACCAAGAAGGACAACAAAGAAGAAGGAGTGCAAGCTCAGACAGCCAGATCTGCCACTACAGCTGCTTTTAACAAACTCCCAGGTAAGCTGATGGGCCCATCTCCCATCATGAAGGCATCTATATGAGGGCACTCTTCAACTCAGGCGCACAAGTGACCTTGCTCTTCGGAAACTTTAATGATAAGCATCTGAGACACTTGATCCTGCAAAAATTTAAGTATTTAAAGATCTGGGGTATCAGACTAGAGAAATTTTCTTACAATGGATACCTAAAAATGAAGTTATTTATGACCACTAGTTGTCAGGCAGCCAGAACATTTTGACACACACTAGTCGTCGTGTGTTCCAAGCTCCCATGGTTCACAAAGAGCTCTTTGATCATAGGAACATACACAGATCTGGAGAGATGGCTATCCGCTCCCATTCCCACTAAAAGTGACCTTATATCAGAGGGTGTGCATCAGATGCTGCAGTTGGCATACCAGCACCTGGTCCAAAATCAGAAGGCCCCAGCAGTGGTAGTGCAAGTTTATGATGACTGGAGACAATGGAGAAAGTTCTACAGCCAGGAGAGGTGGCCTGTTCCTGAGCCTCAGTGAAGTTGAGTTGGGACCAGCCAAGCTGTTTGTTGTATTGAAGAAGAGAAATTAAAGACTCCATTATAGAATTGATCCCCAAAGTAATCTCAATGAAAACGCAGTGAAAGGCAGCGGAAGCGGGACAGAGAAGAGGAAGCGGGACAGTTGGTGTTTGCAACACCACTAACTCCCATGTGAAGTTACAGGCTTTAACCTCTTGACCACTGGGCACTTAAACCCCCTTCCTAACCAGACCAATTTTCAGCTTTCCGTGCTCTCACAATTTGAATGACAATAACTCAGTCATACAACATTGTACCCGTCTGAAATTGTTGTCCTTTTTTTCACACAAATAGAGCTTTCTTTTGGTGGTATTTGATCACCTCTGCGGTTTTTATTTTTTGCACTATAAAAGAAAAAAGACCGAAAATTCTGTAAAAATTGCAGAGTGTGGGGGGTATTGCAGAGTGTGGGGGGGTATTGCAGAGTGTGGGGGGGTATTGCAGAGTGTGGGGGGGTATTGCAGAGTGTGGGGGGGGGGGGTATTGCAGAGTGTGGGGGGTATTGCAGAGTGTAGGGGGGTATTGCAGAGTGTAGGGGGGTATTGCAGAGTGTAGGGGGGTATTGCAGAGTGTGGGGGGGTATTGCAGAGTGTGGGGGGGTATTGCAGAGTGTGGGGGGGTATTGCAGAGTGTGGGGGGGTATTGCAGAGTGTGGGGGGGGTATTGCAGAGTGTGGGGGGGGGGTATTGCAGAGTGTGGGGGGTATTGCAGAGTGTAGGGGGGTATTGCAGAGTGTAGGGGGGTATTGCAGAGTGTGGGGGGTATTGCAGAGTGTGGGGGGGTATTGCAGAGTATGGGGGGGTATTGCACATAGTAGGGGTGATATTGCAGAGTATTGCGCAGGGAGGGATGGCTGGATCTGTGACTGCAATAGTCACAGATCCAGCCCACAGCAGCTGCTGCTGACACCCGCTCCCCCCCCTCCTCTCACACTGTACCGATCGGTACAGAGAGGAGAGGGAGGAACCGGCGTCATTACATGACGCCGGTTTGTTTACAAGTGATCGCTCCGTCATTTGACGGAGCGTTCACGTGGTAAACCGCCGCTATCAGCGGCGATTTACCGCGATCTGTGAATCGCCGGGTCTTCTAGACCCGGCGCTCACAGATGATTCCGGGAGCGCGCCCCAGGGGGCGCGCGAGTGAAGCATTCTGGGAGGACATCCCAGGGACGTCGTCCCGGAATAACTCCACCGCGCTGTAGCAGTAAAATCGTTATGGCGCGGTGGGGAAAAGGTTAATGATACTTGGACAGGGGAACCAAGCTAACACCATCTCACCCTGACTCGTGACCCAGGTTGTGAGATGGCAAGAGCTGTCCTCCAAAGGTGAGTTTGTTGTGGGGAGTGCAAAGAGTACCCAACATTGCATCTGCTTGCAGGAAGACAAGACATTCCGAAGGAGAATCCTGTTGGAACATCTGGAGAACCTGAGAGAGCAACTGGCAAATCTGAGAGTGCAACTCCACAACTGTTACTCATCTACTGTAAATGTTGCTCAACTACTCTCTTTTTCTTTATGGCTCTTGATGCACTGACTCCAGCCTCAGTCCACTCCTTGTGAAAGTCCCCAACACTTTTGAATGGCCTTTTCCTGCCAATCCTCTCCAGGCTGCGGTCATCCCTGCTGCTTGTGCACCTTTTTCTTCCACACTTTTCCCTTCCACATAACTTTCTATTAATGTGCTTTGATACAGCACTTTGGGAACAGCCAACTTCTTTTGCAATTACCTTTTGAGGCTTTCCCTCCTTATGGAGGGTGTCAATGATGGTTTTCTGCACAACTGTCAGGTCAGCAGTCTTTCCCATGATTGTGATTCCTACTGAACCAGACTGAGAGACCGTTTAAAGGCTCAGGAACCCTTTGCAGGTGTTATGGTTTAATTAGCTGATTAGAGTGGGACACTTTGAGCCTAGAATATTGCACCTTTTCACAATATTCTAATTTTCTGAGATTGTGGATTTGGGGTTTTCATGAGCTGTAAGCCATAATAATCACAATTATGACAAATCACGGCTTGAACTATCTTGCTTTGCATGTAATGAGTCTATTTCATATATTAGTTTCACCTTTTAAGTTGCATTAGTGAAATAAATGAACTTTTGCACGATATTCTAGTTTTTCGAGTTTCACCTGTATAATATGGTTTGGCGAGAACCTAAAGGGATAGCTCACATTTATCACAACACTTCCCATGCAGATAAGAGGCTGCCATAGGTAAAAACAAACTGTGCAGATTTACATACATTATGACGCCTGACTGGACAATTACTTAAAAAATACGTGCCCTTTATTGGGTAAAGGAAAATGCACTACAGGTATCAGCACACAGTGGGAAAAACAGCTGACGCATTTCACATTGGATATCAATGCTTAGTCATAGCTATGACTAAGCATTGATATCCAATGCGAAACGCGTCAGTGTTTTTCCCACTGTGTGCTGATACCTGTAGTGCATTTTTCCTTGACCCAATAAAGGGCACGTCTTTTTTAAGAAATTGGAGTGCGGCTGTCCATATCTTTCTTCTTTTGCATGTCAAGACAAGGTACATTTATTGCATACCATAAAAATTCATACAAATCAATTAGTAATGTCATGATATAATTCATCTACATACAAAAAGGAACAGCCAAAAAACCACTGACGCGTTTCGCATTGGATATCAATGCTTAGTCATAGCTACCAATGATGACTAAGCATTGATATCCAATGCGAAAACGCGTCAGCTGTTTTTCCCACTGTGTGCTGATACCTGTAGTGCATTTTTACTTTACCCAATAAAGGGCACGTCTTTTTTAAGAAATTGGAGTGCGGCTGTCCATATCTTTCTTCCTTTGCATATCCCGTGCATTGCCGGCACCCATTGGTTCCTGAGTGGACATTGATTGTTCTAGTGTGCTCACCTGGAGCGGCAGCCTTCCTACCTTGTCTTGACCCCTCACTGATGACTACGTGCTTCATTCAAAGTCCCGCTCTGCCACCCTTTTGTTCAGTGCACAAAGCAAGGTCCATAAAGATATGGATGAGCAAGTTTGGGGTGGAGGAACTTGACTGGCCCGCACAGAGTCCTGACCTCAACACGATAGAACACCTTTGGGATGAATTAGAGCGGAGACTGTGAGCTAGGCCTTCTTGTCCAGTGCCTGACCTTACAAAGTCGCATAGATACTCTGAGAGATACGACGGAGTATCTGAGATACTCCGTCGTATCTCGGCTATGAATCTGGGCCAATGTGTATGTTATTCGCAGCCGGAAGTGGTAGTAAAAATAGAAATGTGCTACTATAAAGAGAAAGGAGACACTAGTATTGTATTGAGTTCCGCATAAACTGTGTGACATGTCGGTTTTTTTTTTCTTTGATGAATGTGTCCCTTTAATGACAGAAGCATAGCGAACAGCCTTAGACAAAAGCGGAATGTAGGGTGCAAGCCTTAAGGGCTTTTAGATCTGCTAACTTGTCAAACAGTGAAATCTTTTGGTCACACTTAGCACCATGCCCCATTATAAGGCATTATTGAGGCTATGTGCCTTTTCATAGCTATCACATTATTTATGCTGCTAGTATCAGTATAGTATGTGAAAATGGGTAATATGTACTTATTATGTAAAAATAGAGCCTTCTTTTGGTGGTATTTGATCACCTCTGCGATTTTTATTTTTTGATTGCATAATTGAAAAACCTCTGACAATTTTGAAAAGAAAGCCAATATTTTGTTATTTCTGCTATAAAACATATCCCATAAAAAAATAAATCAAAACCCTTAATATATGTTGACCAAAATATATTCTTGTGGCTAGGTTCACACTGCTGCGAATTCAAAATCGCGGTAAAATCGTGATTTTACCGCGATTTCGCGGCTGCGGTTTTGCCGCGATTTCGGCCGTGATTTAAGAGACATCTGTGCAGGGTTCAATGTAAATCGCGGCCCGAAATCGCAAAAAGTAGTACAGGAACTACTTTTTGAAATCGGTGCAGCGCCGCAGATGCGGCGTCGCACCGATTAGGACGGTGCCATTGCCGGCAAATGCCGCCGATTTGAGATGCGATTTGACATGTGAAATCGCATCTCAAATCGTACCAAATCGTACCCAGTGTGAACCTGGGCTCAATGTCTTTGGTAAAAAAAAATTCACAACAAGTATACAGTGGAACCTCGGATTGTGAGTAACGCGGTTAACGAGCGCTTCGCAATATGTGCAATATTTTTTTTTAAATCCTGTCTCGGTATGCGAGTGTTGTCTCGCAAAACAAGCAGGATTCAAGCCTCTGCGGTGCGCAGTACTGCATTTGGCCAGAGGTGCGGGGGCCCTGAAGCCGATCGGAGCCGTTTGGAAATACTCGGAAATACTCCTATCTCGAGCCTTTCTGGGGGGTTTCCGAGGGTAGCCGAACGATCTCCGAGTATTTCCGAGTCTCTCCAGCGCCCCCCACACCTCTGGTCACATGCGGTATTGCATGCCACAGAAGTCAATGTGGAATAAATTATTTTTGTTTCCATTGACTTCTATGGGGATACTGGAATATTTAAAAAAAAAATCATACTAGTAATAGCGGTGATCAGTGAGTTATAGCGGGACAGAGGGCAATCTGACACTAACTGACACATTGTGGGAAGTTACTGCCACTGACATCACCAATGACATTATTACAGTGATCAGTGCTAATAATATGTTCCGTAATGGAAAGGAAGGGGTTAATATCTAGAGTAAAAAAATTGTTAAATGTGTACCTCTCAAGAGTTTTTTTGTGTGTGTGTACTGTCTCATACTTTTACTGGGGATCTAGTTGTGCTTAGTGGGGACTGAAAAACCAACCAGATCCCCTGTCACCGAACACAGCTCTGTGTTATAGCTTTGAATATGCCAACTACATTTACAGATCAAGGGCACCTTCATCCCAGAAAAGTATTATTTTAGGGATAACAGAGAAAAGGGATTTTAATGGTGCCATGGCACATACATTATTTACATATATAACACACATACAGTGCCTTGAAAAAGTATTCATACCCCTTGAAATTTACCACATTTTGTCATGTTACAACCAAAAACGTAAATGTATTTTATTGGGATTTTATGTGATAGATCAACACAGAGTGGCACATAATTGTGAAGTGGGATGCCGCGTACAGACGGTCGTTTTATGCGATGTAAAAAAACGACGTTTTCTGTGAAGTAAAAAAACTACGTTTTTGAAACTTCAATTTTCAAAAACGATGTTGCCTACACACCATCGTTTTTTCACAGTGCTCTAGCAAAGCGAGGTTACGTTCACCACGTTTTTTCCATTGAAGCTCGCTTCATAACTAGCTTCTGGGCATGCGCGGGTGTAAAAACGTCGTTTGAAACGTCGTTTTTTGCTACACACGGTCAATTTCTGTGAAGTAAAAAACAACGTTTTGAAAAACGACACAAAAAATTGAAGCATGCTTCAATTTTTTTTGGTCGTTTTTCAGAAGACATAAAACGTTGTTTTCTCCCACACACGGTCAATTAAATTGACGTTTTTAAAAACGTTGTTTTTTTACATCGCAGAAAACAACCGTCTGTACGCGGCAGAAGGAAAATGATAAATGGTTTTCAATTTTTTTTTACAAATAAATATGTGAAAGTGTACCATGCATTTTTATTAAGCCCCCTTTACTCTGATACCCCTAACTAAAATCTAGTGGAACCAATTGCCTCCAGAAGTCACCAAATTAGTAAATAGAGTCCACCTGTGTGTAATTTAATCTCAGTATAAATACAGCTGTTCTGTGAAGCCCTCAGAGATTTCTTAGAGAACCTTAGTGAAAAAACAGTTTCACGAAGGCCAAGGAACACACCAGACAGGTCAGGGATAAAGTTGCAGAGAAGTTTGAAGCAGGGTTAGGCTATAAAAAAAAAGATCCCAAGCTTTAAACATCTCATGGAGCTCTGTTCAATTCATTATCCGAAAATGGAGACTGCAAACCTACCAAGACATGGCCGTCCACCTAAACTGACAGGCTAGGCAAGGAGACCATTAAAGAAGTAAAATTTCCATTTAGTTTTAGTCTTTTGACTAAAATGGCATTTTAGTTTTAGTCGTATTTTAGTCATCTCAGTTGTTTTAGTCAACAAAATGAACACTGGTGGGGTCCCCCCAGATCTATACCAGGCCCTTTGAGTCTGGTATTGATCTTGAAAGAGAATCCCTCATCAAAATGAAAAATAAAAATGGCGTTCCCCCCCCTCAAGACCATACCAGACCCTTCTGTCTGGTATTGATTTTGAGGGGACCGTGCCCCCCACCCTTCGAAATCCATACCAGAGCCTTATCCGAGCATGCAGCCCAGCAGGTCAGGAAATCAGGGTAATGTTGTGGGCACATAGCCTGAACCATACCAGGCTATGTGCCCACAACATGCGTTTGTGGGTGCTTTGGGTCAGGGGGGGTTCTGTGCCCCCCACCCCAAAGTGCCTTGTCCCCATGTTGATGAGAACAAAGCCATCTTCCCAACAACCCTGGGCAGTGGTTGTGGGGGTCTGCGGGTTGGAGTCTGCAGGTAGGGGACTTATCGGAATCTGAAAGCCCTCTTTAACAAGGGGGCCCCCAGATCCCATATCAGGCTACGTGCCCACAACATGTGTGTGTGGGTGCTTTGGGGCAGGGGGGGTTCTGTGCCCCCCACCCCAAAGTGCCTTGTCCCCATGTTGATGAGAACAAGGCCATCTTCCCAACAACCCTGGGCAGTGGTTGTGGGGGTCTGCAGGTTGGGGTCTGCGGGTAGGGGGATTATCGGAATCTGGAAGCCCTCTTTACAAGGGGGGCCCAGATCCTGCCCCCCTATGCGAATGAGTATGGGGAACATTGTACCCCTACCCATTCACCCCCAAAAAAGCAGTGTAGTGTAAATAAAAACAAGAGATGGTTTTTGACAAAGCCCTTTTTTAAAAATGAAGAATGTTGTAGATCCAAAGTGTCTTCTTCCTCCGGTCTTCTACCTCCAGTGATGTGTTCTTCCTCCAGTCTTCTCCCTCCGCTGTTGTCTTCTCCATCTTGTGATGTGTTCTTCCTCGGTCTTCTCCCTCCGCTTTGGAGGGGGCAAAAGTGGCTATCAACAGACTTATGGTTTTCTTATTTAAGTAAACCATGGAACTGACTACCAAATAAGCATGTTTTAAGACAAATAGGATGTTCCCCACAAAAGAACAGAATTAAAATAAACTGCATTTCTATCACTGTGTATTTGGATTCCTTCAAATTGCAGACAAAATTTAGCTATTAATTCAATTGAATGTTGTAAGGGTCGTAAAAATACTTGTAATACATAATGATCCTCCAATCCCAGAGGACACCTACAGGTATTACAGGGAAATATGTCAGGTGGAGTCAGAGTTGTGACGTCATTACGCCTGCTGGCATGTCCCGTGGCCGGATTATCTTTCACCACTATATATGATCTTTTAACCTGTAATGCCACGTACACACGATCATAAATTCCGACAAGAAAACCGTGGATTTTTTTCCAACTGAATTTTCCGACGTACAACATTACGACGAGCCGAGAAAAATTAAGTTCAATGCTTCCGAGCATGCGTGGTTTTTGGTGCATTGGAATTGCATACAGACAATCAGAATTTCTTCCAAGAACTTTTCTTGTCGGAAAACCGGCTCTTAAATTTTTCTTGACGGAAATTCCGACAGAAAATATCCGATGGAGCCTACACACGGTCGGAATTTCCGACCAAAAGCTCACATCGTACTTTTCTTGTCGGAATTTCTGATCGTGTGTACGCAGCAT
This sequence comes from Rana temporaria, assembly GCF_905171775.1. Lineage (NCBI taxonomy): Eukaryota > Metazoa > Chordata > Amphibia > Anura > Ranidae > Rana > Rana temporaria. The sequence goes on from NC_053490.1 coordinate 39,270,404, forward strand.
AAGTGCAATATTTTGTGTTTTCACTAAATACACTGCTCAAAAAAATTAAAGGAACACTTTGAAAACATATCATGGAAAAAAAAAAACACTGGGTAATGTGTTAGGAAGGAAAGGATGCCAAATGGTTTCATGAAAATTCAAATTATCAACCTACAGAGTGTTGGGGGCACTCCAAAGACACCCTGAAAATCGAAGTGAAAAAAAAGATGGAGCAGGCTAGTCCATTTTGCTTAAATGTCATTGCAGCAACTCAAAATGGTACTCAGTAGTTTGTATGGCCCCCACGTGCTTGTATGCATGAAGAGAAGGGATCACCGCTCCAGGTGGGTCACTATGTAGAGATGGACTGACTCAGAATACCGTGGGTGCTGGCAATGCACTGACCATGTATAAGATACGAAGAAAGAGGATGGATAGCCGCACTCCAATGACCAAACGGTTGTCTTTTATTCAAAAAAGCACAGCAAGTACATCACTTCACAGGTGCAACAAAGGAACAGGTAGATAGCCAACGCGTTTCGAACTGAGCTAGTGCCTAATCATGGCTATGCATGCCTGACAATGTTGGCGCATGCTCCTAATGAGACGACAGATGGTATCCTGGGGTATTTCCTCCAGATCTGGACCAGTGAGCACAAGGCCCACTAGAGGACGTCGGGCCCTCAGGCCATCCTCACGAAGTCTGTTTCTGATTGTTTGGTCAGAGACATTCACACCAGTGGCCCGCTGGAGGTAATTTTGTAGGGCTCTGTCAGGGCTCATCCTGTTCTTCCTTGCACAAAGAAGCAGATACCGGTCCTGCTGATGGGTTAAGGACCTTCTACGGCTCTGTTCAGCTCTCATAGAGTAACTGCCTGTCTCCTAGAATCTCCTCCATGCTCTTGAGACTGTGCTGGGAGACACAGCAAACCTTCTGGCAATGCCACATATTGATGAGCCATTCTGGAAGAGTTGGACTGCCTGTGCAACCTATACAGGGTCCATGTATCGCCTAATGCTACCAGTAGGGACACTGACCCTAGCCAAATTCAACACTACTGAAAGACAATCAGAAAAGATGAGTATATTTTGGGTGTCTTTAAATTCAGCCCTCTGTAGGTTGATAATTTTAATTTTCATCAAATGATGTGCCATCCTTTCATTCCTAACACATTACCCAGTCCATATCAGTATAGATATCCAGCGTGAGATTTTTCCCCATTGAGATCTGATGTGTTTTCAAAATGTTCCTTTGAATTTTTTGAGCAGTGTAGTGTGTATATTGTGCAATGTGCCTTCTTCTTTTCTGGCTCTATGTCACTGCCCGGAATAAAGGGAGGGCTGATTTGTGGGTTCCAAAGAGTCCAGATAGGAATGTTTGGAGTTTAGGACGTTGACTATCGTGCACAGATATATTAAGACCAGCATTGTTGTGAGAATGAGATTGGCCACTTAAAGTGGAGTTCCACCCATAAATATAACATTACATCAGTAGTTTTAAAAAAATGTCATTAGTCCTTTAAGAAATTTTTTTTTTTTTTAGATGCCTTCAAAGTGTTGTTGCTAGGCAGAATAGTTAATCTTCCCACTTCCTGCACCTAGGTGCTTAAGCTTCCTAACCTACACCGCACAGACTCCTGGGAATGTAGTGGGTGTAACTTTCCAGGAGTCTGTGCACTCCCCAGTCTCGAAGAATCATGTGACTTGGACAGTACAGGTGCTGAAACCTGATCTGAAACCTATTACACTGCTTGTGCAGCACTGAGCATGTGCGAGATCTGCAAGGCTGAAATCCAGGAAGTCATACAGTCTGGCTTCATGATGCCCACACTTAAGATGGCCCCAGTCAATTTCTATTTTATAAAGTGTCTAAATGCTGTAACAACTTAACAAAACGGACCTTAGTTTACAGACTAACTTTACTAGAATACATTAAGCTTGTGTATTACAGGGGTATTTATATATAAAAAGTGAAATTGTGTCCGGAACTCCGCTTTAAGGACACAGCTTAAACCCAATACCTGCCTGTTATGATCTCTTAAAATTTGGAGATCATGAGTATTTGGTAGGATAATAAATATTTCAGCACTTATGGAGCACTTTATGAGATTTGAGCACTCGACACTGGGAGCAGCACCCTTTAAATCATCATAATTTATTTAACCACTTGCCGACCACCTGCCGCAGTTTTACTGTGGCAACATGGCTCAGCTGGGCAAAACAATGTTATGTTACGTCGCTTCACCCTGTGGCCACTAGGGGCGCGCGGTGACCGACGAGTACCCACGATTGCTCATGACACAGAGAGAACACACAGATCCCAGTTCTCTTAGGCCTCGTACACACGATAGGTTAACCAGAGGACAATGGTCTGAAGGACCGTTGTCATAGGTTAACCGATGAAGCTGACTGATGGTCCGTCATGTCTACACACCATAGGTTAAATAACCGATCGTGTCAGAACGCGGTGACGTAAAACACGACGTGCTGAAAAAAATGAAGTTCAATGCTTCCAAGTATGCGTCGACTTGATTCTGAGCATGCGTGGATTTTTAACCGATGGTCGTGCCTACTAACGATCGGTTTTGACCTATCGGTTAGGAATCCATCGGTTAATTTTAAAGCAAGTTGGCTTTTATTTAACCTATGGATAAATAACCTATGAGGCCCACACACGATCGGTTTTGACCCTTGTCCTCTGGTTAACCTATCGTGTGTACGAGGCTTTAGGGGAGAAATGACTGATCGTTTGTTCATACAATATATGAACAGCGATCTGTCATTTCTCCTAGTAAGTCCCATCCCCCCTTCAGTTAGAACATGTAGAGGGAACACAATTAACCCCCTTGATCGCCCCCTAGTGTTAACCCCTTCCCTGCCAGTGAAATTTTTACAGTAATCAGTGCATTTCTATAGCACTAATCGATGCAAAATTGTCAATGATCCCAAAAATGTGTCAAAAGTGTCTGATGTGCCCGCCATGATATCGCAGTCCCGATAAAAATCGCAGATCGCCGCCATTCCTAGTAAAAAAATAAATAATAATAAAAATTACATAATTTTATCCCCTATTTTGTAGACATTATAACTTTTGCGCAAACCAATCAATATACGCTTATTGTTTTTTTTTTCTTACCAAAAACATGTAGAAGAATATATATCGGCCTAAACTGAGGAGAAAAAAAAATTTTGGAAGAAAAATTGGGATATTTATTATAGCAAAAAGTAAAAGATTATGGCCCGGATTCTCGTAGAGCGGCGCATATTTCGGACGGCGTAGCACATCTCATATGTGCTACGTCTACGTAACTCTGAGAGGCAAGAGCAGTATTCACAAAGCACTCGCTCCCTACGTTGCGCCAGCGTAACATAAATTGGCCGGCGTAAGCCCGCCTAATTCAAAGTAGGAAGGTAGTGGGCGTGATACATTTAAATTAACCGTGATCCCATGCAAATGAAGGGCTGAACGAACGGCGCATGCGCGCGCATACTCAGAATCACGTCGAATTTACTCCCTAAGATACGACGGCTCAATGCCTACAACGTGAACGTAACCTACGCCCAGCCCCATTCACGTACAGCTTACGTAAACGACGTAAAATCCGACGGCTGTTCCGTCGTCCATACCTTTGCATGGGATGCGCCTCCTATAGGTGGGATAACTTTACGCCGGACGTACGCCTTATGTAAACGGCATATACTACTGCGACGGCCGCAAGTACATTCGTGAATCGGCGTATCTCGGTCATTTGCAAATTCAACGCGTAAATCAATGGAAGCGCCCCTTGCGGCCAGTGTAAATATGCGCCCAGGCTCCGACGGCGTAGGAAACTTACATCGGTCGGATGAAGCCAGATTTCAGGCGTATCTAGCATTGAGAATCAGGCGCATAGATACGACGGCGCATCTGTGCACTTACGCAGCGTATAGAAAGATACGTCGGCGTAAGTGCTTTAAGAATCTGGGCCATTGTGTTTTTTTTTCAAAATTGTCGCTGTTCTTTTGTTTATAGCGCAAAAAATAAAAACCACAGAGGTGATCAAATACCACCAAAAGAAAGCTCAATTTGTGGGGAAAAAAGGATGCAAATTTTGTTTGGGTACAGCATTGCACGACCACGCAATTGTCAATTAAAGCGACGCAGTGCCAAATTGTAAAAAGTGCTCTGGTCAAGAAGGGGGTAAAATCTTCTGGGCTGAAGCAGTTAATATGGACTTTTTATGCATCTAGTCACTTGATATGCATTTATTCACATATTATCAGTTGTAGTATATGCATGATTATATATGATGTGTTTATTTATAAACAATTATTGTGTTTGCACATGTTAATTGTAGGGACACTATTAATACTGTAATACGCTTGTTTTTTTATTTATTTAATTCATTTTTGATTGATATTTTATCCAACAGCACAACCTTTTTTCCTTTACACATACAATTCGTTTTATCCTACATGCTGAACATAGTAAAAAAAAAAAAATCGGACCATAAGACGCACTTTTTCCCCCAAAAATATGGAGAAAAATGTCCCTGCGTCTTATGATCCGAATGTATATGAGGCACCCCCCCCCCCCCCCCCCCACCGCCACTGGCAACGCCCCCCGCAACCTCTGGCAAGCTACCCCTGGCACAACGCACATATTCGGCCGGCGGTAGATGTTGTAAGCCTAGCATCCTAGCAACGACGTCTACCGTCACACGTCCTTAACACCACAGCGCCCCCCGACACTACAGCGTTTCTGGTTGCCTTGGATACCGCCGCTGCATTGTGGAAGCGCGGCCTGCGATTGCTGCCACGATCTCCACCCACAGCTTCCAATCCCTGCACTGGCGCTGATCTAGAACAGATGCTCCCTGACAGCTGGTCCGCCCCCACGATGATTGGGGACCACGCCATTTTGATAATAGAAAGGTACTATAAAGGCATTTTACTATTGCCTTCATTTGATAGATATGTTTTCTCTTAATTCTGTGAATTTGTGCTAATGGATTTGGATTATTTGAGCTGTTTTGGCGGGATTTGTGACATCCTACCAGTCTGGGGGTGGGATTAATTAATTTTTTTCCTGCTTTTTCTGATTGGTTGATGGTTACTTAAATTCTTTTCAATGTTACCCCATGCGATGGCACAGGTCAGGCTGCAATAATGGCAATGGTCAGGCTGCGTTTCATGGTAAATATTTTAGTACACCATTTGGTTCAAAATATATTTTTTTCTTGTTTTCCTCCTCTATAACCTAGGTGCGTCTTAGGCCGCGTACACACGATCGGTTAAACCGATGAGAACGGTCTGATGGACCGTTTTCATCGGTCCAAACCGATCGTGTGTGGGCGCCATTGGTTTATCCATTGGTTAAAAAAAGCCAACTTGTTTTAAATTTAACCGATGGATTCCTAACCGATAGTTTAAAACCGATCATTAGTAGGCACAACCATCGGTTAAAAATCCACGCATGCTCAGAATCAAGTCGACGCATGCTTGGAAGCATTGAACTTCGTTTTTTTCAGCACGTCGTTGTGTTTTACGTCACCGCGTTCTGACACGATCGTTTTTTTTAACCGATGGTGTGTAGGCGCGACGGACCATCAGTCAGCTTCATCGGTTAACCTATGAATACGGTCCATCAGACCGTTCTCATCGGATGGACCGATCGTGTGTACAGGGCTTTATGGTCAGGTGCGTCTTATAGAGCGAAAAATACGGTAATATAAAAGAGGGTCCACAGCAGACACAAGGCAAACATCACCTTCATAACGAAAAGTCTGTTGCACTCAGGAGTAACATGGTCAGCGCGGCTCTCATCTTTCACCACTTGAAGCTGATGAAATAGATAATTGTTTTGAACATTCTCCTTGCTCTGGGCGTTTTTCTCCTGTGGGCCCATAGTTGCCTTTTTTATCTCAGATGCTTGGTTGATCTGGGGATGTTCTCTATACTGGTTGATTAAGCAGTGAACACAAATAGTCACAGCATCGTGGTCGCAGGAAATTTGTGGCAGCTTCTGGTCAGCAGGAATCTCTTGATCCTCCTTCAAAGCAGAATGTTCTTCACGGCCGTCCAATAAAGCATGGCCATCGTTTAGAGAATCTTCACATTGTAGACCTTGGTTAATATCCGACACAGGAATGTAGCTGCAGGATATCTGTTGTATTATGTCTACCTGAGAAGACAAGAGACCTTCTGCTGCAGCACATGCCTCAGTCTTCAGCTTCTCAGTGTTCTCTTGAAACATCATGAAGCATCCAGAACAAGGTCCAGGTGACCCTTGGCCTTCCAACAAGCTGGTATAACAGAAGAAACATAGGTTAGCCTTATAATTCTCAGGTTTGTCTCCTGAAGAAAACTGGAAATGTACAGGGTGGGCCATTTATATGGATACACCTTAATAAAATGGGAATGGTTGGTGATATCAACTTCCTGTTTGTGGCACATTAGTATATGTAAGGGGGGAAACTTTTCAAGATGGGTGGTGACCATGGTGGCCATTTTGAAGTCGGCCATTTTGAATCCAACTTTTGTTTTTGGTGTATCCATATAAATGGCCCACCCTGTAGTTTCAGTTGAGAGCAGTCAGAGCTAAAGTTTTTAATTCAATGGAAAAACAATGCAAAACCAGTTTGGAATCTTAGACAAAGCCTGTAGTCTCTTGTTATCTGTTCACTGTTCCTTTGAAACTTACAATGTTCCTGTACCATGTGCTTCTATACATACACACATTAATGTAAGCACTGTCTTAAAGGGCTAGCATGTGGGTTGCTTGGTGATCCAGCCACGTGTCTACCCGCTAGCAGCCAGACCCCCCCCCCCCCAGTGCCTCCTAGCATTCTCAGTGATTCCCTGTCTTCCTCTGTCCTGCCCAGGGGAGGGCTGGCAGCCTTAGGCCTGGGGGGCAAGTCCAGTCATGTGGCCCTTTAAACCACCGAATAAGCTCACCATACCCAGTGCCCATCAGCGCAGCCTCACCAGTGCCCATCAGCACAGCCTCACCAGTGCCTGGGGATTAGAGAGGAGAGCAGCCGGATTACACAGAGTGGAGATCTCCCACTTACCCAGCGTGGCCACTTCCATGATGGATATCATCAGTGTTTTGTCTATCATAGGAGCCAGTCCAGGAGGCGGGACTTCGTATGACAGTGGCCGCCAGTGGGAGATCCCCGCTCTGTGAAATATGGTGGTGCTCCCCCTCCGAGGCAGCCCAATGGGCACAAACCCTGGGCGCCCTCCCACTGCCCCATCTCGCGGTGCACTCGCTCCCAATTGGCCCTGCAAAGCAGGAACAAAACGGGGACAGACTTGGTCCAGGGACAGTGTCCTCTGGTCACCCTAGGCTAGTGGCCAGCAGGACCCACAGGTCAGTGGCCAGCTTCCAGCAGGACCCACACATGTGGGTCCTGCTGGGAGCTGCCTGTGCACCTGGGGGTCCTGCTGGCTACGGACCTGTCGGTCCTGCTGGCCATGGCCTGTGGGTCCTGCTGGCCATGGCCAGCTCCCAGCAGGACCCACAGTGTTGAGGGCGATTTTTAGGTTACTGGGTGGACACTGGCCTGGGGCAGGGTAAATAGGGTGTATGGGGGTAGATGGGATGTGGGATTCAACTCACCTCAGTGAATACAGCTGCCCTTGCCAGTGCCAGCTCAGCAGGTCCTTGCATGGCCTCCTCCGAACCTGGGGGTATGAAGTGATGCTCCTGTCCTGGGGTCAAGTAAACTTGCATCCCAAGCCAGTCATGTGGGTCCCAACTCCCTGGCGCACCTTGCTGCCCAGGGGTGGACTGACAACACCCAAGGCCTCCAGACCAAATAAAGCAAGGGCCCCCTGTCATATCAATCGGGACGGCCTGGGGGGGAAATGTCCACTTTGCATTCCGGTCCAGTCCACCCCTGGTCCTGCCATTACCGTCGTTCTTCATCCTGCTCCTGTGATCTCCACTGTTCTGCTCTCAGCTATCCCTAGTGTGTGTTCCTGCCCGCAGCCCAAATCCAGGCACTTTATCATCCTCAGAGCCTTCCATAATACCTGTATCTGTGATTCCCTGTGTGTTCCAACCAGCAACTTGTTACCACTCCAAACTGGTTTGGAGTGTGGGCAGACATATAGAGGGGTAAGGCGGAAGGAAGAGGAGAAGATTGAGCCCTCTCTCCTCTCCTATCTGTGTGTGTGTTTGGGGGGGTTGTTAGTATTGTTAGTCCTGGCTTTGGGCAGTGTGAAAGAAAGTGTAACAGCCACTCTCAGCTTGGGAAGCCATAGTCCAGTCTGAATAATGTGTCCGGGTTTCAGGCAGTCTGAAACCCGGATGCATGATTCCAAATCCAAACTGTCCAGGTGAATCCCGGTCAGGAGGCAAACCTAGCCACAACCTGGGAGTCATCAGGAGTTCTGTAGAAGACCAGAGATTCCTTATGCCGCGTACACACGATCATTTTTCAGCATGAAAAAAAACGTTGTTTTTCAGCATGTCGAAAAAACAAAGTTTTTCCAACTTCATCATTAAAACGATGTTGCCTACACACCATCGTTTTTAAAAAATTATCTAGCAAAGTGCAGTGACGTACAACACGTACAACGGCACTATAAAGGGGAAGTTCCTTTTGCCTTTGGGCTGCTTTAGCTGATTCCGTGTTAGTAAAAGACGATTTGCGCTTTTTTGTCTGTTACAACGTGATGAATGTGCTTACTCCATTATGAACAGTAGTTTTACCAGAACGAGCGCTCCCGTCTCATAACTTGCTTCTGAGAATGCGCTGTTTTTTTACGTCGTTTTAGCCCACACACGATCATTTTTTTTCAACCCGAAAGACGACATCGTTTAAAACAACTTTAAAAAATGCAGCATGTTCGAAAAAATTTTTTTCAGAACCTGAAAAATGATGTGAAGCCCACACACGATCATTTAAAATGACGTTTTTGAAAAACAACGTCTTTTTCATGCCGAAAAATGATCGTGTGTACGTGGCATTAGACCCTGCACCTTAGGTTTTGCAAGGGCTTTCACCTTTGCTAATCAAGTGGGTATGCATACCTCCCAACTGTCTCTGATTTCGAGGGACTGTCCCTGATTTGGAACAAAGTCCCTTTGTCCCTCTTTCCTCCTCATTTGTCCCTCATTTTGGTCTGATCTATATAGTTGTATATAAAATGCACTACTTATCTTTTAAAAAGTGTTTCACAGTACTAAACCTTTTTATCCAATTTCTAAATTGCTGCATTTGTAAGTGTCAAAGGCCATTATAAAGGAATAATAGTGGTAAAAAAAGCAATTGTGAGTTTAACTAATCTTTTTTATTGTAAAATTCTCCTTTTAAGGGGGCGTGACAGGGGGCGTGTCCCATGCCTGCATATTTTTGCTAATAGGTGTCCCTCATTCCCAACTCAAAAAGTTGGTAAGTATGGGTATGTTGAGCTCTGTGTCTCCTTCGTGGCTTTTAACACTGTCTGCCCCAGCTACTTAAACCAAATACGGGTTGGGCAGTCTACCACCTAGTGGAGAAAGACTCCCATCCATGACAAATTTGTTATATTGTAGCTTAGATGGGGTGGCTTCATTCATTTTAGAAACATTGAAGAATTACAGGCAAATGGTATATCGAGTCTACGCCTTTTCTAATGTTTAGTTTGTGGTGTTTTTTTATTTTTCAATGTTTTTCTTTTTTTTTGTCTATATATAGATCCAGTGACATTGCTAGGGGGCAGGGATGGACTGGCCATTGGGACTACAGGGAATTTTCCGGTGGGCCGATGGCTCAGTGGGCCGGCTTCAGTGACATTTGGACCGCCGCCCCCCTCCGCTCCACTGTCTCTCCCTCCCCGCAGAGCTCACCTCCTCTCCCTCCCCGCAGCGCTCACCTGGGGGGAACAGAGAATCAGGGGGAGGACCAGAGGAGCATGGGGGAGGGGACAGACAGCTGACTCAACAGCAATGGCCTGGGAGTTTCTCACTTCTGCCTAAACTTGTCCCATAAGGGGGGGCACCAAACTGATTCTTTGCCCCCCGGTGAAATAATGTCTAGCTTCCCCACTGGTACGGCCTATAAGAGTACCAGTACCAACCGTTCTACTCTAATAAAGTAGAACGGCTAGTGGCTAGTGAAGTGGGAGAGGGGGCTTGGGTGGCCGGGGGGGGTGCGGGAGTTGTCCGGCCGCCATAGGAGAGACATGTCAAGGTGGGCCAGTCTGAATGTCCAGGGCCAAATTTCTGTCCCAGTCCAGCCCTGCTAGGGGGGGTGTGGGGGGAGAAGGCCGCACACGGATGACACCCAGGGCTAGACCCGGCCATTGGGCACACAGAGAATCTGCTCGGTGGGCTGGGGTTATCAGGCCGGATGTCCAAGGCAGCTGCGGCAGCTGGACTGCCCCATAAGTCCGTGCCGCTCACCCGGCCTCTCCGCAGCTGGCTGGCCACCCATTCCATTCAATTTCACTGCATGGCTGTCGGGGCCGTGGGGGGAGAGACTAATGTCGCGTACATGGTCGGAAGTTCAGATGGAAAAAGTCTGATGGGAGCTTTTCATCGGATATTCTGACCGTGTGTATGCGCCATCTGACTTTTTCTGTCAGAATTTCTGACGGATTTAGATAGAAAGCAGGCTCTCAATTTTTCAGACGGAAAAAAATTCCTATCGAAAAATCAGTTTGTCTGTATGCTTTTCCGACGCACCAAAAATCACGCATGCTCGGAATCAAGTCGACGCATGCTCGGAAGCATTGAACTTCATTTTTCTCGGCTCGTTGTAGTGCTGTACGTCACCGTGTTCTTGATGGTCGGAATTTGGTGTGACTGTGTGTATGCAAGCCAAGCTTGAGCGGAATTCCGTCGGAAAAACCATCCAATTTTTTTCCCATGGAAAATCCGTTCGTGTGTATGTGGCATAAGTCAGTTGACTGTGAAGGGGAGGAGATGGATAGAAGTCCCCATCGCTGTGTGTCGGGATAGGTGTCACTCATAGCCGTCTTTACCGCAGGGCAAAAAGGGGCAGCTGCCCTGGGCCCTGTCAATCTTTAGGGGCCCAATTTAAGCAGAGCTGCCCCGGGCCTGGCATCGGCGCACTGTGCAGTCTCTGCTGCTGAATATTTTCTCTAGCAAGGAGAGAGGAGTGGGCGGGGCCTTGAGCTCCACTGACGCTCTGACCCCGCCCCTTGCCGTGAATGGTGTGTGCGCTACACGGCGAGAGGCCTCGGGTAGGTAGGAGTCGTACTGCGCAGTGGAGCCGAAGCAGAGTGCTCCTGTGAGTGAGGCAGCTCAGGCAGCCACTGATCAGAGCGAGCTGAGCTGGCCAGGACCAGAGGTAGGTCTTTCTCCTCCCTAGGCTCCTGCTCCCCATATAGGTAGTTAATCCAGACAATTAGTAAATCCTGACCAGTCCAGGCTGTGGCTGTGTCCAGAAGGATTTATTTGCATGGCCTGGGCCACCACCAGACCAGACACTGCTTGATGGGCCTACTTTAGGCCTGATTTACATGTATGCAGGTTGGGGGCCACATTTTCAAAGGCACAGCATCCTATTCATTTGAATGTGCTGCTATGCCTGTGTTTCCCACAGAAAAAAAGGTGCATGCAGCATTTTAAAATTTCAGTGGCCTTGAAATCTGAAGGTGCTCCCTGCATGTTGGGCCTCTGTATGTGGCCAGGCTGTATAAAAATCTCACACATGTGGTATCGCCATACTCAGGAGGAGTAGTAGAATGTGTTTTGGGGTGTAATGTGTGGCATGCATATGCTCTGTGAGAGAAATAACCCGTTAATATGACAGTTTTGTGAAAAAAAAATTAATAAAATCTTAATTTGGCAAAGAATCTTGGGGACAAATTACAACTGCAAAAAACTCACCATGTATCTTACAAAAAATCCTTAAAATGTCTACTTTCCAAAAAGGGGTCATTTGGAGGGTATTTGTACTTTCCTGGCTTGTTAGGGTCTCAAGAAATTTTTGATGATTGACACCATAGCTTGTAGACTCTGGCCCAGATTCAGTAAGAATTGCGCATAAATTACGGAGGCACAGGGCAGCGATTTTGCCCTGCGCCCCCGCAAATTTGCGCCACTGCCCTCGATTCACGGAGCAGTAGCTCCGTAAATTGCGAGGGCGCGCCAGCAAAATTGTCCGGCGTAAGCGCGCGCAATTTAAATGATCCCGCAGGGGGCGGGAATCATTTAAATTAGGCGCGTTCCCGCGCAGATCGTAAAGCGTTGCGGCAAATGACGTCGCAAGGACGTCATTTGCTTCAAAGTGAACGTGAATGGCGTCCAGCGCCATTCATGAATCACTTACGCAAACGACATGAAATTCAAATTTCACGACGCGGGAACGGCGGGTATACTTTAGCATTGGCTGCCCCTACTATTAGAAGGGGCAGCCTTACACTAAAGACGCCGTACGGAAACTCCGTAACTTGCGTACGCAGGGCTCGCGCAACATTGTGAATCGGTGTTAGTATGCAATTTGCATACTATACACTGAGCACAATGGGAGCACTCCCTAGCGGTCATCGCAAGAATGCAGCCTAAAATCTGCGTGGCATAAGAGCCTTATGCCACGCAGATTTTAGGCTGCAGTCGGCGTTACGATGTTCCTGAATCAGGAGCATTCGTAACGCCGGCGCAAGCAAGCAACTATGGTTACGCAGGCGCAATTGCTCTCTGAATCCGGGCCTCTGTAACTTTCACACAGACCAAATAATTTACACTGATTTGGGTTAAATTTGCCAAAGATATATAGCAGTATCAATTTTGGCCAAAGTTTATGAAGAAAAATGACTAATTTGCTAAATTTTATAACCGAAACTAGGAAAAAAAAATTTTTTTACAACATTTTCGGTCTTTTTTCATTAATAGTGCAGAAAATTAAAAACCCAGTTGTGATCAAATACCACCTAAAGAAAGCTCTATTTGTGTGGAAAAAAAAGGACAACAATTTCATATGGGTACAGTGTTGTATGACTGAGTAATTGTCATTCAAAATGTGAGAGCAAGGAAAGCTGAAAATTGGTCTGGTTAGGAAGGGGGTTTAAGTGCCCAGTGGGCAAGTGGTTAAAATCACTGCTCCTGAAAAAGCTATAGTTTTTTAAAAAAAATAAAATTTTTTAATTGATACATGTCCCCCAGGGCAGTACCCAGACTCCTTTGCCCCTTTTATGGCCAATTACTTTTATATAAGCCTTCAAAATGGGCACTATTTTTTCCTGTTCGGCTCCCATGGACTTCAATGGGGTTCACCATTTTGGTTAGGGGAGTGTTTGACCCATCCCTACTGATAGGCTGCACTGATAATCAGTGCCCTGATTATCAGTGCCCTCGTTATCAGTGCCCCTATCAGTGCCCCTTATCAGTGCCCTAAATATCAGTGCCCCTGATTATCAGTGCCTTCTATCAGTGCCCTGATTATCAGTGCCGTCTATCAGTGCCCTGATTATCAGTGCTGTCTATAAGTGCCCTGATTATCAGTGCAGCCTGATTATCAGTGTCCTGGTTATCAGTGCCCCCTATCAGTGCCCCTGATTATCAGTGCCCTGAATATCAGTGCCCCCGATTATCAGTGCCCTGAATATCAGTGCCCCGAATATCAGTACAGCCTATCGGTGCCCTGATTATCAGTGCCCTGATTAACAGTGCAGCCTATTGATGCCATGATCAGTGCAGCCTATTGGTCCCCTGATTATTGGTGCCCTGATTATCAGTGCAGCCTATCAGTGCAGCCTGATTATCAGTAGCCTGATTATCAGTGCCGCCTATCAGTGCCCTGATTATTAGTGCCCTGATTTTCAGTGCCGTCTATCAGTGCCCTGATTATCAGTGCAGCCTATTAGTGCCCTGATTATTAGTGCCCTGATTATCAGTGCCCTGATTATTAGTGCCCTGATTATTAGTGCCCTGATTATTAGTGCAGCCTGTTAGTGCAATGATTATTAGTGCCCTGATTATCAGTGCCGTCTATCAGTGCCCTGATTATTAGTGCAGCCTATTAGTGCAATGATTAATAGTGCCCTGTTTATCAGTGCCGTCTATCAGTGCTCTGATTATCAGTGCCGTCTATCAGTGCTCTGATTATCAGTGCCATCTATCAGTGCCCTAATTATCAGTGCCCTGATTATCAGTGCCCTGATTATCAGTGCCGCCTATCAGTGCCCTGATTATCAGTGTCGCCTTTGGGTGCCCTGATTATCAGTGTCGCCTATGGGTGCCCTGATTATCAGTGCCGACTATGAGTGCCCTGATTCTCAGTGACGCCTATCAGTTCCCTGATTATCAGTGCAGCCTATCATTGCCCATCAGTGAAGAAGTAAAACACAGCGCAATTGTCATTCATAGTGTGACAGCACTGAAAGCTGAAAATTGACCTGGGCAGGAAGGGGGTGAAAGTGCCCAGTATTGAGGTGGTTAAATCCCTCACAGCTCTAGCTCTGTTTAGGGCTACAGGTGTGGTGCGGTAATGTTTTAAATGACTGTTATTTTTGAAAAAAAAAATTATAAACTGATTATTTTAGCCTATTAGAGTTATACTTCCTGGATGAATGAAAGTGTAAATAGTAAAGGAATGGGCAGCGATCCAGAGGGGTGTGTAAAGTGAAAGGGAGTTACAGGAACTGTTACACGGCACATTTTAATAAAAACGATTTTCTTGCAGCTCTGCTCTGCTTTAACCCCTCGTGTTCTGTCCCTGCACATCTAGATATTAGTGTTGCTCACGAATATTCGCATTTCGAATATTCGTTACGAATATGGCATATTCGAATATTCGCGAATAACTCGAATTTCGCGGCCAAAATTCGTTATTCCGAATATTCGTATTTTTTCAAATTTATTTTTAAAACAGATCACATCCTATCGACGTCTAAAAGCATTGCTGGTATGATTAGAGACCCTGGGCCGAGTAGCTAAGCTGAGGCGATCCTTTTATGTTGCCGAATATTCGCAATCGCGAATATTCGATTTCCGAATATTCGCGAATACTTTCTCCGCCCTTCTTTTGCATCAGAGCCAATCAGAGTTGTCAAAATCTCGCAATCAATTTCGCATTCGCATTAGCGAAATTTAGATAAAATATCACCAATATTCGATTTCCGAATATTCGCAAATACTTTCTCCGCCCTTCTTTTGCATCAGAGCCAATCAGAGTTCTCCTACCACAGTTATCAAAAATTCGCAATCAATTTCGCATTCGCATTAGCGAAATTTCGCAATTTTTTTTTTTTATAAAATATCACGAATATTCGATTTTAGCGAATATTTCACGAATATTGGGCTATATATTCGTGATATATCGCGAAATCGAATATGGCGTATTCCGCTCAACACTACTAGATATGTCCGTGACATACTATTATGAACAGAACACAATACTGTTCTAAAGCAGTATAATAATTGGAATAGTAATCATTAGTAAAATATTGCGGCGCCGCTCTACACTGCACAACACTTAGTGCCATCAATGATCGGTCTCCGGTAGGGATTAGGGGACAATGACTGCAAAACTGATTTTTTTTTTTATTTACAATCCATCACTTTTCTTCCTCGTGTTTCACTTTCGTTTCCTGATTTCACATTTTCGTGTTTCTGCTTACACTGGTTGGACTTTTCTGATCTGTGGACTCTTTCCACCATCTCACTGCTCGCTCATTCGCTGCACATTCGCTGCCAGCCACTCTTATCCACTCAGTATTACCTAATCGCTCACCTTTGATGGAAGAGTTGGCACTACTGCACAGCTTTGATTCCGCACTTCAGTTCAGAGTTGTCGTGAAAGACCGAGCTTCTCATAATCTGCAGGAAATCAGGAACTCGTATGGTTTATGATACATGTGACAGTCTTTACGGCTTCTGATTGGCTCCAATTTCTTTTAGAGGACATATGCTGCGAGGAACAGGATTGCAGCTGTGTAGAATCCTTGGGCCCTTTGCCTGTGTTGACTTGCTTCTAAAAGTGCTACAGTAGTTACCTGGCTGTCTTCCACTTTTCGAAGTCTCCGACTTGGAACAAACATGCAATTAATAACATCAGGGTGATATAGTTGGAAGACCCGATCTTCAAGTTTGTGACTCTGGCTGAGACAGGGGAAGGAGAAATTCTTGCTTCATCTACAGTATGGGGTAGATTCAGATAGAAGATACAACAGCGTATCTCCTGATACGCCGTCGTATCTCTGAGTCCGGCCGGTCGTATCTATGCGCCTGATTCATAGAATCAGATACGCCTAGATTTGACTAAGATCCGACCGACGTAAGTCTCTTACGCCGTCGGATCTTAACTGCATATTTACGCTGGCCTCTAGGGGCGTGTACACTGATTTGCGCCTAGAATATGTAAATCAGCTAGATACGCGAATTCACAAACGTACGCCCGGCCGACGCAGTACATTTACGCCGTTTACGTTAGGCTTTTCCCGGCGTATAGTTACCCCTGCTATATGAGGCGTATCCTATGTTAACCACTTGAGACACGCGCTATTGACAAAATACGTCAACAGCGCGGTTCTCAGGTGCCAAGTGGAAGTCTTTGGACGTCATTTGAAATGCATTACCCACGCGCGCCACTGTGGGGCGCGCGGCGGGTAACCACTGTGCCGCCGCATCGCTGGGGACCCGATGCGTGTACCTGGTGGCCGCGATGTCCGCCGGGTACACGCGATCGTCGGTGACACAGCCGGTAACAGCAGGGACGTGGAGCTCTGTGTGTAAACACAGAGCTCCACGTGCTGTCAGAGGAGAGGAGACCGATCTGTGTCTCTTGTACATAGGGACACAGCATCGGTCACCTCCCCCAGTCACCCCCCTCCCCCCACACAGTTAGAACACACCCAGGCTACACAGTTAACCCCTTCCTCACCCCCTAGTGTTAACCCCTTCCCTGCCAGTCACATTTATACAGTAATTAGTGCATTTTTATAGCACTAATCGCTGTATAAATGTGAATGGTCCCAAATTTGTGTCGAAAGTGTCCGATATGTCCGCCACAATATTGTAGTCCCAATAAAAATCGCAGATCGCCGCCATTACTAGTAAAAAAAAAATAATGAAAAAAAATCATAATTCTGTTCCCCATTTTGTAGGCGCTATAACTTTTGCGCAAACCAGTCGCTTATTGCGATTTTTTTTTTTTTTTTACAAAAATACGTCGAAAAATACGTATCGGCCTTAACTGAGAAAAAAATTGTTTTTTTTTTTTTTTTTAAATGGGATATTTATTATAGCAACAAGTAAAAAAAATATATATATTTTTTAAATTGTCGCTCTTTTTTTGTTTAAAGCGCAAAAAATAAAAACCGCAGAGGTGATCAAATACCACCAAAATAAAGCTCTATTTGTGGGGAAAAAAGGACGTCAATTTTGTTTGGGAGCCACGTCGCACGACCGCGCAAATGTCAGTTAAAGCGACGCAGTGCCGGAAGCTGAAATTTCGCCTGGGAACAAAGGGGGTTTATGTGCCCAGTAAGCAAGTGGTTAAGTATGGCCGTCGTTCCCGCGTCGAATTTTGAAAATGTTACGTCGTTTGCGTAAGTCGTCCGTGAATGGGGCTGGACGTCATTTACGTTCACGTCAAATCCAATGACGTCCTTGCGGCGTACTTTGGAGCAATGCACACTGGGAAATTCCACGGACGGCGCATGCGCCATTCGGGAAAAACGTCAATCACGTCAGGTCAAGCCTGATTAACATAACACACGCCCACCTCTTCAGAATTTGAATTAGGCGGGCTTACGCCGGGCTATTTACGCTACTTGCCTGTAAAAGTTGCAGAGGCGTAGCGTAAATAGGATACGTTACGCCCGCACAAAGAAGCGCCATTCTACCTCAATCTACCCCTATATTGTCAAAAATGCAAATGCATTAAAAATATGTTTTTGTTACAAAGCTGTATGCCGCGTACACACAACCGTTTTTCGGGTTGTAAAAAATTACGGGCCAGATTCACATAGCTGCGCTCCGGCGTAACGTAACTCATTTACGTTACACCGCCGCAAGTTTCCAGCGTAAGTGCTTGATTCACAAAGCACTTGCGTGTAAACTTTCAGCGGCGTAGCGTAAAGCCGTCCGGCTCAAGCCCGCCTAATTCAAATGGGGCATGTACCATTAAAATTAGAAGCGTTCCCGCGCCGAACATTCTGCGCATGCTCCGTTTGTAAATTTCCCATCGTGCTTTGCACGAAAATACGGCGCCCCGACGTGTTTTTTGAACGGCGACGTGCGTAACGTACTTTCGTATTCCCGGACGTCTTACGCAAAAAAAAGAAAAAAAATTTAAATTCGACGCGGGAACGACGGCCATACTTTAACATGGCTGGTCTAAATCTAAGCCATGAAATAGCAGACATAAGTTTGCGACGGGAAAAAACGACTAGCGACGACGTAAGAGAATGCGACAAACGCGCGTACCTTCGTGGATCGCCGTAAACAGCTAATTAGCATACCCGACGCTGGAAAACGACGCAAACTTCACCCAGCGGCTGCCAGAGAATTACACCTACGATCCGAAGGTGTACGAAGCCGTACGCCTGTCGGATCTATGCCAAAAGCCGTCGTATCTTGGTTTGAGGATTCCAAATCAAGATACGACGCGGCAAAGTAGATACGCCGGCATATTTCTGCTGTGAATCTGGCCCTACGTTTTTAATGTTCTAAAAAAAAACTACGTTTTTCAACCCAATCGTTAAATCGGCCTTGCCTACACACGATCGTAAAAAAAAAAAATGCTCTAGCAAAGCGCGGTGACGTACAGTAAAACACGTACGATGGCACTATAAAGGGGAAGTTCCATTTGGATGGCGCCACCCTTTGGGCTGCTTTTGCTGATTTCGTGTTAGTAAAAGACGATTTGCACTTTTCTGTCTGTTACAGCGTGATGAATGTGCTTACTCCATTACAAACGGTAGTTTTACCAGAACGAGCGCTCCCGTCTGCTTCTGAGCATGCACGTTTTTTTTCACGTCGTTAAAGCCCACACACGACCATTTTTTACGACAACGTTAAAAACGACGTGAAAAAATAGAAAAAATAGAGCATGTTCTAAATTTTTAATGCCCATTTTTTACGTAGTGAAAAATGCTCTGGAGCCCACACACGATCGTTTTTAATGACATAAAAAAAAACGTAATTTTTTACAACCCGAAAAACGGTTGTGTGTATCATAAAGTTAAATGAAAGGATTTCTTATAACTCTTTGAGTGTTTGTATGTGACACAAGAAAGAACAAAAAAAAAAAAATACAAACAATTCCGCCATGGCCGGTCCCAAGCCCATGCTGCGAAAAGAGGAAGGTTAGAGCAACACTGTATCCTGGCCTAGGCCAACAAGGCCCAGGCCTAGGGCAGCACTTTGCAGGGGGGCAGCACAGAAAGAGTCCCCGCCAGCTTGTGCTACACTGTTAGTGTAGCGCCAGACTTATGGAGCGGACAGGGCAGAGAGGCAAATTAGTCTATCACCCCCATAAAGCAGCCGCACTGCTTCCGGATATGTGAGCGGCCGGCATTTCGCAACTGTAGGGGGGGGGGGGGGGGGTGTCTAATTTTGACTGTCCTATCATCCTGGACCACAAACCTTCCTTACTGTGCTATATGTTTTCTGCTGCACCATTGGCATGGTTATATCTTCTTAGCCCTCTCCATAAAATTATCGGAAATTTGTGCTTGAAGTAGAACTATAGGCAACAATTATTTATTTTAATTTTGGATAGAGCAAGGGAAGGTTCTAGCCCCGCCAGTCAGTTTATTTTTTTACCATCCCCGTCCCATTGCAGAGATTTCCCTTCACTTCCTACCCCATAAGCAAACAGGAAGTCAGGGGAAATCTATGCAAATTAAGGGACTCTATTGCCCCTCCCCCAGGCCCTCAGAACTAGTGTCCCTACTCCAAATTTTCAGGGCGGGTCTTAAACAGCAAGGGGTGTGGCCTTGACAGGAAGGGGTGGGTCATATTTAAATTAGAGGGTGCACAAATTTAGTCAGGCCTAGGGCAGCACAAAACCTAAATACACTACTGGGTTAGGGAATGGGACAGCGAACACTCGTATACACCCGGATTTTAAAAAAAAAGAAAGAAAAAAGGTTAACACATATGGAAATTCACAGTACTTCCAAGTACGAATGAGCATGTGAGTCACTCCTTCCTTTAATGTGAAAGCTCTAAAGCTTACCAATTGGCCCAGTACAGTTACCTTGGGGAAATGTTGTAATCTGTGTATTGTCAAAACTTTAATGACATCCCAGTCTTAGTCCGTAGGGTTCAATATTGAGTTGGCCCTCCCTTTACAGCTATAACAGCTTCAACTGTTCTGGGAAGGCTGTCCACAAGGTTTAGGACCCAGAAGCTAGGGGGCAATCACTGTAGTATTGGTGCCTTCTACAACGATTTCCAGCTTTCAAGTGGATCCCACAGGTATGATATATACCAGGGATATGCAATTAGCGGACCTCCAGCTGTTGCAAAACTACAAGTCCCATCATGCCTCTGCCTCTGGGTCTAATGCTTGTGGCTGTCAGAGTCTTGCTATGCCTCATGGGACTTGTAGTTCTGCAACAGCTGGAGGTCCGCTAATTGCCTATCCCTGATATATACACTATATTACCAAAAGTATTGGGACGCCTGCCTTTACACGCAACTGAACTTTAATGGCATCCCAGTCTTAGTCCGTAGGGTCCAATATTGAGTTGGCCCACTCTTTGCAGCTATAGCTGCTTTAACTCTTCTGGGAAGGCTGTCCACAAGGTTTTGGAGTGTCTATGGGAATGTTTGATCAGTCTTCCAGAAGCGCATTTGTGAGGTCAGTCACTGATGTTGTATGAGAAGGCCTGGCTCGCAGTCTCTGCTCTTATTCATACCAAGGTGGTTTTAGCGTGTTTCTCAGACGCGTTTCGCAGACCATAACTTCTTCATCAGGGAAACCACGTAGACATATTTGACAAAACATTACAACATAGTTCATTGCATTATACATATGGGAATCACCATTGAAATAAGATGGTGGCTTAGGGAAAAGGACAAGCTCTCTCCCCAGCACAGCACCTATGGCAGGTGCCTCTACTGCCTCAGGTCAGTCCTGTTTCAAAAATGAATTTAGAAATATTCCTGATATGTGTGTAACAGCTCTGGTAAATGGGAGTGAACCACAACTGTGGATAGCACGGATTTTAATGCACTTGCCTATGTTATGTGAGATTTCAGTACTGAGCCCCAGGCGTCACTCCACACAAACAGGAGTTTGGGGGTTCTCTACATCATCTCTCTCTCACATAAAGAACGGCATTGAGCTACTAAGGCTGGACGTATTACAACATGCGACCAGACCTTAGCATTTTAAATTATAGAATACATGTGAAGATTCCAATGCACAACTGTATGCAATTGATTATCAGTTAAACATACAGTAGTGTATTAGGCCACTAAGGGTGCAGGTATGAAAATAGCTTCAACCCTTAGCATAGAAAAGTTTAGAGCGAACATGTTCAGTAACTTAGGACATGGGCCCTTTAACAAGTAAGAACATATGTCAGGTACGTAGCATATGAGAATACCGTATGCAATAGCAGTTTACTTTAGAGAGACAACTTTAGCATAGACAAATTGAAAGTGTATGTCCCTTTAAGATATTCTACTGCGACAGCCAACAGGCACAACAGACAGTCCCAAGCAGTATGTTAATAGTTAGCAAGCCAGAGTTAAATACAATACTTCATAACGGCAATAAGTGAACAGGTAATTCTAAAGGAGTAGTTGTTACTTATCCGTCTTGCAGGGATGAGTGTTTTTCCAGAGTATTACAGCAGCAATGGGATTCTTCTATGGAGAGTGTCAGCAAGGAATAACTCTTAGGTTGTCCGCAGCGATGGCAGCCTGGACGTAGTGAAGGTCCTTGCTAGCTGGCCATAATGTTGCTGTCTGGCTTCATTCAGTATGGGGAGCGTTGGTACCTTTATTGTAGCGTGGCCGACACGGCTGAAAATAATAGAACAGTGTGCAGTCAGCACACCGCTCTGTTTATAGCCTGAAGGCAGCTGTAGTGCATACGCACTAATTCAAAGGAAAGTGCCGTTAGTTGTGGCTAGGGATGAGCCGAACATACCCGGGTTCGGTTCGCATCAGAACGTTCGAACAGACCGCGGGTTCGCGCGAACATTTAGAACCCCATTGAAGTCTATGGGACTCGAACGTTCGAATTCAAAAACGATCATTTTAAAGACCAATATTCAATTTAATGTTGGTAAACGTCTTTCAGAACCCGGGTCTTGCCCCAGGGAACATGTATCAATCGAAAAAAATATTTTAAAAACGGACGTTTTTGCGGAGCAGCGATTTTAATGATGTTTAAAGTGAAAAAAAAAAAATGAAAAATTCCTTCAAATATCACACCTGCTGTGTGTCTCTAGTAGTGGCACATGTTTAGAAATGTCCCTGCACAACATTAAATTATTATAAGAACAAAGTAATTTAATACTGGTTGCGCACGTGCTGTGTGGGAACAATATCTCGATTATTTTAGGGGTGGTGGGGGGGTGGCATTATCTTTTTGGGAAAGCAAAATTGTAGAAAAAAGGGCACCCCTCAAACATACTGTAATTGTAGCGCAACAAAGAGCCACGTGCAAAGTATTGCATCAAAAATTGTTATTAGGCGCCCTTGTTACACAGGGGCATAAAAATGTGTCCGTAGGCGCAACATAACACTGCAACCCCTCCCAATATCTGTAATTGTAGCGCAACAAAGAGCCACGTGCAAAGTATTGCATCAAAAATTGTTATTAGGCGCCCTTGTTACACAGGGGCATAAAAATGTGTCCGTAGGCGCAACATAACACTGCAACCCCTCCCAATATCTGTAATTGGAGCGCAACAAGGAGCCACGTACAAAGTATTGCATCAAAAATTGTTATTAGGTGCCCCTGTTACACAGGGGCATAAAAATGTGTCCGTAGGCGCAACATAACACTGCAACCCCTCCCAATATCTGTAATTGTAGCGCAACAAAGAGCCACGTGCAAAGTATTGCATCAAAAATTGTTATTAGGCGCCCTTGTTACACAGGGGCATAAAAATGTGTCCATAGGCGCAACATAACACTGCAACCCCTCCCAATATCTGTAATTGGAGCGCAACAAGGAGCCACGTGCAAAGTATTGCATCAAAAATTGTTATTAGGCGCCCTTGTTACACAGGGGCATAAAAATGTGTCCGTAGGCGCAACATAACACTGCAACCCCTCCCAATATCTGTAATTGTAGCGCAACAAAGAGCCACGTGCAAAGTATTGCATCAAAAATTGTTATTAGGCGCCCTTGTTACACAGGGGCATAAAAATGTGTCCGTAGGCGCAACATAACACTGCAACCCCTCCCAATATCTGTAATTGTAGCGCAACAAAGAGCCACGTGCAAAGTATTGCATCAAAAATTGTTATTAGGCGCCCTTGTTACACAGGGGCATAAAAATGTGTCCGTAGGCGCAACATAACACTGCAACCCCTCCCAATATCTGTAATTGGAGCGCAACAAGGAGCCACGTGCAAAGTATTGCATCAAAAATTGTTATTAGGTGCCCCTGTTACACAGGGGCATAAAAATGTGTCCGTAGGCGCAACATAACACTGCAACCCCTCCCAATATCTGTAATTGGAGCGCAACAAAGAGCCACGTGCAAAGTATTGCATCAAAAATTGTTATTAGGCGCCCTTGTTACACAGGGGCATAAAAATGTGTCCGTAGGCGCAACATAACACTGCAACCCCTCCCAATATCTGTAATTGGAGCGCAACAAGGAGCCACGTGCAAAGTATTGCATAAAAAATTGTTATTAGGTGCCCCTGTTACACAGGGGCATAAAAAATGTGTCCGTAGGCGCAACATAACACTGCAACCCCTCCCAATATCTGTAATTGGAGCGCAACAAAGAGCCACGTGCAAAGTATTGCATCAAAAATTGTTATTAGGCGCCCTTGTTACACAGGGGCATAAAAATGTGTCCGTAGGCGCAACATAACACTGCAACCCATCCCAATATCTGTAATTGGAGCGCAACAAGGAGCCACGTGCAAAGTATTGCATCAAAAATTGTTATTAGGTGCCCCTGTTACACAGGGGCATAAAAATGTGTCCGTAGGCGCAACATAACACTGCAACCCCTCCCAATATCTGTAATTGGAGCGCAACAAAGAGCCACGTGCAAAGTATTGCATCAAAAATTGTTATTAGGCGCCCTTGTTACACAGGGGCATAAAAATGTGTCCGTAGGCGCAACATAACACTGCAACCCCTCCCAATATCTGTAATTGGAGCGCAACAAGGAGCCACGTGCAAAGTATTGCATCAAAAATTGTTATTAGGTGCCCCTGTTACACAGGGGCATAAAAATGTGTCCGTAGGCGCAACATAACACTGCAACCCCTCCCAATATCTGTAATTGGAGCGCAACAAAGAGCCACGTGCAAAGTATTGCATCAAAAATTGTTATTAGGCGCCCTTGTTACACAGGGGCATAACAATGTGTCCGTAGGCGCAACATAACACTGCAACCCCTCCCAATATCTGTAATTGGAGCGCAACAAGAAGCCACGTGCAAAGTATTGCATCAAAAATTGTTATTAGGTGCCCCTGTTACACAGGGGCATAAAAATGTGTCCATAGGCGCAACATAACACTGCAACCCCTCCCAATATCTGTAATTGGAGCGCAACAAGGAGCCACGTGCAAAGTATTGCATCAAAAATTGTTATTAGACGCCCCTGTTACACAGGGGCACAAAAATTAGGCCTTAGGCCACGTGCAAAGTATTGCATCAAAAATTGTTATTAGGCGCCCCTGTTAAACAGGGGCAGAAAAATTAGGCCTTAGGCACTGGTGGCGGAGCACAGAAAAACAAAATTTCTTACTAGCTAACAGCATGAAAAGTGAGGAGGAGAAGGATATTCCATCAGCAGCACAACAGGACAGTCACTCAGCATCAGCAGTCTCAAAGGGATCTGATATTTCAACACAACATTCTTATTCAGTAACATCAGCATCAGGTGCTTGGTAGCCGGTGTTGATCCAAGCCTGATTCATTTTGATGAAGGTCAGTCGATCAACAGAGTCGGTGGAGAGGCGTACCCTGTGATCGGTCACAAAGCCTCCAGCAGCACTGAATGTACGTTCTGAAAGAACACTGGATGCAGGGCAAGCCAGTAGCTCAATTGCGTACTGTGCAAGCTCTGGCCAGTGATCCATCCTCAAGACCCAGTAAGCCAGAGGATTTTCCGTGGGGAAGGTGTCCAAGTCGGATCTTGCCGCTAGGTATTCCCGGACCATGTAAACCAGACGCTGGCGATGGTTGCTGGAACCGGTCAGACCTTGGGGCTGCGGACTAAAAAATTGTCTGAACGCATCGGTCAGACGGCCACCTTCTCCACCGCTCCTTCTCTGACTCACCGAAGCCTCAGCAAGACGTTGTCCAGGGCCAGGTTTTGGTAATCCCCCCGGTTCTGGGAACGCATTGCACAGACCCTTCTGCAAGGCCTCCCGCAGTAGTTTCATCTTCTGCTCCCTCTGCGATGGCAAGATAAGATCCGTTACCTTACTCTTGTAACGTGGATCAAGGAGAGTTGCCAGCCAGTAATGATCCCTCTCCTTGATAGCACGTACACGAGGATCCTTACGCAGGCTTTGCAGAATCAGGGAGGCCATGCAGCGTAGGTTTGCAGAGGCATTCGGGGCACAGTCCTCTGGGTCACTGAGGATGACAGGATCCTCAGCCACCTCATCCCAGCCACGTAAAAGTCCACGTGTTCCTTGGGACTGTAAATGATCCCTTGAAGACTGCTGCTGTTGATGCTGAGTGCTAGGCTCCACCTCCATGCTGCTGATACAATCCTCCTCCTCCTCCTCTTCCTCATCCTCCTCCTCCTCTTCCTGTGTTCCAGGTGGGCAAGCAGGAACAGTGTCTGGATAAAGGGGGCCTTGAGAGGTAAGGAAGTCCTCCTCTTCCTCCCTCTGTTCTGCCTCAAGGGCCCTGTCCATTATTCCACGTAGGGTGTGCTCCAACATGTGAATAAGCGGGACAGTCTCACTGATGCATGCACTGTCACTGCTCACCATCCTCGTGGCCTCCTCAAATGGTGACAGGACAGTGCATGCATCCCTGATCAAGGCCCACTGGCGTGGTGAAAAAAACCCAAGCTCCCCTGAGCCAGTTCTGCTGCCATATTGGCACAGGTACTCATTGATGGCCCTCTGCTGCGTGTGCAGCCGCTGCAGCATGGCCAACGTAGAGTTCCATCTGGTGGGCATGTCACAGATTAGGCGGTTCTTGGGCAGGTTGTATTCCCTCTGGAGGTCTGTCAGCCGAGCAGTGGCATTATATGACCTCCGGAAATGCACACAGACTTTCCTGGCCTGCCTCAGGACATCCTGTAAGCCAGGGTACCTGCCCAAGAACCGCTGCACCACCAAATTGAGAACATGCGCAAAACAGGGCACATGGGTGAGTTTTCCACGTCGCAGGGCAGAGAGGAGGTTGGGGCCATTATCGCTGACCACCATTCCAGGCTTCAGCTGGCGTGGCGTCAACCACCTCTGAGCCTGCCCCTGCAGAGCTGAAAGAACCTCTTCCCCAGTGTGGCTCCTGTCTCCCAAGCACACCAGCTCTAGGACCGCATGGCATCTCTTGGCCTGCATTCCTGCGTAGCCCGTCGTACGCCTACGGAGCACGGCTGGTTCTGAGCCAACATCACCACAGGAAGAGGCCACAGAGGAAGAAGAAGAGGAGGGGGTGGAGGAGAGAGGTGTGTCACAAGCAGTTGTAGTGTTTTGGAGGCGTGGTGGTGGAACAACCTCCAAAACTACTGTGCCTTGACCTGCGTCCTTCCCAGCTGCCAGCAGAGTCACCCAATGGGCCGTAAAAGACAGGTAACGTCCCTGTCCATGCCTGCTGGACCATGAGTCAGCGGTAAGATGCACCTTACCACTGACCGCCCTGTCGAGCGAGGTATGGACATTGCCTTCCACATGCCGGTAGAGAGCCGGAATCGCCTTCCGTGAAAAAAAGTGGCGTTTGGGTACTTGCCACTGAGGTACTGCACATTCCACAAACTCACGGAAGGGGGCAGAATCTACCAACTGAAAAGGTAGCAGTTGAAGTGCTAGCAATTTTGCTAAGCTAGCATTCAACCGCTGGGCATGTGGATGGCTGGGAGCGTACTTCTTTCGGTGCTGCAGCAGCTGGGGCAGGGAAATTTGTCTGGTAATATCAGTAGATTGGCCGGATGTACTACCACTACTACGTTGTGACACACCTATTTCTACACCTTCGGTGCAGGCTGCAGAGAGGACTAGGGGTCTAGTGGGGTTTGAGGTCACAGAAGGGCAAGGGGAGGACCGCTTTGGTCTTTGGTGTGGGTCTTTCTGGTATGCCTGCCAACGAGCTGCATGGCAGGTCGACATATGTCTGGACAAGCATGTGGTGCCCAAGCGGGTGATGTTTTGGCCACGCGAGATACGCTTGAGACATATGTTGCAAACAGCAAAGGTAGCATCTGATGGACAGGTTTCAAAAAAGGCCCACACCAAAGAACTTTTGCTGTACCGTTGAGACACAGCAGCGCCACGTAATGCAGTTGGTGTACTGCCCTTAAGCTGACCCCTGGAGGGCTTCCTGCCTCTTTGAAGATGTGCCTGTGCCTCGTCCTCTTCCTCCTCCTCCTCTCTCCTACCAGGCACCCAGGTAGAGTCAATGACCTCATCATCCCCTCCCTCCTCATCATCACTGGCGACAACCTGGCAGTATGCTCCAGCTGGGGGAACATCACTCCCAGATTGTTGTCCCTCTCGGCCACCCCCTCTCCCTGGGCTCACATCAATGCCTTCCTCTATCAGTGTTCCGTCATCGGAGTCTTCAAAACGCTGTGCATCTTCAGCTAGCATGTACCCAACACTGTGTTGAAACAGTTCGGGGGACTCCTCAGGAGGACACGGTGGGACTAGGGAAGGATTGTGTGATCCCATTGTGCAGAGGGTAGAGGACGCCTTGGCAGCTGCTTTGCCAGACAAACTATAATCAGTCTGTGTGAGAGAGGATGAGGAGGATGAGGACGGCTTGGTCATCCACTCAACTAATTTCTCAGCATGTTGAGGCTCAACACGGCCAGCTCCCGAAAAGAAGGACGAGCGGCCACGGCCACGTGCTGAAGAGGATGCACCACATCCATCACCAGCGTTACCTCTAGATGCAGAGCCTGCTTGCCCTCGTGACTCTCTGCCTCTCTTTGTCCTTCCAGCCATAGTTATGCGTTCAGGTGTTATGTAACAAAATAGTCGCTGTCACACCAACTGCGTTCAGATGGTATTAAACAGCAACCACACAGTAAGAGCGACTTGGCTCAAGTGTAAAGTAACAAAATAGTCGCTGTCACACCGACTGCGTTCAGATGGTATTAAACAGCAACCACACAGTAAGAGCGACTTGGCTCAAGTGTAAAGTAACAAAATAGTCGCTGTCACACCGACTGCGTTCAGATGGTATTAAACAGCAATCACACAGTAAGAGCGACTTGGTTCAAGTGTAAAGTAACAAAATAGTCGCTGTCACACCAACTGCGTTCAGATGGTATTAAACAGCAACCACACAGTAAGAGCGACTTGGCTCAAGTGTGAAGTAACAAAATAGTCGCTGTCACACCAACTGCGTTCAGATGGTATTAAACAGCAACCACACAGTAAGAGCGACTTGGCTCAAGTGTAAAGTAACAAAATAGTCGCTGTCACACCGACTGCGTTCAGATGGTATTAAACAGCAACCACACAGTAAGAGCGACTTGGCTCAAGTGTAAAGTAACAAAATAGTCGCTGTCACACCGACTGCGTTCAGATGGTATTAAACAGCAACCACACAGTAAGAGCGACTTGGCTCAAGTGTAAAGTAACAAAATAGTCGATGTCACACCAACTGCGTTCAGATGGTATTAAACAGCAACCACACAGTAAGAGCGACTTGGCTCAAGTGTAAAGTAACAAAATAGTCGCTGTCACACCGACTGCGTTCAGATGGTATTAAACAGCAACCACACAGTAAGAGCGACTTGGCTCAAGTGTAAAGTAACAAAATAGTCGCTGTCACACCGACTGCGTTCAGATGGTATTAAACAGCAATCACACAGTAAGAGCGACTTGGTTCAAGTGTAAAGTAACAAAATAGTCGCTGTCACACCAACTGCTTTCAGATGGTATTAAACAGCAACCACACAGTAAGAGCGACTTGGCTCAAGTGTGAAGTAACAAAATAGTCGCTGTCACACCGACTGCGTTCAGATGGTATTAAACAGCAATCACACAGTAAGAGCGACTTGGTTCAAGTGTAAAGTAACAAAATAGTCGCTGTCACACCAACTGCGTTCAGATGGTATTAAACAGCAACCACACAGTAAGAGCGACTTGGCTCAAGTGTGAAGTAACAAAATAGTCGCTGTCACACCAACTGCGTTCAGATGGTATTAAACAGCAACCACACAGTAAGAGCGACTTGGCTCAAGTGTAAAGTAACAAAATAGTCGCTGTCACACCGACTGCGTTCAGCTGGTATTAAACAGCAACCACACAGTAAGAGCGACTTGGCTCAAGTGTAAAGTAACAAAATAGTCGCTGTCACACCGACTGCGTTCAGATGGTATTAAACAGCAACCACACAGTAAGAGCGACTTGGCTCAAGTGTAAAGTAACAAAATAGTCGCTGTCACACCAACTGCGTTCAGATGGTATTAAACAGCAACCACACAGTAAGAGCGACTTGGCTCAAGTGTAAAGTAACAAAATAGTCGCTGTCACACCGACTGCGTTCAGATGGTATTAAACAGCAACCACACAGTAAGAGCGACTTGGCTCAAGTGTAAAGTAACAAAATAGTCGCTGTCACACCGACTGCGTTCAGATGGTATTAAACAGCAATCACACAGTAAGAGCGACTTGGTTCAAGTGTAAAGTAACAAAATAGTCGCTGTCACACCAACTGCTTTCAGATGGTATTAAACAGCAACCACACAGTAAGAGCGACTTGGCTCAAGTGTAAAGTAACAAAATAGCCGCAGTGACACCAACTGCCTTTAGTTGCTATTAAACAGCACGCACGCAGTAATAGCGACTGCGGTCAAATGCGATTTAACAGCACGCACGCAGTGACACCAACTGCCTTTAGTTGCTATTAAACAGCACGCACGCAGTAATAGCGACTGCGGTCAAATGCGATTTAACAGCACGCACGCAGTGACACCAACTGCCTTTAGTTGCTATTAAACAGCACGCACGCAGTAATAGCGACTGCGGTCAAATGCGATTTAACAGCACGCACGCAGTGACACCAACTGCCTTTAGTTGCTATTAAACAGCACGCACGCAGTAATAGCGACTGCGGTCAAATGCGATTTAACAGCACGCACGCAGTGACACCAACTGCCTTTAGTTGCTATTAAACAGCACGCACGCAGTAATAGCGACTGCGGTCAAATGCGATTTAACAGCACGCACGCAGTGACACCAACTGCCTTTAGTTGCTATTAAACAGCACGCACGCAGTAATAGCGACTGCGTTTCTGTGCAATTCAATAGCCCAGTTGCATTAACAGCGACTGCGCTTCTGTGCAAATAAATTGCACACGTGCAGTAACAGGTAATGCGTCTGTGTGTGCAATTAACTAGCACACGTTAAATAACACAGAATAATTATATTTAAAGTAAATCCCTAATGCAGGCAATACAACACGTTAGAGCGCTGCATGTAGAACAATCTCCTGCCTGATAGATAAACTAGCTGAGCTGTACAGTTTATAAATATATTGACAACGCCTAAGGATGTGAATATATTCTCTACAAACTGTACTTTTAACTATACTGACTACACTTCCTACTCTATCTATCTTTCTATCTATCTATCTATCTAGTTAAGACACTGTGTCTCTATCTCTCTATCTCTCTCTGTCTGACTGACTGATCTTCTCTAGAACCGCCAACACACTACACTAGGCAGCCGTGCAGGCTGCCTTTTATAGTGTGGGGCGTGTACTAATCCCCCTGAGCCATAATTGGCCAAAGCCACCCTGGCTTTGGCCAATTATGGCTCTTCGTTTTTTGAGCGCTGTGATTGGGCAAGCATGCGGGACATACAGCATGCTTGGCCAATCATCAGCGCTCAACGCCCCAGTGAATTATGGGACGTTTAGTGTCATTCGAATTTGGCGCGAACGACCCGTTTTGTTCGATTTTCGACGAACGATCGAACGACCGATGTTCGATTCGAACATACGTTCGAATCGAACGCGGAGCTCATCCCTAGTTGTGGCGCACTTCCGCGTTCCACGGTGGAAATGCACATGGCACCAATCGATAATGTCATTGCGCGGTTGTCGCATGCGCTCCATGCTGGAACACATTACGATGGTGCAGGGAGCGCCTGTTACAGTACCCCCCTCTTAAGGGATACCCTCCTGGGGATCTTAGTAGGTGAAGGCTTATGAGGATATATAGAATGAAATTGACTACATAAGTTGAGTGCATGCACTTCCTCTTCTTGTATACCATAATCCTTCCATCTGATCAAGTATTGTAGACGTCCTCTTCTTTTTCCAGAGTCTAGAATACGTTCAACCTCATAATGTTCTTCACCCTGAACTAGGATAGGAGGTGCAGGAGGAGGATTCCTACCAGGAAATTGGTTAGGTCGATAGGGTTTGAGAAGAGACACATGAAATGAGGGATGAATCATGAGTTCCGGAGGGAGAGAAAGTTGCATGGTATTTTGATTAATTACTTTAGAAATTGGGAATGGACCAAGAAATAGTTTGGCGAGTTTCCTTGCTGGTAGATGCAAATGTAGGTTTTTTGTAGAGAGCCATACTTGATCGCCAACTTTGTAAGATGGTGAAGGTCTATGCCTAAGATCATAATAGACTTTTTGACGATCTTGTGCACGTTTGAGATTTTGTTTCAAAACTTGTAATACGGATGAAAGGGTAGACCAATAACCATTCGTTGAAGGTACATTTGTAAGTAATGAAGACTGTGGTAGAATATTGGGATGAAACCCATAGTTTGCATAAAAGGGGGAATAACGAGTAGAAGAACTAGTTGAATCATTGTAAGAAAATTCAGCGAGAGGGAGAAGGGTAGACCAGTTATCCTGAAGATGGGTACAATAACATCTGAGATATTGTTCAAGACACTGGTTTACTCGTTCTGTCTGTCCATTTGTTTGAGGATGATATCCACTGGAGTATCTATGGTGTATTTGGAGAATATGACACAGGGCCTTCCAGAATTTCCAAACAAATTGAGAACCTCTGTCAGAAACTAGACGTGAAGGAACACCATGTAATTTAATAACATAATCCAGTAAGGTTTGCGCTGTTTCTTTAGAAGAAGGTAGTTTCTTCAGAGGGATAAAATTAGCCATTTTGTAAGCATATCAACTGTTACCATGATGGTGTTATATCCATTGAAAGGAGTAAATTCAACAATGAAATCCAAAGACAATGCTTCCCAAGGTTTTGTAGGAATAGGTAAAGACATGAGCAATCCATAAGGTGGTCTTCTCTTATGTTTGGATCTTATACAGACCTCACATGTCGATACGTAATATTTTATGGTGCTAGTCATGTTAGGCCACCAGAAATAACGTTGAATGAGATCAGTGTTTTTTTCTATTCCAGGATGGCCAGCTAGGGGAGCATTTATGTAGAACTTTTAAAATATGGATAACCATAGAAGGAGGAATAAAAAGTTTAGTCTGCTTTTAAAAGAAACCTTCTTAATCTTACGTTAAGCCATGAGGGATAGTAATATCTTGCATATTCAAACTTTGTTTAAGTAACTGTTTCAGATTGATATTAGCAAGTATAAACTTATGAGAAGGAATAAGAAGGGATGGAGCAGAAGGTTCTTCTACAGGTTCTGAAAGTCTAGAAAGAGAATCTGCTTTTCCATCTTTTGCACCAGGCCTGTAGGTAATCAAAAAATCAAATCTATTTTAAAAAAAGAGACTCCAACGTAGCTGTCTAGAGGAGAGAGTTTTGTTAGACTTGAGGTATTGTAGATTGCGAT
Organism: Rana temporaria; assembly: GCF_905171775.1. Taxonomy (NCBI): domain Eukaryota; kingdom Metazoa; phylum Chordata; class Amphibia; order Anura; family Ranidae; genus Rana; species Rana temporaria. The sequence continues at coordinate 39,303,415 of NC_053490.1, forward strand.
GATCAGTATAAATCATTATGGGATGTAATGATCCTGCCAGTAAGTGTCGCCAGTTCTCCAAGGCGCATTTAATTGCAAGCAATTCTTTTTCACCAACAGGATAGTTACATTCAGCTGTATTCAAAGTTTTGGAGAGAAATGCAACAGAATGAAGTGGTGAATCAGGAGTAGGACTCTGAGAAAGGATTGCACCTAGAGCGCATTGTGACGCATCGACTTCCAATACAAAATGATAATTAGGATTGGGAAGTTGCAGAATTGGGGCTGTGGTAAAGCGATGTTTTAATTGTTGAAAGGCGTTTTGGGCAGCCTTTGACCAGGTGAATTTTACCAATGAGCTGGTAAGTTGGGTAAGTGGTTTCACCAATAAGGAGAATTTTTTTATGAACTTCCTGTAGAAATTAGCGAAGCCCAAAAAACTCTGTACAGCCTTTCTACAAGTAGGTGTAGGCCAATTCAAAATGCAAGTCACTTTGGACTGATCCATCTGTATTCCTTTTGGAGAAATGACAAAGCCAAGAAAGGAGATAGTAGTTTGTTCAAAGACACATTTCTCAAGTTTGGCGTATAAGGCATGAGCTCTAAGTCTTGCAAATACCCATCTGACATGTTTTCGATGTTGCATCAAGTCATCTGAGTAAATGAGTATGTCATCCAAGTATACAACTATGCATATGTCGAAAAGGTCTCTGAAAATATCATTCAAAAAGCTTTGGAAAGATGCTGAAGCATTACACAACCCAAAAGGCATAACAGTATATTCGAAGAGTCCATTACGTGTGCGGAAGGCAGTCTTCCATTCATCACCTGATTTAATACAAATCAGATTATAATCTCCTCTAAGATCGAGTTTAGTAAATACGGTAGAAGCCTGTATCAATTCAGGAATAAGTGGAAGAGGATAGCGATTTTTCACTGTGACTTTATTCAAGGCTCGATAGTCTATGATAGGTCTGAGGCTACCATCTTTGTTTGTAACAAAAAACATACCAGCACTGGCAGGAGAAGTAGAAGGTTTAATGAAACCCTTTTTTAAATTATCCTGTAAATCTTTCTTTAAATGTTGAAGTTCAGGTTGAGAAAGAGAATAGATCCTACCCGTAGGTATAGGGGTACCTGACAGTAATTCAATGGGACAGTCATATATCCTATGAGGAGGCAATGTCTCTGCATTCTTCTCACTGAATACATCAGAAAATTCAAGGTACTGGGATGGTATCTCTTGAGGGGCAAGATGAAGCAGTGGAGCAACTTGATAACAAGTCTTTTTACAATATGGTGAATGCAGAAGTACAGTTGATTGATCCCAGAGAAAAGTAGGCATATGTGTTGTAATATTAATATATATGTGTAGGTATTTAATATATTATGTTATATGTATTGCACAATATATTGTATTGCATTACCATATTGACCAGGAATTCAGTTGAACTGTCCAAGCCAGCTGAATTCTAACATATCAAAGGGACAGCTGAAGACCCTTAGATGTGTTAATCTTATCTAAGACTACCTAGGTGTGAGGTATGGCCCGTTAACCTCAAAGGGTACATTGTTTACATACGTTAGGAAGTATTTATTGATGGTAATTAGACTTGAGGGGGTATTCATTCATGGGAAACATTTTGCTGGGGTCATTATCTGTTAAAAAAAGAAGGTACAGCGCAAAAACTAGTGAATACTTACCTAATGACTGAACATAGGTATAAATGACAAAAACACAAAAAATATATAAAAAAAATATATAAATAGAAAAAATGTAAAAAAGGTGGCCTGAATCTGCAGGCAATCAAAGACCCATGCTATATAATAAGTGAATAATAGTATAGTCCAAACATGAGGAACAGTGAATAATACAAGTCCAAGGAATGAATTCTCCAATGTGAATCAGGTGAATAGCTGGTAATATACTCTAGATGTGACATCAGAAGAGATCCATGCGATCTATCCACCACAAAAACACCCAAGTGATATAGTGTTGTAGTCTGCTTACCAGAGCAAATGACCACTATAGCGGTCAGTATGGGCACAGGATTTGTTTAAAGTCTCCCAACAAGACTAAGGGGAATCCGGTTCCTAGATCCTGGATATTGCTTTCATATATGTCTCAGTCTTGCAGTCTTTCTCCAGGCACTGCACACTTAGTTTAAAGAAGCTCCTATGAATTGGGGGGAATTAACCTCACTCCGGTATCTGTACAAGGTGTCGGCAGAAAGGAATGTCCACTCCGGGTGTCACTTCCAAGTTGACCGGTTAACAGAAAAACTTTGTACTGGGATGGTATCTCTTGAGGGGCAAGATGAAGCAGTGGAGCAACTTGATAACAAGTCTTTTTTACAATATGGTGAATGCAGAAGTACAGTTGCTTGATCCCAGAGAAAAGTAGGCATATGTGTTGTAATATTAATATATATGTGTAGGTATTTAATATATTATGTTATATGTATTGCACAATATATTGTATTGCATTACCATATTGACCAGGAATTCAGTTGAACTGTCCAAGCCAGCTGAATTCTAACATATCAAAGGGACAGCTGAAGACCCTTAGATGTGTTAATCTTATCTAAGACTACCTAGGTGTGAGGTCTGGCCCGTTAACCTCAAAGGGTACATTGTTTACATACGTTAGGAAGTATTTATTGATGGTAATTAGACTTGAGGGGGTATTCATTCATGGGAAACATTTGGCTGGGGTCATTATCTGTCACTCTGAAAGACAGGGTGTAGATAAAAGACAGCCAATCAAATTTCTCAGCTATTCAGTGGATAGGCAATATAATTCTGGAGGCCAGTCTTGTCTCTGAGAATATTCTCTGTATATTCTCTGAATATGGCACAGGTCTAGAACTGATCTAGTCAAATGGGACTTTGAATTACTCTGTTGGATTTGTATCATCTGTGGAATTTGGACTTTGTTCTGTATTGGAAGTCAAATAAATGCACTCTCTGGAGAGCCTGGTGTGTTGCTGCGGAACAATTTATAGTCATCATACTAATACATAAATATCAATTATCTAACCGGACTCCACTATACTTGACTTCCCTACAATATGGATTTTAAGCCAAGGTAAACCCAAAACAACAGGGAATAAAGGAGATGGAATAACATCATAGGTCAAAAATTCACTATGATTATCTCCACAAATAGTCAATAAAGGTTGAGTTTGGTACAAAATGGGTCCAGATGCAGAAGTTGTTCCATCGATAAAACTCACAGAAAGGGAAGATGATTTCTTCAAGTGTGGAATTTTTTGTGAAAAAACAAGGCCTGAATCCATGAAGCCTGTATCCAACATAGCCTTAACAGGAATTCTAACTTGATCCCACTGTAACATAAGAAGTAAAAACATTTAAGGGGCATGTTTAGAAACAGAACAAGCCAATTTGCATTGGTGGATTGGCTTACGTTCATCCTTTTTCTTTTTTACAAGAGGACAAGAAGAGTTGGCATGATCCGATGAGGCTCAATAAAGGCAAAGATTCAATGAGCGATGACGGACTCTTTCAGATGAGGTAAGTGGGGCACGTGTAGTACCAATGTCCATTTTTTCATCAAAGGGAATCAAACTAAATTTTTTAGGCATAGGGGCAGATGTTATTGGACTTGATTGACGTTCAGCTCGTCTCTCTCTTAACCTACGATCTATAGTGATCGAATGTTGTATGATGTCCTTAAGAGTAGGAGAGAGATTGGCTCTAGCCAACTCATCCTTGAGTGGTTTGGAAAGGCCAAGGCAAAATTGGTTACGCAGAGTGACATCATTCCACTCAGTTTCAATAGCCCACCTCTGGAATTCTGCTATGAAATCCTCAACTGGTCGTCTACCTTGTTTGAGATTCCTAATCGCATTTTCAGCAGTGGGTTGCTTATTAAAGTCATCATATAGCAAAGACATGGTTGCTAGAAATTGTTGACAAGAATTTAGGATTGGATCCTCTTTTTCTAGGTAGGTATTTGCCCAAGCACGAGGTTCACCATTTAAATAGGATATAAGGGTGAGGACCTTAATCCTATCATGGGGAAAAGTGCGAGGGCGGAGTTCAAACATTAATTTACACACATTAATGAACTCTCTATAGGTCTTTCGATCACCAGAAAAAGGAGGAGGTCGGTTAACCTTAAGTTCAGGGGGTGAGACGAGGCAGATTTGGGGTAAGGGCATCTAAATCTTGCAAGGCCTGATTTTTTGCTTGTAGATTTTGTACAGTTTGAGCGAGAGCATCTACCCTTTGAGTAAGGGTGACAACATGGTTTGCAAGTTCCGCTGGGTTCATGATATGGTTATATTATTCTGTAACAGCTCTGGTGAACGGGAGTGAACCACAACTGCTAGCAAGGATTTCAATGCACTTCTCTATGTGAGAATTCAGTATTCGACCCCAGGCATCACTTCACGCAAACAGGAGTTTGGGGGTTCTCTACACCTGTCTCCTGCCTATAAAGGCATTTAGGTTAAAAAGAAACCTTGTTCTATTATTGTCAGCCGTAGCTCGGCCATGCTACAATCAATAGTCCCATCGCTCCCCATGCTGCAAAACTTCACCAAGCTGCAACTCCAGCATTTCTGCTGTTACCTTGGCTACTTCACATTGCCATTGTTGGGGACAACCTTCAAGACCTTCCTTGCTGACACCCTTTACTACGGAATCCCTTGACGCTATACTCAAGCCCTGCAAACGGATAAGTAGCAATTGTTTCACTTGTAGTACTATAGGAAGAACTGCTGCATATATTCCACCTAAAATAATTGCTGTTATTTATTATGGCTTGTAGCTATTAACATACTGCTTGGGACTAACTGTTATGTCTATGGTTGTTTGCTGAGGAACATCTTAAAGGGACATCTACTCTCAAAATTACCTGAGCTATATATGCCTCTCACATGCAACTATTAGTTGTCTTTACGACTCCTATTTACTACATGCTTGACATAAGTGTCATTTGTTTATGGGCCTTGTCCTAACTTGCTGAACATGTTCGCTCTAACTTTTCTATGCTAAGGGTTGATGGTATTTTCATACCAACTCCCTTAGTGGCCTAATGCATTCCTATATGTTTAAGTGGTATGATGTAGAGAACCCCCAAACTCCTGTTTGCATGGAGAGATGCCTGGGGTCCCGTACTGATGGTCACTTGCATATAGAAGTGCATTGGAATCTTCAAGTGTATGTTATAATTTAAACGCTAAGCTCTGGGCGCATGTTATAATGCGTCCAACCTTAATAGATCAACGCCTTTCTTTATGTGAGAGAGACATGATGTAGAGAACCCCCAAACTCCTGTTTGCGTAGAGTGACGCCTGTGGTCCAATACTGAATTCTCACATAGAGAAGTGCATTGAAATCCTTCCTAGCCGCAGTTGTGCTTCACTCCGTTCACCAGAGCTGTTACAATGTGTCTGTTGTACCATGTACTTAAAAAGTATCCTGTCCTATAAATATATGCATGTTTTGTTTGAAACTTAATGGATACCTCTGGGCTTGGGGGTGAGTGTCTCTTCTGTCACTAGCCCAGATATGTTCTTCAATTTCCATTTTGCCAATGAAGGGTGGGATAAATCAGAGCTCTGTTGTCGTGGAAGTATCCTGCCCCCATGACCACTCTTATTGTACCCTGCCGGTTTATGACTTATGATTGGATACTGTACAGTGACAAAACTTTTTAGTTTTGGACAGAATAAGGAATAATTTAAATCTGCTTTTTTATGTTCCTTTGAAGAGAATTACCCCCACTTCCCATTCTAGAAAAATCCCTTTCTAGAATATTTTCTCCATAACAAGTATCCCCATTGGACTATATTACTGTTCTGATGAGAACTCAAAATTGTAAATTTTTCCCTTCACTTCCCTATTGTATCCAAAACTAAGAAGATAGGGCCAGATTCACATAGATTTCCGGTGGCGTAACGTATTGAATTTACGTTACACCGCCGCAAGTTTTATGGGCAAGTGCTTGATTCACAAAGCACTTGCCTGTAAACTTGCGGCGGCGTAGCAAAAATCCGTCCGGCGCAAGCCCGCCGAATTCAAATGGGGCCTGTATCATTTAAATTAGGCGCGTTCCCGTGCCGAACGTACTGCGCATGCTCCGTTTTGAAAATTCCCGCCGTGCTTTGCGCGAAATGACGTCGCACCGACGTAATTTTTTGAATGTCGACGTGAGTTACGTCCTTTCCTATTCACAGACGACTTACGCAAAAAAAAAAAAATTGAAATTCGACGCGGGAACGACAGCCATACTTTAACATGGCAGGTCTAAAGATAGGCCACGAAATACCAGCTTTAACTATACTCCGGGAAAATCCGACTAGCGACGACGTAAGAGAATGCGACGGCCGCGCGTACCTTTGTGAATCGCTGTAAACAGCTAATTAGCATACCTGACGCGGAAAACTACGCAAACTCCACCCAGCGGGCGCAGAAGAATTACACCTACGATCCGAAGGTCGGATCGGATCGAAGCCAAAAGCCGTCGTATCTTGGTTTAAGGATTCAAACTAAAGATACGAAGCGGATAATTTGAAAATACGCTGGAGTATCAGTAGATACTCTGGCGTATTTCATCTGTGAATCTGACCCATAATGTTTATAACTATAAATTCACTTTAAAGAAGATACAAGTATATATAATTATATAATTCCAATCACTAAAATCTCAGATAATCTTTAACATGTTAATGTCACTTTGAACTTCTTTTCAAACCTTTTATATCTGAAGCTTTCAATAAAATCATACACGGTGATCCTGCCATCAAGGTCCTTATTCAGGATAGTCCTGGTATTGGGTGACAACGCTCTGTCTTTTTCTCTTATGTCGTGTACACACGACCGTTTTTCATGACGAGAAAACTGCCATTTTTTAGATTGGTCGTGAAAACCGGTCGTGTGTATGCTCCATAGCAAAAAAATTAGAACCTGCTCTATTTTTTCTTGTCGTTTTTCCCGTCGTTCTTCTTCTCATCGCGAAAACCGCTCATGTGTATGCTTTTCCGAGGGGGGAAAAAACGTGCATGCTCAGTAATTGGCAAAAGCACCCCAAAGGGTGGCACCATTCGAATGGAACTTCCCCTTTATAGTGCCGTTGTACGTGTTGTACCTCACTGCACTTTGCTCGAGCATTTTTTTTCATGAACGTGTGTATGCAAGGCAGGCTTGAGAGGAATCAGGACGAATCACGTCGAGAAAAACATAGGGCCAGATTCATATAGAATTGCGGCGGCGTAACGTATGTCCTTTACGTTACTCCGCCGCAAGTTTTCAGCGTAAGTGCTTGATTCACAAAGCACTTGCCTGTAAACTTGCGGCGGCGTAGCGTAAAGCCGTCCGGCGCAAGCCCGCCTAATTCAAATGGGGCGTGTACCATTTAAATTAGGCACGTTCCCGCGCCGAACGTACTGCGCATGCTCCGTTTTGAAATTTCCCGCCGTGCTTTGCGCGAAATGACGTTGCCCCGACGTGATGTTTTGAACGGCGACGTGTGTTACGTCCTTTCGTATTCCCGGACGACTTACGCAAAAAAAAAAAAATAATTGAAATTCGACGCGGGAACGACGACCATACTTTAACATGGGCTGTCTATTATGTTAGAGGATGCGATGAACGCGCGTACCTTCGTGGATCGCCGTAAACAGCTAATTAGCATACCCGACGCGGAAAACGACGCGAACTCTACCCAGCGGGCGCCGAAGTATTGCATCCCAAGATCCGAAGGTGTACGAAGCCGTACGCCTGTCGGATCTTAGCCGAATGCCTTCGTATCTTTGTTTGAGAATTCCAAATAAAGATACAACGTGGCAAATTTGAAAGTTCGCCGGAGTATCAGCAGATACTCCGGCGTACTTTTTCTGTGAATCTGGCCCATAGTTTTTTTGCATGACAGGAAAAACGGTTGTGTGTACTCTGCATTAGTTGTGTTCCTGTGTTGTCACCCTGTCACATGTGCCTCTGGTGGAGACTACAAATGGCCAACACAGATTACCCAAGTGTGCTCAACCCTTTTTACTGATAAGAAACTCGCCCTGGACAGTGCCGTGCAGCCCCCCGCTGGAGTACATGTAGACAGAAAACTGCCAAAAGAAGCTGGAGAAGATCGGCAGTTTTGGGGCGTAAAACAGAAGAAATAAGGGGAAAATTGTATTTTCTAAAAAAAAACATGAGGGCTCCAGAACTGGGCACAGTATTCTAAATGAAGTCTAATTAAAGACCACCTATTTAGAACTTTAGTTGGACCTCCTATAAATACCATGCCCTACAATAGCCTGATGTATAAAGATACTGAGGGATATTAGACTGTCTGGGCTAGATTCAGGTAGGGGTAGCGTACCTTATTTACGCTACGCCGCCGCAACTTACAGGAGCAAGTGCAGTATTCACAAAGCACTTGCTCCATAAGTTGCGGCGGCGTAGCGTAAATGGGGCCGGCGTAAGCACGCGTAATTCAAATGTGGAAGGGGGCGTGTTTTATGTAAATCTATGATGACCTGGCGTGATTGACGTTTTGTACGAACAGCGCATGCGCCGTCCGTGTACATATCCCAGTGTGCATTGCTCCCAAGTACGCCGCAACGACGTATTGGTTTCGACGTGAACGTAAATTATGTCCAGCCCTATTTGCGAACAACTTACGCAAACGACGTAAAAAATCGAAGCGGTAACGACGTCCATACTTAACAGTGCGTGCGCCTCATAGAAGCAGGAGCAACGTTACGCCGAAAAAGCCTTACGCAAACGACGTAAAAAAATACTGACGGGCGCACGTACGTTTGTGAATCGCCGAAAACGACAGAAGCGCCACCTAGCGGCCAGCGTGAGAATGCACCCTAAGATACGACAGCGTAAGAGACTGTCGTATCTTAGTCGCATTTTACTCTTTCTTTGACCGCTAGCGGGGGTTAAAAGCGCCCCCCACCACGTTAAAATGTAAAAACAAGTAAACTAAACTGACTAAATAAGGGACAACTAGAAACTATGCCGTAGGCTACAACTCTGTGTTGTGTTTGCTCTGCGTTTCCAGACTAGCTAAAAACACATCAGAAAATAGTCTAGTGTTACCTGTGGCAACAGATGTTGGAACAAACAAAGCACAGGCCTGGTAAACGATATACTGTAAAATGGCGCTCCCCTCCCTCTGTCCTCTGGCGCTTGTATCGTATGTCACGAAGCTGGGTCTGTGTGCAAGTTCCCGCCCCCCTTGTTTCGGCTCGTGTGATAGGCGGAACACTAGAAGACTATCAGACGACCCGAACTAGGGGCGCTGGACCTTGCACACAGACCCAGCTCAATGACATACAATGCGAGCGCCGGAGGACAGAAGGAGGGGAGTGCTGCAGTCGCCGCTTAAAGCGGCCCCAGGGACAGTTCGGCTCCGCTCCTGGCTCTCCCTGGCGATCCCAGGAGGGGGGGAAATGACCCCCCTTGCCCTATGGAGCGGACGACCATGGCTGAATCTAGCCCTCTGGGTCTAAAGAGTTCCCTGAGATGTCTGCTGAGCAGATGGATCTTTTTGCTGCTATTTTTGGGCAGCCTGTACCCCCCCATGAAGCAGGCTATGACTGGATCAAAAATGGAAATTCTGCTTAACAGAAGTCCATCATTTGGGGCCAGTTATCCGCACCCCTGTCAAATTGGGTTGAACGTCTGTATCTGTGCAGCTGCTGTGTTCCTATAGACTTAAATTGGCTTCCTGCACGGAAAACAACTGGTGGCTCATGCTGCATGAATTAAGGGCAGGGCTGGTGCTACCACTAGGCAAACTAGGGTGCCCTGCTGCCCAGGGCGCCCGGCCACTGGTGTTCCTTTTCTCTGCAGCATGTAACTAAATCTCAGCATCAGCACGCAGCCACCGCTCCATTCGCACATAGTGTAAGAGGCCCAGCGGTGGCGGAGAACTGTGTCTGTGTCCCGGCTCCCAAATGAATGGAAGAAAGCAGACAATCATTGATGGGCACTGGTAGGCTGCATTTGATGGGTGCTGGTGAGGCTGCATTTGATGGGTGCTGGTAGGCTGCATTTGATGGGTGCTGGTGAAGCTGCATTTGATGGGTGCTGGTGAAGCTGCATTGATGGGCGCTTGTGAGGCTGCATTGAAGGGCACTGGTGAGGCTGCATTAATGGGCGCTGGTAGGCTGCATTGATGGGCACTGGTAGGCTGCATTGATGGGCGCTTGTGAGACTACATTGATGGCCGCTGGTGAGGCTGCATTGATGGGTGCTGGAAGGCTGCATTTGATGGGCGTTTCATTAAAAGGGTGGGGTATACATGGGCAGGGCAAAAAGGGTGGAGCCAGGGGGGGCGACAAAATGAGGTTTCGTCTAGGGTGTCAAAAATCTTTTCCCTGACTACGGGCCTCAGCACCCATGTGAATAAGGCATTGAAGCAGGGAAAGGCAACCTCAGCTCTCCAGCTGTTTTGAAACTACAAGTCCCATAAGACATTGCAAGACCCTGACAATCACAGGCATGACTCCTAGAGGCAGAGGCATGATGGGATTTGTAGTTTCACTACAGCTGAAGGGCCGAGGTTGCCTACCCCTGCCTTAGAGGATCAGAAGTTTGTCTGTTTGTTGCCAATAGTGGATCGGTGAGTGTGTAGCTACAGGGCAGATCACCCGTAGGGAAAGCAGGAGTGTCCATTAAAATTCCGCAGCTCCTCTTTGGGGGGTTATTGTTTCACATTTAGCTCCATATGACATCCATAGGAATGTATGGATTGTATTTGTGGACTGAGTAAACCTTTAGCTTGTTAGGTGTAGGGACAAATGCATGATGAATGATCGGGGAGATGAATGCGCTGTTTGTAGGGATGTAATTCTCACTTTATCTCCATCAGCTGTTCACATGACATGAGTGTCTGACCCCATCAGTGTGACGAATCACATGAGCAGGAGGATGTCAACGGATTATTCAACGTGACCTAATGGGAGGTTTTTCTTCTTTTTTTTACTTTCTCTTAAATTCTACTTTTTTTTAATAGAACTTCAAAAGCTAAAGGGGAATCTTTTTTCGATTCTGAAATGGCAACACCTAATTTTATGAGTTTCTCCTGATCTGTGTCACTAAATCATCCTCATTCTCTAAAAATAATTAACCGCCACAAACATCAAGGAGAGAGCAATAATTCTAGGAACATACTTATAAAATAAAAATAAAATCTTGCGCTTGGTAATGGCAGCAAATTGGAGCTCCTGCACTCAAATACCTGTCTGCACCAGATCACTTAGTGAAGAAATTATAATTATTATTATTATTATTATACAGGTTTTATATAGTGCCAACAGTTTGCACAGCGCTTAACAAAATAATATCATGCGATCCAGTTGTTCTGCGCTTTTAACCACTTAAGGACCAAACCTCTTTCTGAGATTTGGTGTTTACAAGTTAGGCCCCTTTCACACGGGGCAGATCAGTAATGATCCGCCCCGTGAACCTCCGCTTGCTCAGCGGGGATCGCTCCGTTGATCCCCGCTGAGCCGGCGGATGACAGGGCGGTCCCCGCACACTGTGCAGGGACCGCCCTGTCTTTTCTCCGCTTTCCCCTATGGGGGGATCGGATGAACACGGATGGAAAAGTAGGTTTTCCCTCCGTCACACTTTGGCGGATTGTAGTGGGTCGGATGTCAGCGGGCATGTCACCGCTGACATCCGCGGCTCCATAGAGGAGCACGGAGCGCCCGTTCAGGTCCGCAAAAAAAACTGGCAGGCAGACCAGTGTGAAAGAGCCCTAAAAAATTTTTTTTTTTTTTGCTAGAAAATGACTTAGAACCCCCAAACATTATATATTTTTTTTTTCGAACACCCTAGAGAATAAAATCGCGGTCGTTGCAATACTTTATGTCACATGCGCAGCGGTCTTACAAGCGCACTTTTTTTGGAAAAAATACACTTTTTTAAATACAAAAATAAGACAACAGTAAAGTTAGCCCAATTTGTTTTATATTGTATAAGATAATATTACACCAAGTAAATTGATACCCAACATGTCACGCTTCAAAATTGCGCCTGCTCGTGGAATGGAGACAAACTTTTTCCATTAAAAATCTCCATAGGGGATGTTTAAAAAATTCTACAGGTTTCATGTTTTGAGTAACAGAGGAGGTCTAGGGCTAGAATTATTGCTCTCGCTCTAATGATCGCGGCGATACCTCACTTGTGTGGTTTAAGAGAAGGGTTTGGGACTTTAAATGAGATGCGCTTAAATGCAAACAGTGGCCCAGATTCAGGTAGGGGCGCACACTGATACGGCGGCGCAGTGTATTGTTTTTACGCTACGCCTCCGTAAATTACTGGAGCTACGCTGCATTCACGAAGCATTTGCACCGTAATTTGCGGCGGCGTCTCGTAAAAGGGGCGGCGTAAGCGCACGTAATTTAAATGATCCCGTAGGGGGCGTGGATCATTTAAATTAGGCGTGTTCCCGCTCCGAACGTACTGCGCATGCTCCGTCGGGAAAATTTCCCGACGTGCATTGCGGTAAATGACGTCGCAAGGACGTCATTGGCTTCGACGTGAATGTAAATGGCGTCCAGCGCCATTCACGAACGAGTTACGCAAACGACGCAAAATTTGAAAATCGCGACGCGGGAACGACGTCCATACTTACCATTGGCTGCGCCTCCTAATAGCAGGAGCAGCCTTACGGCGAAAACGACGTACGCAAACGACGTAAAAAACGAGCGCCGGCCGCGCGTACGTTTGTGAATCGGCGTTAGTATGCAATTTGCATACTCTACGCTGACAACTACGGGTGCGCCACCTAGCGGCCAGCGTCAGATTGCACCCTAAGATACGACGGCATAAGAGACTACAGTCTGCGTATCTAGCTTTCTGAATACAGAAAGTATGGATATGCAGGTGTAATTGCTTTCTGAATCTACCCTTTTCAGGGTCCTAGACTATGGAACGCTTTACCAACCAGCATTCGGTTGGAGGAAAACCACCTGACTTTCAGAAGACAGATCAAAACTCTGCTCTTTTGATGTCATGAGACACGAACAACTAGCGCCCAGAAGCGATTCAGTTCGCATGCGCCGCGCTTTATACGTTTTTCATTCATTCATTCATTCATTCATTCATTCATTCATACCCCAGTAGGTATAAATAAATAAGGTTGTATGCGTAATAACCAGGCTTAAACTTAGCAACCAAACAGCAGGCCAAATTCAACTGTCTAACTTTGTATGTTAAAAGCAGAGGATTGGTTGCACGCATTTGCAAATATATGGTTAAGCTACAGGCCGTGACAAGGCTCTCTGCATTCCTGTAGTCCTAACTAAACTTTTATAGTTTCCTCAATGGAGGCATACAAGTACTAATGAGTAGATGGAGAGCAGGTGACTAGGGGTGTGTGTCACCGGCCTCCATCTAGAATTGGTATAGTAGTAGAGAGCACTGGAAAAAACGCATAAAGGTATATGTACAGTTGTGTTAAAAATTATTCAACCGCCCAATGCAGTAAAGGGTTTTAGGGAATTTAGTGTACATTTGTAATTGTATTCAGAATGAAATCCTACAAGGACTTCTTAAAGAACCATATGCAACTAAAATGACATCAAATTGGTTTTGTAATACAGTAGTCAATGTTTCTTTTGTGAATTCTTCATTTACACAATTATTCAACCCCTTAAAGACTACCACTCTGAAGAACAGAGGTTCATTGAGGTGTTTTCAATCAGGTATTGAAAACACCTGTGGATGTCAGGGAGCAGCAATAAAGACTAATAAGCACCAATCAGGCAGCTTTAAAATGACTGTGATACTCGGCTCCTTCTAAACATTTACTGGTGTGGTTACAAACATGGTGAAGTCAAGAGAATGGTCCGGGAAGACAAGAGAAGAGGAGATTACTCTTCACAGGAAGGGCAATGGCTATAAGAAGATTGCAAAGATGTTAAACATACCAAGAGACACCATAGGAAGCATCATTCGCAAATTCAAGGCAAAGGGCACTGTTGAAACGCTACCTGGTCGTGGCAGAAAGAAGATGCTGACTTTGACTGCTGTGCGCTACCTAAAGCGTAAAGTGGAGAAAAGTCCCCGTGTGACTGCTGAGGAACTGAGAAAAGATTTTTCAGGTGTGGGTACTGAAGTTTCTGCTCAGACAATACGGCTCACACTGCGTAATGAAGGCTCCATGCCAGAACTCCCAGGCGCACCCCCTTGCTGTCTCCAAAGAATAAGAAGAGTCGACTGCAGTATGCCAAAAGTCATGTGGACAAACCACAGAAGTTTTGGGATTGTGTTCTGTGAACTGATGAAACAAAATTAGAACTGTTTGGGCCCATGGATCAATGCTATGTTTGGAGGAGGAAGAACAAGGCCTATGATGAAAAGAACACCTTGCCTACTGTGAAGCATGGCGGGGGGTCAATCATGCTTTGGGGCTGTTTTGCTTCTGCAGGTACAGGGAAGCTTCAGCGTGTGCAAGGTACCACGAATTCTCTTCAGTACCAGGAGATAGTGGATGACAATGTGATGCAGTCCGTCACAAACCTGAGGCTTGGGAGACGTTGGACCTTTCAACAGGACAATGATCCCAAGCATACCTCCAAGTCCACTAGAGCATGGTTGCAGATTAAAGGCTGGAACATTTTGGAGTGGCCATCGCAGTCACCAGACTTAAAGCGGTGGTTCACCGTGCTGAACAACATTTCAGCATACAATTCGGCATCGTAGCGCGAGCTACAGTATGCCGGTCTTACATTTTTTATCCCCGTACTCACTGTTTAATCGTACCTAGACGGTTCCGTCTGCCGCGGGGAATGGGCGTTCCTAGCAAGAGGGAGGGTGATTGACGGCCGACTCTGGCACGTCACGCTCCCCGAAGACAGCCGGAGTAGGTCTCGGCTCTTCACGGCGCCTGCGCACAGGCTATGCGCAGGCGCCGTGAAGAGCCAAGCCTATTTCGGCTATTTCCGGAGTAGCGTGGCGCGCCAGACCCGGCCGTCAATCACTTTCCGTCTGGATTGGAACGCCCATTCCCCGTGGGCAGTCGGAATCGTCTAGGTAGGATTAAACAGTGAGTACGGGGATAAAAAATGTAAGACCGGCATACTGTAGCTCGCGCTACAATGCCGAATTTTATGCTATAATAAAAAAAACAATTTTTTAGGGTGAACCCCCGCTTTAAATCCGATTGAGAACCTCTGGTGGGACTTAAAGAAAGCAGTTGCAGTGCACAAGCCTAAGAATGTGACTGAACTGGAGGCTTTTGCCCATGACGAATGGGCGAAGATACCCGTAGATCGCTGCAAGACACTTGTGTCAAGCTATGCTTCACGTTTAAAAGCTGTTCTAACTGTAAAAGGATGTTGTACTAAGTACTAAGATTGAATGTCAATTGGGGGTTGAATAAAACTGATAATGATGTGAGCACAGAAAAGACATTTGTGGTTATTTCATTATAAATGTTACGTTATATTTGTCTGACCTACATGTGCCTCTTTGATTTAATTGTAAGCAGGATGACAGGATGATCAAAATCAATGTCAAACTGGCCAAAACAATCAATTTCAGTGGGGGTTGAATAATTTTGAATACAACTGTATAAACGTATCAAAAAACGCATCTCCATCCCTGATGATATGAATGGAACATGGATTGGGACTTTGAATGAGGCATATGAAAAACACATGCCTCCATCCCTGATAATGGAAAAAGAGAAGGGTTTGGGACTTTAAATGAGATGCGTTTAAATGCAAACAGTAGGTATAAATAAATAAGGTTGTATGCGTAATAACCAGGCTTAAACTATAAAAGTTTAGTTAGGACCACAGTAATACAGAGAGCCTTGGCGAGGCCTGTAGCTTAACCATATATTTGCAAATGTGTGCAACCAATCCTCTGCTTTTAACATACAAAGTTAGACAGTTGAATTTGGCCTGCTGTTTGGTTGGTAAGTTTAAGCCTGGTTATTACGCTTACAACCTTATTTATTTATACCTACTGTTTGCATTTAAACGCATCTCATTTAAAGTCCCAAACCCTTCTCTTTTTCCATTATCAGAAATGGAGGCATGTGTTTTTCATATGCCTCATTCAAAGTCCCAATCCATGTTCCATTCACACATGTGTGGTTTGAACACCGTTTTCATATGCGTTCGCTTCTGCGCGCAAGCTCGTCTGGACGGGGCCCTTTAAAAAAACATTTATTTTTGTTATTTAATTTACTTTATTTTGACACTGTTTTAAAAAATAAATACATTTGGGTCACTTCTATTCATATTACAAGGAATGTAAACATCCTTTGTAATAGAAAAAAGTATGACAGGTCTTCCTAAATATGAGATCTGGGGGCCAAAAAGATCTCATATCTCATATTTGGACAAAAATGCAATAAATAATTTAAATAAAATTGTAATTTGAAAAAAATGACAAACATTTCCCTTTAAGAGCTATGGGCAGAAGTGACCTTTTGATGTCGCTTCGGCCCTGCTATAGTATGGAGTCAGGTGGGGGCCATCTTCCCCTCACTCGTCTCCATACCCAGCACGAGAGAGGACCCGATCGCCTCTGCCGCTACCGATGGCTCCGGTAAGTGGCGGGGCCCTCTCCCGCCGCCGATAACAGTGATCTTGCGACGAATCCGCCGCAGAGAGCACCATTATCGTTAACCGGACTGCTCATTGAAGAGATGAATACTGGGGTTTGGGTAGCTAGCTGCTGCCATAACAGAGATATCTATCTTTTTCACAAAAAATCCCCCCCCAAAATTTTTTTTTTATACTCACCCGAAATACCTGTTGCTATGCGGAAGTCCGTAATCTGCCTCTTCCGTAACCGCGGTCTGTCTTCTTCTGCATCTTCTTTCATCTGCATTCTAGTGAATGGGGCGCGCTGCTTTCTGGGAACTGTGTGTATCCCAGAGAGCAGCCGCCCATTCACAAGTCGGCGCGACACTTGCGCATGCGCAGTAGGAAATGATTGGCATCTACCAGGGATGGACTGGGACAGAAATTTGGCCCTGGACTTCATCCAGACTGGCCCACAGGTCTCTCCCATGGCGGCCGGACAACTCCCGCACCTCCTCCCCCCCCCCCGGCCACCCAAGCCCCCTTTCCCCCTTCACTAGCCACTAGGCGTTCTACTTTATTAGAGTAGAACGGCTGGTACTGGTACTCTTATAGGCAGTACAAGTGGGGAAGCTAGACATTATTTCACCCGAGGCAAAGAATCAGTTCGGTGCCCCCCCTTATGGGACAGGATTAGGCAGAAGTGAGAAACTCCCAGACCATAGCTGTTAAGTCAGCTGTCTGTCCCCTCCCTCATACTCCTCTGTCGTCCCCCTGCTCCTCTGGTCCTCCCCCTGCTTCTTTGTTCCCCCCAGGTGAGCACTGCGGGGAGGGAGAGACAGAGGAGCGGAGGGGGGCGGCGGTCCGCTGTTACTGAAGCCAGCCCACTGAGCCATCGGCCCACCGGGAAACTCCCTGTAGTCCCAATGGCCAGTCCATCCCTGGCATCTACTGATACTCCGATGTATTTTCAAATTTGCTGCGTCGTATCTTAATTTGTGATTCACAAACAAGATACGACGGCTTTTGGCTAGGATCCGACAGGCTTACGGCTTCGTACGCCTTCGGATCTTAGGCTGCAATACTTCGGCCGCCGCTGGGTGGAGTTTGCGTCGTTTTCCTGTGTCAAGTATGCTAATGAGCTTTTACGGCGATCCACAACGGTTTTCGCGTTCGTTATGTCGTCGCTAGTAATTTTTTCCCATCGCAAAGTTACACCTGCTTTTACATGGCTTAACTTTAGTCGAGCCATGTTAAAGTATGGCCGTCGTTCCCGCTTCGAATTTCAATTTTTTTTAGCTTAAGACGTCCGGGAATACGAAACGCCGTAACTCACGTCGCCGTTCAAAAAAATGACGTCACATCGCGCAAAGCACGGCGGGAATTTCAAAACTGAGCATGCGCAGTACGTCCGGCGCGGGAGCGCGCCTAATTTAAATGGTACACTCCCCATTCAAATTGGGCGGGCTTGCACCGGACGTCTTTACGTTACACCGCCGCAAGTTTACAGGTAAGTGCTTTGTGAATCAGGCACTTACGCTGAAAACTTGCGGCGGTGTAACGTAAATGACATACGTTACGCCGCCTCACTTCTATGTGAATCTGGCCCAGAGTATATATAAAGTGGGTGGTCCGGAAGTGGTTAAAGTAATGCAATCCATGAATGGGCTCAAATCGCATTGCACTAAACCACATGTGACTCGCACAGCAATGCAGAGCTCGTTCCTGCGCATTTCCTGGTGTGAACCGGCCCTAGATGCATCTTTCACGCAGGATCTTCCGCCAGCAAGACCCATGCAGAAAATACGCATATGCCCATGTGAATGAGGCCTAAATAGCAACTTGTTCATTATTAAAATGTTGACATTTTGGTGCAGAGTCGGGTTTTATCTGCCTTGACGGGATTCCATCTCACCGAGGCGTATCACTTCAGTAATCATTAATACTCTGCATATTTATGTTCTACTCTCCTGACTACAGTAATGACAGCTGGGCTACTTCAACTAGTTAAAATTCCGCCAGTGCCGAGTCTGACTGACATATTTGTTTCAACCTGTGATAGCGTGTTATTAAAAATGGATTGGAAACATTATAGGGCAGATTTAATGCCCTCATTTGCATGTCTTTGCTGAAAAGATCTCGTGCATTTTAATTGCTGACTTAAACTTTCTTCCGAAAAAGATGAATAGCAAGTTCAGCAATGGATACTTTGTTGCAGAGGAATAGTAAAAATAAAATCCAGTGTTGTGTGTTATAACACGGAGGAACAGAGGGGCGCCAGGCTAAGTGCAGCATTAAAAAACGCAGTTTAATAAAAGGTTAAATTGATTGTAAAGGTACATATATACAGTTGAACCTCGTATTACGAGCATAATCCGTTCCAGCAGTATGCTTCTAATCCAAAGTACTCGCATATCAATGCAAGTTTTCCAATTGAAGTCAATGGAAAAGAAAATAATTTGTTCCACATTGACTTCAATGGGATGCAATACCGAATGCAGCCAGAGGTGGGGAAGGGCGCCAGAGAGCGCCAAAAATGTCCGAAACGGCCCTAGGACAATTCGGCTAGTTTCCTGTGCCCCCGTACCTCAGGCAAAATGAGGTACTGCAAGCCAATGTTCGGCTTTTCTCGCCTCCTGCACCCCGTACCTCAGGCCAAATGAGGTACTGCAGCCCTATTTCCAGCTCTGCTCGGCTTCTGCGCCCCCGTACCTCAGGCCAAATGAGGTACTGCAGGCCAATGTTTGACTTTTCTCGGCTCCAGCACCCCGTACCTCAGGTTAAATGAGGTACTGCAGGCCTATTTTCGGCTCTACTCGGCTTCTGCGCCCTTGTACCTCAGGCCAAATGAGGTACTGCGGGCCTATTTAGCTTGAATTCTGCTCGTCTTGCGAGTCAACACTCGCAAACCGAGTCAGAATTAAAAAAAAATAAGTTGCTTGAAAATCAAAACGCTCTTAAACCAAGTTACTCTTAAACCGAGGTTCCACTGTATATATTTTTTAAAATAGCAAACATGTCTATACTTACATACGGAATCATACAATGGAATCATACAGAGCGGGACTGCGATATTGTGGTGGACTATTGGACACTAACTGACACTTTTGACACTTTCTGGGGACCAGTGACACTAATACAGTGATTAGTGCTAAAAGAATGCACCGTCACTGTACTAATGACACTGGCTGGGAAGGGGTTAAACATCTAGTGCGATCAAAGGGTTAGCTGTGTGCCTAGCCAGTGTTTTTGTGTACAGTGTGTTGCTTTCACTAGGGGAAGGGATTGATTCTAGTCCCTGCTTTGCAGAGACACAGAATTGGCCCATTCCCCCCTGTCAGAACTGAGATAATGTATGCCTTGTTACATAGGCATATCTCAGTGTGTTTTACTGATGATTAGTGGGAGCTGGAGGACATCGAGTGCCTGGGACCCGCAGATCGGCTTCTGCTGTGACTTATTATCATAGGGTGACCAAGAACCCCGGTCTGATCTACACTAATCAGACTCATCGTACACCCACACCGGACTCAGCATTTCCTTCTACCCTGTTATCCAGGGTCTTATTTGTGTGGTTGGGTTGAAAAAATGAAGGATCTCTTTCACTTTGGACAGTAATATTTCTGAACAATATCCCTCAAGAAATACATCAACAGTCAGCCAGAGCAGAGGAAACGGTCTTCCCTCCCCAACAGTTAGCCAGGGTTGATGATGTGGAGTCCTTAGCTGAAGCCAACGCTGTATCCTGGCCTAGGCCAACAAGGCCCAGGCCGAGGGCTGCAATTTGCAGGGGGGCAGCACGGAAAGAGTCCCCGGCGGCTTGCGCTACACTGTTAGTGTAACGCAAGCTGCTTCTAATTTTGACTGTCCTATCATCCTGGACCACAAACCTTCCTCATGGTGCTATTTGTTTTCTGCAGCACCATTGGCATGGTTATATCTTCTTAGTCCTCTCCATAAAATTATCAGAAATTTGTGCTTGAAGTAGAACTATGGGCAACACTTTTTTTTTTTTTTCATTTTGGATAGAGTAAGGGAGGGTTATAGCCCCTGTCAGTTTATGTTTTACCATCCCTGTCCCATTGCAGAGATTTTCCTTCACTTCCTGCCCCATAGGCAAACAGGAAGTGAGAGAAAATCTATGCAAATTAAGGAAATCCAATGCCCCTCCCCTGGCCCTCAGAACTAGTGTCCCCACTCGAAAATTTCAGGGCGGGTCTTAAACAAAATGGGGTGTGGCCTTGACAGGAAGGGTCAGTCATATTTAAATTAGGGGGTGCACGAGTTTAGTCAGGCCTAGGGCAGCACAAAACCTAAATACACTACTGACTGAAGCTCTAACAAGGCATAGTGTTGCTGGCCTTTGCACCCAACAATCAACTCCACAGGAGCTCCAGGGAGAGAATGGAATCGGCACCTCACAACTGCAGCTTGAGCGGTTGTCGGTGGATGGGAATGCAGTCTCCACTGACAGCAACCAGCAGAAGGGCTGGCAACAGGGCAGGGTTCTGCTGGCCTCTCCCCTCAACTTAAAGAAGATGGAGTTCCTGTGAAAGTAGATGGGTCTCCAGTGACACAACCCCAGAAAATGGTCCGGCACTGAGACAAGCAAGCAGTGGGGGATTTTCATCTAGCAAAAGTGGATGAGACTTCAGTCTCCACCTGTATACCCCAGGGATGCTGGGAAGTCGGCCAAGATCCTCAACAGCATGACAGAGTGAGCCCAGCCACCCCGTCTTCTCTCCAGCGGCTGAAAGGACTCTAGGGGGAAGGACCAGTCTGCACTTCTCCCCAGCAGTGGATATGTTCTACGAGAGAGAGACAGAGGTTGGCTGGGTGATTAAGCTCTGTTTGGGACAATGTGTTTGGGGTACTGTGTGGGAACAGGCATTGGGGTGCTAGAACTACAGACTAACTTCGAAGTCAACTCGTTTAGGGTCTCCTTCTGTGTTAGTCTTCTGCCAAAATGGGAGATGTGTGACGAGAGTCACTTTGGGCGGGGGGCTTGTGGAACCCAGTTTACCTTAGAGAGCTCTGTCTATTAGGGGCACATATGACCGAGAACCCCAGTCTGATCTGCACTAATCAGACTCACCGTACACCCACACAGGACTCCGCATCTCCCTTTACCCGTTATCCAGGGTCTTATATGTGTGGTTTGTGTTGAAAGAATGAAGGGACTTTAACTCTGGACAGTAATATTTCTGAACAATATCCCTCAAGAAATTGGGGAAAATGAATGAATTCCACCTTTCCGACTGCTGGAATATTGGAAGCTTGGACTCATAAACTGTTGTAGACTTTTTACTAGATACTTTGAGGTGTGGCTGTATTATCCCATTGTTCTATTGTTTCTGTCTGCCTTGGGAGCAACCTATTATGGGATGTATATGTTTATGTGGATTAGCTGTAAGAGGGGATTTCTCCAGCAGCCCCTCCTAAAGACCATCACCTGTTGGATAGTTTAATATACCATATTTATCGCGGTATCCCGCGCACCCCTAAAGTTGCCCCGAATCCTGTGGAAAAAAAGTTTTTTTGTACTTACAGTTTTGGTGTCTTGCGCGGCGTCCATCGGCGGCCTTGTCGGGTCCGGCGTCCGTCTGCGGCTTCGGGTGTCCTCTTCGTCGTGTCCGGCGTCCTTCTGCGGCTTCGGGTGTCCTCTTCGTCGGGTCCGGCGTCCGTCTGCGGCTTCGGGTGTCCTCTTCGTCGGGTCCGGCGTCATCGCGTCCTCCCCGCTAGTTTCCCGCGCCGAGTTTGAATACTGTGCCAACATATACAGAGCGCAGTACACTCGTGTATTGTCGGGCAGGCTCGGCAACTCTCGCGCTGACATCCTGTACGTCCAGGACGTGAGCGCGGAAGGAGCCGAGACTGCCCAACTATACCCAAGTGTACTGCGCTCCGTATATGTCGGTGCAGTATTCAAACTCGGCGCTGGAAAGCTGGTATCGGCGTATACCGCGCACCCACGATTTTGCCCTGATTTTTAGGGCAAAAAAGTACGCCGTATACGCCGATAAATACGGTACCTGTGTGTCAAGTTACTGGAGGAGGTAACGTTTACCCCATCCTGTGTCGATATGCAAAGAAGGGAGGGTTGTCCCCTAGTGTATATCTCTTTGTGCCTTTGTTTGAATAACCAGTCTTATGTTTTCCACCCTACACTATGTCTCGACAAGTGACTGGGTGGGCCAAGGGGTTTTGGATCGTGCTGGTACCAGGCAAGATAGCAAATACGGCGGACAGACTCTTCTTGAGTATGGGGGTCCGTAACATATATATATATATATATATATATATATATATATATACAGTACAGACCAAAAGTTTGGACACACCTTCTCATTCAAAAAGTTTTCTTTATTTTCATGACTATGAAAATTGCAGATTCACACTGAAGGCATCAAAACTATGAATGAACACATGTGGAATTATACATAACAAAAAAGTGTGAAACAACTGAAAATATATTTAATATTCAATTAATTATTAATATTTAATATTCTAGGTTCTTCAAAGTAGCCACTTTCACTTAAAATCTTTTAGCCCACAATTATTAACACATTTTCAATAAAAGAGAAGTATGGGTTTGTTTGTTTTTTCCCGATTTATACTTACCTAGGTGGATGCAGCATCTGTCCCCCAGTGCCTCTGCACTGAGAACTGAGCGATCGAACCCCGCCGATCGCTCGGTTATGACAGCTCCACGAGCAGAGAGCTGCTGACTGTCAGTCACAGCTCTCTGCTCTGCCCCCACCTTGCTCACTGGAGTGCTGGGCTGTGGAGGGGCGGGGGTGGCTGGCTCAGTCTCTCAGGGCTTGCTGAGAGGCTGAGCAGGGTGTCGGTCCTGGCACCTGGCGGATCCAGACTTTATTGTCGCGATGAAGCGGTGCCTAAACTGACTTCTGTGATGTCAGCAGAGATTGGAATCTGTGACAGGTCACAGGAATGCAAAACGAACTGCACTGTTGTGACCCATAGGAGAAGCACATCCAAACAAGCTTTGGCTATACTTCTCCTTTAGTGGCAGGTCCTGAGTCTAATATCTTTGTTACTTTATTAGCAATCTGTTATGTCATGAAACATTATATTGCACTGGATACAAAGCTAAGTTCCCAAAGTGTATCCAACATCAGACAACATGAGTGCAAGATTTAATCTGGTGATAACCCCGTCCTCACCTCCTTCTTTATCATCTCTTTTCAGTTTATCAGTCAACTTTTTTTTTTTCTTTCTTTGAACACTTATTTGTTTTCTGGACAAACTAACTTGTGTCTCCCTCTGGTGGACAAAGATTTCCCAGCATAATAATAAATCTCTACATACGATAATGGCTTGTGGTGTGGTAATGCACGTGTTAACATGCATTATGGCATGTGTTAATGTGTGTTGCATTAGGGCAGTACATATTTTATGAATGTGCTGCCAACAGATCACAACAGATGAAAAAATTCACCACTCTTTTCTTAACCACTTCAGCCCCGGACCATTTTGCTGGTCAATGACCAGGCCACTTTTTGCGATTCGGCACTGCGTCACTTTAACTGACAATTGCGCGGTCGTGCGACGTGGCAAGGATGTATACCACTCTAAGGCCTCGTACACACGACTGAACATGTCCGCTGAAAGTGGTCCGCGGACCAGTTTCCGCTGACATGTCCGACCGTGTGTAGGGCCTAGCGGACAGTTTTCCGGCCGAGCGGACAGGTTTCCAGCGGACAAAAGTTTCTTAGCATGCTAAGAAACTTGTCCGGTGGAAACCTGTCCGTCGGACATGTCCGATGGTTAGTACACCTAACCATCGGACCGAAATCCCCTGCATGCGTCTAAGTGATTCGACGCATGCGTGGAAGCATTAAACTTCCTGGTTCGCGCACGTCGCTGCGTCATTGTCGCCGCCATGTCACCGCGTTTTCTGTCCGTGGAGAATTTGGTCTGATGGTGTGTACACACATCAGACCAAAACCTCCCAGCAGACATGTCCGATGAAAATGGTCCGCGGACCGTTTTCATCGGACATGTCTGGTCGTGTGTACAAGGCCTAAGCTGGCCCACAGAATGGTGTCTAGTGTTCTTTAGAAATTACATATTGCTTGATGAAAACTTCTTGGAGAAATGTGTTTTGGGCCATGTTTACCAAAGTGATAATAATAGGCACCGATTATCAGAAATTAGATCTTAACTAGCATTGGGCAGTCAGGTCATATCCCAAGTTGGGGTAAGTAAAAACGGCTGCTCAGTGAATGTGTACAGGTTGATTGTGCCCCTTCTACCCATAAAGCATGCCTATTGGTCCATGAGTGTAAGAGGTGACCTCTTTGACCAATAGGGAGGCTTGAAAGGCAGGAGGTGGTGCCCAACTGTGACTTTTAAGAAGGTTCAGAACAGTCACAAAATCTCTTCTCACAAGTTGTTTTTTGTCAGGATGAGGAGTGTTAAGGATGGTATAGATAAGATGACACTCTAAGCTGGTCCACAGAACATTGTCCAGTGTTCTTCATAAAAGACTGACTTAGACCCCTTTCACACTGAGCCGCCCATAGCGTCTGCGGTAAAATGCCGCTATTTTTACCGCCAATGCTATGGGCGGATTTGCGGTGCATTTCACCCCCGCTAGCGGCGGAGAAAGGGCTGTCCCATTGATTTCAATGGGCAGCAGCGGTGGAGGAGCGGTATACACACCGCTCCAAAGATGCGGCTAGCAGGACTTTGTTTTACCATCCTGCTAGCGCAACGCTCCAGTGTGAAAGCCCGAGGGCTTTCACACTGGAGACAATAGAGCAGCACTTTTAGGGCAGATTGCAGGCGCTATGTTTAACGCTATAGCGCCTGTAATACGCCCTCAGTGCTTGATAGAGATTGTGGAGAAATATGTTTTTGACCATGTTTAATGAAGTGATATTAGGCACTGTTTATCAGAAGTTGTACCCTAACTAGGATTTGGGCCTGAGTTGGGGTAAGCCAATACTGCTGCTGAGTGAATATACACAAGTTCATTGTGCCCCTGCCCTTGTACCCACAAAGTGTGTATGTAGGTCCATTAATGTGAGATATGGCCTCCTTGACCAATAGTTGGTTATACCCCTGACCCCTCTCTCCTCATACACAGCATAACTATTGAACCGGTAATGTGACAGGTGGCCTATTTAACCAATAGTTTGATTCTGCCCCTTCTACCCCCAAAGCATGCCTACCAGGCCTTTAATCTGAGAAGTGGCCTCCTTGACAAATATATAGACTTGTAAGGCAAGAGGAGGTGTCCAACCTTGACTTTTACAGAAGGTTCCGACCAGTCACCAAACCTTTTTCAGTTCTTTTTGTGTCTAGATGAGTGTCCAGGATGTTATAGACAAACTAGGTATTCTTTAGCTGCTGGAAGGAAATATACTTTATATGAAATATCTCAGTTTAGGGACTGGGCGTGGGCATCAGTACTCACCAACCATGATCAATGTGTGTGCTGTTTTGTGTAAACATAATGGCTTCACTACAGCTACCAAATAGACTAATATATTAGGGTACTACAGACAAGTGTTGGACGTGAAAATTGAAAAACCTATCTAGTGTCCCTACATATTTACAGAGTTGGCGAGGTTGAAAAAAGACACAAGTCCATCCATATCCCTAGATATGTTCAAATGTTGTATAACGCTATATAAAATATTTAGTGTATAGAATTCACTTAAACCAGTTGGTGAAAACCATTAAAGCAGGAGTTCACCTATAATTTTTTTTTTACCCTTAGATTGAGGCTCATTTTGTCTAGGGGAATCGGGTAGTTGTTTTTAAATCGAAGCAGTACTTACCGTTGTAGAGAGCGATCTTGTTCCGCCGCTTCCGGGTATGGTCTTCGGGACTGGGCGTTCCTATTTTGATTGACAGTCTTCCGACAGGCTTCCGACGGTCAAATCCATCGCGTCACGAGTAGCCGAAAGAAGCCGAACGTCGGTGCGGCTCTATACTGCGCCTGCGCACCGACGTTCGGCTACTTTCGGAAAATCGTGACGCGATGGATGCGACCGTCGGAAGCCTGTCGGAAGACTGTCAATCAAAATAGGAACGCCCAGTCCCGAAGACCATACCAGGAAGCGGCGGAGAAGATGCATCTCTAAAACGGTAAGTACAGCTTTGATTTAAAAAAAACTTGCCGATTCCCCTAGACAAAATGAGCAGGAATCTATGGTTAAAAAATTATATGTACGGGTGAACCTCCACTTTAAGAATGGTCTCTATCTGCAGTAATACTTTTGTTTATACTGTAAGGTAAAGATGACTGCTTGCAGAATGTCTACTCGTTGTTTACCATTAAATGTTTGTGTTGAATAAGAATGCGCCGAACACCTCCGGTTCGGTTTGCACCAGAACTTGCAAAAAATGTGTTTGAACATGTGAACACCGTTAAAATCTCTGGGACATGAACCTGAAAAACCAAAAGCGCTCATTTTAAAGGCTTACCGTATATACTCGAATATAAGCCAAGTTTTTCAGCACATTTTTTGTGCTGAAAATGCCCCCCCTCCGCTTATACTCGAGTCACCTTTTTGCGCCTGATCTCCCGGACTTTGGGGACCCGGTACCGGCCGGCCATAGGTCTCCTGGACCCCAACCTTGTAGTCCCGCTCTTCCTCTACAAGTGTGCAAAGTTTGTTGTCCTAGGGACCTACGGCCGGGGAGCACCAATTTTTCAAAGCCGGGCACCCCTTCCATAGACTCCCATGTTAAACGGTCATTTCTCTGGTGACTTTGGGGACCCGGATCTGGCCGGTCGTAGGTCCCCTGGAACCAGAACTTGACACACTTATAGCCCAATTTCTCCTCTACAAGGCACCTCTTCCATAGACTCCCATGTTAAACGTCAGTCTAGTCATGGGCACGGTGAGGCATGGGCACGGTGAGGCATGCACTTGGACACAGTGAGGCAAAGAGAGGCACGCAGATGGACACCCTAGGCTTATAATCGAGTCAATACGTTTTCCCATTTTGTTTGTGGTAAAATTAGGTGCCTCGGCTTAAACTCGAGTATATATGGTAAATGCATGGTATTGCCATAAAAAGTGTTTGTTGACCCGGGTCCTGCCCCAGGGGACATGTATCAATCTTCAGTTTTCAAGAAGTCTTGGGATGCATCAAAGAAGAAAGATCTAAGGGCCAGATTCACGTAGGTGAGCGGCGGCGTAACGTATCGTAGATACGTTACACCGCCGCAAGTTTTCATCGCAAGTGCCTGATTCACAGAGCACTTGCAATGAAAACCTACGCCGGCGGCCTCCGGCACAAGGCGGGCCAATTCAAATGGGCGTGTGCCATTTAAATTAGGCGCGCTCCCGCGCCGGACCTACTGCGCATGCTCAGTTTCGCAATTCCCGTCGTGCTTTGCGCGCCGTGACGTAATTTTTTCGAACAGTGACGTGCATAGCGTACTTCCGTATTCCCGGACGTGTTACGCAAACATGTTAAATTTTAAATTTCAATGCGGGAACGACGGCCATACTTTAAACAGCAATACGTTTGCTGAGTAAAGTTAGGGCAGGTCAAACGAAGACTAACTTTGCGACGGGAAACTAGACTAGCAGCGACCGCGAAAATCCGTCGGGAATCGCCGTAACTCCTAATTTGCATACCCGACGCTGGTTTACGACGCAAACTCCCCCCAGCGGCGGGTGCGGTACTGCATCCTAAGATCCGACAGTGTAAAACAATTACACCTGTCGGATCTTAGGGATATCTATGCGTAACTGATTCTATGAATCAATCGCATAGATAGAAACAGAAATACGCCGTTGTATCTCTTTGGTGGATCTGGCCCTAACTTCTTAGTACTTCAGTTTTCCATCCAGACATTGTTGTACTGCAGGAGTCTGCTCCAGTCCCTTTAGTGATCCTGGAAAAGGCTTGTTTCTAAAGATGGAACTGCAGGCTCCTTACACCTGCCACACACAGCTAGACTAATGAAAAAAAAAAAAAAAAAAAAGAAATGAAAAAGACAATAAAAAATGTCTCAAAGCCAGCAGTCATATTTATTACTTCCTTTAAATCATGGGTCTCTTAGCAAAGGGGAATAGGAAATGCTGGGGCATCAGTATGACATCAGATGTTTTAATGGGAGGAATAGTCCCACATTGATGGTGTCAGTAGGGGGAATGGTGGCCTATCATTGGTGTCAGTTGGTGGAATAGTGCCCCAAGGACCAGCTAAAGTAAAGCAAATGGCACATCTGGACCCAAGCCGCAGTTTGGATACCACTGCTTTAAATGGAAGTAAAAAGAAAGGAATTAAGACAGTCCATTCTTTAGGAAACGTGCTCTTATTGTACTCCATCAGTCTCTATTAGATGGCCTGGTAAAATCTCTGATTACACAGAATAGTGAATGACTTCAGAATTGCTGAAATGTATTGATTGCCGGGAATTGTCCTCAAATGCCATTCTAATCATCACTGTCCTTTGGTATTTGTATCCCTGCATCCAAGGAACAGTCAATACATTCCTCAGGTACGCTAGCCTTAGACATGGTAATGATTAGGCTCCCTTGTGCTTCAGACCTCTACTATTTTTCTCTATCTTCCTGGCATTTCATTTCTGTACATAATTTCATCAGTTGGACCTAAAATCAATTACTGGAAAACATTTAATGGAAACACACAACGTTCTTACACGAAAACCAATCAGCCTTGCTAGATCGCTTAAAACTCAGAAAGGAAGTTTGGTTTTATTGACCACCATGCTAGAAATGTCTTATCCTTGTCCTCAGTCGGCCCCCTGGTGGTGATTTTCTGGTACAATATTTTTTATTAAAGTATTTTAGACAAATCGACAAATTCCCACGCAGGGGATGCAAAAACAAAGGTATACATAAAGCACATAGTAGAAAACATACTATTAAAGGAACTAATCACAAATTACCACCGTCACCCCAGCTGGGGCCGGGGGGCAGTGCGATATGCCTGAGCCAAGAGGCCCAGGGGCCAAAGCAGATAAAAGGGGGAGGGAGCGGAGTTATCCGCAGAACGGGGAAGAAAGGAAAAAAAAACAAAAAAAAACAAAAGAAAAAATAAAGATAAAAAAATAAAGCAACAACAAAAAAACAAAACAAACAAAAAAACAACCCTTGCACAATAGAGGAAGAAGGAAAGGAAGAAATGGCAGAACAGCGAGCAAAAGCTCGGAAACACAGAGAGAAAGAAAGAAGCCTCAGGCTGGAAAAAAGGACAAGTTAAATTTAGAGCACCAGACTAGACAGGTGTAAACTAGGGAATGTATAGGACCACCACGGGGCCCATACCTTGAGAAATTTAGCATGAGAGTCATGGAGGACGCTAGACATCTTTTCATGGATCATAAGAGTCGTCAGGGTATTCTTGACATCTGGGAATGGAACAGAAGGTTTTTTCCAGGACCTCGCTATTGTCCGCTTGGCAGCGATAAATAAGTATGTAGCTAACTTCTGTTGGTGAGAGAAGAGGCCTGGAATTGGGCAATGGAGTAATGCATATCTAGCGTCCTTAAGGAAGGGGACATGGAATAGGGAGGATAATAGGCCAAAGACCCTTGACCAGAATCTAACTAAGTGGGGACAGGACCACCATATGTGCAGCTCATCCCCTCGTTGACCACAACCCCGAAAGCACCCGTCAGTACATGCAGGGTTCGACTTGGCAATGCGAGCTGGGACCCAGTACCAACGTAGAAGGACCTTATAGGCTGTCTCCAAAGTGGCAGTGTTGAAGGAGCATTTTGCTATGCTGGACCAGGCCTTACTCCAGTCTGCGAGATCAATAGGGGATAGATCACGCTCCCATTTAAGCACATAAGAAAGGGTAGTAGAAGAGCTACTGGAAGCAAGTAAAGAATAAATCGTAGAAATGGTGCCGCGAGCACCCGGGCAACGCTGACAGATGCGTTCAAAGGCAGTGATTTGATACGGGAAGGAGCCTAGGCGCCGAAGGGAGGTTATCCAGTGTCGCAACTGAATATAGCGGAAAAATTCGGTAGACGGAGCATCATGGGTCTCGTGAATCGATGACCACAGGGGAAAGGCTCGGGTGCGAAGAAAGTGGTGAACTAATGAGAACCCATGAGCAGGCCACCAAGAAAAAACATGGGGTTGTTCTGAGCCAGGCGGGAACATAGGATTATTCAGGAGGGGAAGTAGAGGCAGGAATGGAGACATAAGTTTGCCCGAGTACCGAATCGAATCCCATAATTTCAGACTGTGAAGCATAAGCGGGCTAACAGAAGGAGGACGCAGTTTAGGGGGTAGCCATAACAAAGCCGAAATAGGAACCGGTGCACAATTGGGCACCTCCAGCAGAACCCAAAGGGGAACATCGGACGTTGCATGGAGCATGGTAAGTTGGGAAATCTGAGCCGCCCGATAATACTTTGCAACGTCTGGAACGCCCAGCCCGCCCTGCAATCTATGAGCATATAGGGTAGAACGAGAAACCCTGGTGGTGATTTTCAAGTTGTGACATAACGGGACAGTATAGTCGTACAAGTTAAGGTAACAACAGTCTAAGACAGGGGTAGGCAACCTTAAAGAGGTGGAGATATACCTGAGCAACATTGGAGAAGTCAAAGATCTCCGGGCACAGTGTCGCCTCCTCACACCGGATTTAAACCTTTACCTGTTGTACTACCGTGTAGCAATCGCGTTCATTGCACAGCAATCATGGGTTTAAATCAGGTGGTGAGGAGGCAACATATGGCCTCCTTACCATCTATCGATCACACTCAGATTGCTTTTCAGAAGAGCAGCAGTGCCTCCTGCACTTGTGAAAGAGCCCTTGGTTGCATTCGGCAGCAGCACCCTTAGGACTCGTTCACCCATAAACATGGGGGGTCAAAACTCTGCAGTTGAGTCGTGGTTTTACTACCCTCAATCCCTACCCCTTTTAGATGCCGAGGCAGCAGGCAAAGGTGTACACGTGCCGCAGCAGGAATTAAGCCCCCTGTTGCTTTTGGTGGGTGATCCTGCCAGCCAATCGTGATCCTGCCTGCCAATCATGATCCATTCAAGTAAATGGGGCCACTCCGCATGTGCCCCACAACTGCATGCTTCTGGGGGATCCAAGGGGTTAAAACAGGTTATCCAAACAAGAAAACTTCCTGCTCCCTACTGCAGGTGAGACAGGAAGCCTGATGATCTTACGGGTGGCCGCCCCGGCTTGCTTTCGCATACAACCAACAATAGAAGAAATGGCTGCACTCCGAGACCAATCAAAATTCCTTTATTCAGAACATTCCAAGTGTTACAAACAGAAATGCTGGTAGACGCGTTTCACACACTAACAGGTGCGCTTAATCATTACCCTATGATTAAGTGCACCTGTTAGTGTGTGAAGCGCATCTCCCAGCTTTTCTGTTTGTAACACTTGGGATGTTCTGAATAAAGGAATTTTGATCAATCTCCGAATGAAGTAATTTCTTCTATTGTGGGTTAAAGCAGGTGGTGAGAAACCAAAACAACACTGCCCCCTTTAACCCCTTGTTTGCTGTACTGCACCAGGTTGCAGGGCACTTGCAGAGCGACCTCATTCACTTGAATGAGTCATGCTAGGTAGGTGCTACACCCACCAACCATGACAGGGTGTATAACTCCCGCTGTGGCTGCGACATGTATACACCCCTGTAGCTAAATGGGTGCAGTTAGAGTGGTTTACCTGCACCGCAGTGCACCTGCGACTTTCCTTGGTTTGCCCTAGACTTCGATTATATCTGGCAGGTGTGGTGCACTTTCTGAAAGCGCAACAAACCCGCAGGATATAATAGAAGTCTATGGCTGAGAGCAGCAAATCTGCAGAAAAGCTGCAGGTACACTGCACTGCACCCATGGCAGGGGTTAACCGCAGTGCATCAGTGTGATAGCAGCCCTATACTATTATACCCAGTGTATTGCTTCATTCTAACCTGAAGATCTCTCCTTTTCTGCTGCTGGCACCACTCTGGAGACCACCAGCCGGCATAAGACCCCTGAGGAGTTTTTCAGGCGGTACAGCGCTAAAAATAGCACTGCTATACCACCTGAATGCTGGTAAGATAGCGCAGGGGGCTAATGCTCCTTTGCAGCAGTCTGTGATTGCCTGTGTCCCAAGGGTTGCAGGTTCGATCCTGGCGGGGTCCACTCAGCCTTTCATCCTTCCGAGGTCGGTAAAATGAGTACCATTGAGTTGGGTAATAATGACAACCATTATCAGTGCTTAGACACAGCGGCATCGCTGTAATTGGCGCTATATAAGTGTAAGCATTATTAATATAATACCGCACCGCTAGCGGCCGAATCCCGCCGCTATACTGCCACTGCGGCTCCCGCCCCAGTGTGAAAGGGGCCTAAGAGGTGGAGGTGGAGTGCAGTTGGTATCACTCTGCATGGGACAAGAGCCAGCACTACACAGGAGGCATCGGTTTATGTGGCTCTTGCTCCCTTATACAGCTCCATCTTTACAAGTAGTCCCTCTGCATTGCACTCTGATGCTCTTGGATGATGGGTCAACAAGCCCAGAATGTGATCTACAAGTCATCTGGCTGTGATCTACTACTTGGTGACCCCCCAGTCTATGGCCACATGTACACAGATGGTGAGAGGCTGAAAATATGGCCAGGAGGTTTCCTGCACCCAAGAAGCAAGTACACGGCTATTGTCTTCTAAACGCTGATGCTTCCATGCAGGGGGCGCCAGCTCTGGTCACTGTGGTATTATGTGAGGTGGAGGGCACCACAAGATTTGAGTTGGAAGGGAGAATTTTGAGGGGTGGTGCTAAAAGTGGTGATCTAGGGGATCTGTGTTGGGAGGGGGGAATGAGGGAAGAAGTTATGTGCTGAGGAATTTATGCTTGGGGGTAAGTATGTAGATTAGTGCTCAGTGTTTTTGTGGGGGGGTGGGGGTTTTGTTGGCACATAATGCTCATGCATCTTGGGGGGGGGGGAGCACCAGGACAAGGGGTGGGCAGAAGGACTTGCCCTCTTATTGACCAGGCCATTTTTGCGATTCGGCACTGCGTCGCTTTAACTGACAATTGTGCGACGCTGTACCCAAAAAAAATTGGCGTCTTTTGGTGGCTTTCTTTTGGTGTCTTTTTGTTTTTTAAAGATATTTTTATTAGGTTTAAGACAAACCAACAAACAGAAAAACATACAAAAAAAACCCACCAGACAACCTGGTCATAAACCTTAGGCAATACACTCAAACATAGAAAAATAAACTGACATCGGTGCAAAATATAAAGTAGGCACAGTGGTAAAAGGATCAGGTATAATACCGGGATATAGCAAAAGCGGAGGTCCAGACATTAGAGATCCGAGAGGCACGGCCCATCAATGGTCAAGCAAGAGTAGAACAAACAGTGCTGGGAGAGGGTTAGCGGACTAGCCAACCATCTACCCCAAATTTTGTGGAAGGTTTTGTTCCGTTTCCGGAGTTCAAAGGTAAGTTTTTACAGTGGGATAGCGTCATTAATAAGTTTTAACCAGAGGGATTTCAGAGAGGTCTGTGCGCCCTTCCAGGACAGTAAAATAGCTTTTTTAACACAGAAGAAGAGTATACGGAGCAGTCTCTTGGCATGTGATGATAGGTGTAATTCACCAAAAATGCCTAATAGGCAGTTCTTGGGGTGGATTATGTTTGGGAGGCCTAGCGCCGATGAAATGAAAGCACCCACTTCTTCCCAGAAGTCCTGGACTACCGGGCATGTCCAGAAGCAGTGTAAAAAAAATCGGCCTCCCGGCCACAGCCGCGGAAACAGGCAGCTGAGGGCAGGAGACCCATCCTGTGTAACCTAGCCGGAGTGAGGTGGGTTTGATGGAAAATTTTGACCTGTATGATGCAGTCCCGGGAAGCAATAACAGAGGTTTTATACGTATCACTAAATTCTGACCAGTCCTCGTCAACCAGGGAGATGTCCAGAGAGGTCCATTTTACCTGAGCTTTTTGAAACCTGGGGTTAAAGTCAGTTATTAGGGCTGCATAATAGGTGGAGACAAGTTTAGTGGGATCTGGCTGTCTGAGCAGTTTTTCAAATGGGGGCAGGTCAGTGGGATCATCCAGGGAGCCAAACTGGGCACAGATAGCGTGCCTGAGCTGGTAGTAATAAAATAGGTACGATCTTGGTAAATCGAAATCTAAACGTAGCTCAGAAAAAGATTTAAAGCTCTGAGCATTGTACAGGTGGCATAAATATTTAACCCCCTTGGAGTACCAGCGATTGGGATCAGGAAGGGAGTATAGTTCCTGCAGATTGGGGTTAAACCACAGGGGGTTGTTGAGAGAGTTCAGCCAGGTGTCCCTGGCCTTTTGGTGGCATTTGATCACCTCTACGGTTTTTATTTTTTGCGCTATAAACAAAAATAGAGCGACAATTTTGAAAAAAAACAAAACAATATTTTTTACTTTTTGCTATAATAAATATCCCCAAAAAAGAATATTTTTTCCCTCAGTTTAGGCCGATACATATTCTTCTACATATTTTTGGTAAAAAAAAAAAAATCCGCAATAAGCGTTCATTGATTGGTTTGCGGGATAGTTTTATGGCATTTTTATATATATTTTTTTACTAGTAGTGGCGGCGAACAGCGATTTTTTTCGTGACTGCGACATTATGTCGGACACTTTTGAGACCATTGTCATTTTCACAGCGAAAAGTGCTATAAAATGCACTGAATACTGTGAAAATTACAATGCAGTGAAGGGGTTAACCACTAGGGGGCGCTAAAGGGTTAGGTGTGTTTTTTCTAACTCATTTCAGATTTCCCCCTCAGTTCTACAGCAACTGCACTTCCAAGTACACTTGTAGTGCAAAGTGGATTTGCCTTTCGTAAATTAACCTCATTGTCACGTTGGAAGGTAAACCTTATTCCCATTCACAACTTTTTGGCAGAGGGCAGCAGATCGCCAAGAACTTGACGGTATTTTGCCCCTTGTTCTTCTATCCTGGCAAGTGCTCCAGTCTCTGCTGCAGAGAAACAGCCCCATAACAAGATATTACCCCTCCATGCTTTACTGTAAGAATGGTGTTATTTGGATGGCGAGCTGTATTGTACTTCCGCCAGACATATTGTTTGGCGTTGAGGCTGAATAATTCAATTTTAGTCTCACCTGACCAGAACACCTTTTTCCACGTGGCCTCAGAATCTTCAAGGTGCATTTTGGGAAAGCTCAGTGGTGACTGCATGTGGCCTTACTTGAGGAGTGGCTTTTTTTGCAACCCTCCCATACAAGCCACATTTGTGGAGAGTTTTAGGTAGATTCAGGTAGAAAGGAATAAACTTTGCGGCGGCGTAGCTTAGCGTGTTTAGGCTACACCACCGTAAGTTAGCTAGGCAAGTACATGATTCTCAATGTACTTGCCTGCTAATATACGGCGGCGTAGCCTAAAGCAGGCGGGCGTAAGGGCGCCTAATTCAAATGTGTGGAAGGGGTGCGTGTTTAATGTTAATAAGGCTTGACCTTACGTTTTTGACGTTTTTTCGTTACTGCGCATGCGCCGGGCGCCTACATTTCCCAGTGTGCATTGCGGCTAAGTACGTCGCACGGGCCTATTGATTTCGACGTGGACGTAAATCGTTATTCACAGACGACTTACGCAAACGACCTAAAAATTTCGAATCTCGCGGCGGGAACGGCGGCCATACTTTAACATTGTTATTCCACCTAATAGATGGAATAACTTTAGGCCTGATAATGCCTTACGGAAACGGCGTTAATCTACTGCGGCGGCCAGGCGTACGTTCGTGAATCGGCGTATCAACTCATTTACATATTCTACACCGACCGCATTGGAAGCGCCAACTAGCGGCCATCCGAAATATTGCAATCTAAGATAGGACGGCGCAAGCCGTCGTATCTTAGATATGTTTAAGCGTATCTCTGTTTGAGCATACGCTTAAACATAAGTCGGCGTAGATTCTGAGTTAGGTCGGCTTATCTACTGATAAGCCGGCCTAACTCTTACTGAATCTACCTATATGTTATATTGTTGTCATGTGCACACAATGACCACTCTGTCATAAAATTCCTGCAACTGCCTCAGAGTTGCTGTAGGCCTCTTGGTAGCGCCTCTGACCAGTTTCCCCTTGGCTCTTTCATCCAGTTTGGAGCACCATTCTGATCTAGAGAGGCTCTATGTTGTACCAAATACCTTCCCACTTCTTAAGACTTCACTGCTTCTAGGTATTGATAAAGCCTTTGACATTATTATTTGGTTGTATCCATCTCCTTACTTGTGCCTAACCACAATTTTAGCCCCTAGGTCCCAGTGACAGTGTCTTGCCACCCATAGATGAACATTTGCGTCAGTTGCACTACTCAGGACTGAAATGCTCCAGGGAAACTAGTTTCAGGCTGAGCTAATCAAAATGACCACAGTTAAAAGTCAAATGGTGATTTGGTACACCCCATTGAGTTTACAAGTCATTTTTAGGGGGGGGGGGGGGGGTATGTTTTTTTCTAACTCAGCGACTCAGTTTTTGATTTTTTTAAAAAACAATTTGACATGTTGGCGTTATATCCTTCACTTGGCTGTTATAAGTTGCACTGAGAAAATACTGCTGGATAAAACAAAAATGGTTTCTATCTTAACCAGTTAGCAACCGCCTTATAGACGAAATACGTCTACAAGGCGGTTGCTTAACCCTGGGAGGGCGTCAATGTACGTCCTCCCAGAATCGCGCACACGGGAGTCTCCGTGACCGACGGGTCCTCCGGACCCGGCTGATCACGGATCACGGTAAAATGCCGCTGATAGCGGCGATTTACCACGTGATCGCTCCGTCCAATGACGGAGCGATCACTAGTAAACAAACCGGCGTCATGTGATGACGCCGGTTCCTCCCTCTCCTCTCTGTACCGAACGGTACAGTTTGAGAGAGGAGAGGGGAGAGAGCGGAAGCAGCAGCAGCTGCTGCTGCTGCGGGCTGGATCTGTGACACATGTAGTCACAGATCCATCCATCCATCCCTCCCTGTGCAATACTCTGCAATGCCCCCATACTCCCCGCAATGCCCCCATACTCCCCGCAATGCCCCACAATACCCCGCAATACTCTGCAATACCCCACAATACTCTGCAATACCCCACAATACCCCACAATACTCTGCAATACCCCACAATACTCTGCAATACCCCACAATACTCTGCAATACCCCACAATACCCTGCAATACCCCACAATACCCTGCAATACCCCACAATACCCTGCAATACCCTGCAACGTCGTCTATGGGGATTTTTAAGTAGCAAAGTTTGGCGCCATTCCACAAGCGTGTGCAATTTTGAAGGGTGACATGTTGGGTATCTATTTACTCGGCGTAACTTCATCTTTCACATTTAAGCAAAAGAATGAAGAAAAAATACTAAATGTGCCAAATTTTATAACAGAAACAAAGAAAAATTATTATTTTTTACAGAATTTTCAGTCTTTTTTCTCTTATAGCGCAAAAAATAAAAAACCCAACGGTGATTAAATACCACCAAAAGAAAGCTCTATTTGTGTGAAAAAAAGGACGAAAATTTCATTTGGGTACAGTGTTGTTTGACTGAGTAATTGTCATTCAAATTGTGAGAGCACCGAAAGCTGAAAATTGGTCTGGTTATTAAGGGGGTTTACGTGCCCAGTGGTCAAGTGGTTAAAGGGTCACTAAAGGAAAATTTTTTTTTTGCTGAAATGACTGTGTACAGGGTATAGAGACATAATAGTTAACGGATTCCTTTTAAAAATGATTACAAAATAGATAAAAATCAATCATACAAATGTGACTGCAGGATAGTTTCACTTTTAAACTGGTTTCACGTTCCTGTGAACTAGAGAGACACACAGAACAAAAACAAACAAATCCAGGGCAGTGTTTTGTTTTTAAAATGAATCTGATTGGTTCTGTTAAGTTTTAGACACACAGTAATGACAGCTTAGACCACCGTGAAAAAAGGATTTTTGTACTCACCGTAAAATCCATTTCTCTGAGTTCATAGACGGACACAGCCTTCATTGACCTTAGGGTTATTCTTCTTCCTACCAGGAGATTTAGGCAGAATTCTACAGCACTTAAGGTGTTAAAAACTTTCCTTCATGCCGCTCCTCCCAGGGGGCGTGGCTCCCCCAGGCATAACCCCCACTCTGCTCTAGCAGCTTCAGTTCGTAACAAGCAGTACAAACCAAGGAGGGGTGGGTGCTGTGTCCGTCTATGAACTCAGAGAAATGGATTTTACGGTGAGTACAAAAATCCTTTTTTCTCTTTCGTTCATAGACGGACACAGCCTTCATTGACTTTAGGGACGTCCCCAAGCAGTGTCAAAAAAATTCGAGGGGTGGGAAAATAACACAGCAAAAACAGGTTACACCCCAAACAAAACCGGAGTCACTCAACGGAGGAACTCCAACCGTAAACTGCCGCCTGTAACACCCTGCGGCCGAAGGAGGCATCAGAAGATGCACTCACATCCACCTTTAAGACTTAGAAAAAGTGTGGAACGACGACCAGGTCGCTGCCATACACCCCTGTAACACAGAGGCATGATGCCAGAAAGCCCAAGAGGCCCCGATCGCCCTGGTCGAATGCGCCGTAACCCAAAAGGGAGGCGCCTGCCCCTTCAGGGCATAGGCCTGAAGCACAATCCGTCGGATCCACCCCGGAAAAAGGTGGCCGACGAGACTACCAGGCCCCCTGGTAGAACCAGCCAGCGACACGAACAGTGAGACCGACTTCCGGAACGGAATCGTAGCAGATAAGTACATACGTAGGGCCCGAATCACATCCAGAGGACGTAAAAGTGGCCACCTCCCTCCATTTCGGCCAAGGACATAAGGATGGAAGAACAATGTCCACACCAACGTGAAAAGCCGAAACCACCTTGGGGAGAAAAGACGGCTGCGCCGCAGCACCACCTCATCCTTATGGATGACCAAGCAGGGAGCCATGCAAGACAAGGCCTCCAGTTCAGACAAACACTAGTCTGATCGAGGTAATTGCTACCAGAAAAAATCACAGTGGAAATGCCCACGACGAGCCACGGCCACGTGACAACGCAGACCTTCCTGGGCTAGGACCCAGAGTCAAATGCCTGAAGGGCAGGTACTCTAGCACTTGAGCTAAACCTGCTCCTGTCTCGTGACAGTCAACAAAAAACCTCCCAAATGTCCAAAAAGGGAGCATCCAGAAGAACCAAAATGACTAAATACAAGTCCCATGGGGGTAGTGGAGGGGCCATATGCCAGACCCCCAGAACAGACGTACGCACCAAGGAGTGCGACGCCAAGGCTCATTGAAAATAACAGCCAGAGCAGAAAACTGATTCCCAACTGTACGTAAGGCGAGAGCCTGATCCACTCCCTGCTGTAAAAAACAGCAGAATCCTGGATACCACGTACGTACGTACGTACGTAGGTACGTACGTACGTACGTACGTACGTACGTACTAGGGTGCCATTTCGTCTCCTCACCAGAGATGCAGGCCCTCCACGTATGATGTAAATCCTACGTGAGGTAGACTACCGTGCCGGCAGCACGGTCGAGACCACCGAGCCCAATAGGCCTCGGGCCTTCAGCCCCAGGCTCTCAACAGCCACGTCGCTAAGCCAGTGGCTGTAAAAACAGGGTGGAAGATCGGACCCTGTAACAGAAGATCAACCCCCAGGGGAAAATGCTAGGGGGCGTCAGCCACCAGACGCACCAGGTCCGCGTACCAGGAGCGACGCGGCCAATCCGGATTGATAATACCCTCGGCTTCCACTCTGCGCAGCAGGCGAGGAAGAAGCTACCGAGGAGGGAAGGTGTAAAGCAGGCGATAGCGACCCCAAGGAGCCGCCTGACGCGTCAGCCCACGGGTCCCGTGACCTGGCCAAAAACATGGCACCTTCCGGTTGAGGCGGGACACTAGAAGGACCACGCCTGGAGTGCCCCACTTTCGGCACATATACTGAAAAACCCCTACGGGTGGAGAGACCACTCTCCGTGGTCAAGCACAATCCGACTTAGGAGTCGGCTTGCCAATTCCGTACTCCCGGAATGTACACGGCCAATAGAGCTGGAACGGACCCTTCGGCCCACCAAAGTATGTGCGCGACCCTCGTCGCTGCAACAGAGCTCTGTGTGCCTCCCTGATGGTCGACGTACGCCACAGCGTTGACGGACAGGGTCCCGAATGGTCGGCCCTGTAGATCCAGGGACCACCAGGTAAGGCAAAGCTCGATTCAGAACAATGATTGGTAGGTGGGTCGCCACCTGAGTCCAGCACCCCAGGGCTGACTGGGTGCCCCAAAAACCCCTCCCACAACCGGAGAGGCTGGCATCCGTCGCGACCACTGTCCAGTGGCTTGGCCGAAACGACTTCCCGGCCCGAAGCACCGGAAAACATCAGCCACCACACCAGGGACTAGATGACTCATCCGAACCTGGTAATCCAGAGATGACGGAAGCTAGTCCCCACGTGACAACAGGTCCTCCAGTAGCACCCTGGCGTGGAATTGGGCATACGGAACCGCCTCGAAAGAGGCCACCGTCAGATCCAGAACCCTCAAGCAGAATCGCGGAGATGACCACCACTAGGTCGACAACTGCTGCCCAGCAGATTGCCGAGTCTTAAATTTTTCCGTTAGGAGAACAAAACTCCCGCCCCGGCGGAATCCAGGACTAGTCCCAGGAATTCCAGTCCCAGACGGGACCAACACTGACTTCTGGACAAAAACAGAAGCCAGCCAAACTTCCTGGAGAGTCTGACACGTGATAGACACGGCTCCACAAATGCAGAGTTCTCAGAAGCTCGTAGGAGAATGTCGCCCAGACACCCCACGATAAACCCCCGCTGACACAGCCGGGCCAGTATCGGGACGAGCACCCCGGTAAAAACCTGTGGTGTCGACACCAAGTCGAGCGGGAGGGCCACAAAAAGAAAAAGGTCCTCCCTGACCGCAAAGCCCAGAATCTCTGGTGCTTAGAGCATATGGGAACAAGCAGGTATGCGTTCATGACATCCAAGGACGCCAGAAAAAAATTCCCATCCTGAAATTTTGTACTTTACAAAAAAACAAACGAGGGCCCTGAGGCCCAGGATTGGACGGACCCCGTCCACCATGGGGATTACCAACAGATTGGAGTATTACCCCTGAGACCGTTCCATTGAGGGAACTGGCACCATCACTCCCCCGATCAGAAGATCCTGGACAGAACCAACCAGCGAACCGGAGGAAGCCAGAGGACGGAGG
Organism: Rana temporaria; assembly: GCF_905171775.1. Taxonomy (NCBI): domain Eukaryota; kingdom Metazoa; phylum Chordata; class Amphibia; order Anura; family Ranidae; genus Rana; species Rana temporaria. Next base: position 39,345,110 of record NC_053490.1, read on the forward strand.
AAAAAGACTTAGTTAGACTTACCGGTGACGGTATTTCTAAGAGCCTTTCAGGACAACCTTGGAGAGAGCGCAGCTCCGCCTCTTCATTAGGAAACACATGCTACTCTTTAAAAGCCCTCCTCTTCCACCATGGCCTCAGTTATTGTGGTCCGACTCTCTGGAAGACATAGCACAGAAAACCACAACACCATGATAGATTTTATAACTTATTACTTTAACATTTAGGGAGGGTAACAGCGGTTGTCCTGAAAGGCTCTTAGAAATACCGTCACCGGTAAGTCTAACTAAGTCTTTCTCCAGTCGCCTTTCAGGACAACCTTGGAGAGGATAAACAAGTAACTTACCCTAGGGTGGGACTACTGCTTGCAGAACCTTTCTGCCAAAGGCTTGGTCTGCGGCAGACAATAGATCCAACCTGTAGTGCCTTAGGAACGTTGAGTAGTTGCTCCAAGTGGCGGCCTTGCAGATCTGCTCAGGTGTAGCGCCGGCTCTTTCGGCCCAGGAGACTGCAGTTGACCTTGTTGAGTGTGCCACAATACCTGAGGGAGGCACGACTCCTTTGGCTTTATAGGCTTCTGAAATAGCAAGTTTAAGCCATCTGGCTAAAGTACTTTTGGATGCTTTTTCCCCCTTGCGGGGACCTGAGAAAGCTACAAAGAGAGCATTTGACTTTCTGAAATCTCTGGTGACTGAAAGAAACTGTAAAAGACACCTTTTCACGTCTAGTGTATGGAAAGCTTCTTCTCCAGCATTAGAAGGGTTTAAAGCAAAAGTGGGTAACACTATTTCCTGTGACCGGTGGAATTTTGATGATACTTTCGGAAGAAACGAAAGATCCGTTTGCAGGATCACTCGGTCTGGAAAAATTCTTAGGAAGGGTTCAGTAATAGCCAGAGCTTGGAGCTCACTGATTCGTCTTGCTGACGTAATAGCCACCAAAAAGACTGTTTTGAGGATTAAGTTTTTCAAAGAACTATTCTCCAATGGTTCGAACGGAACTCCCGTCAAACCTTGTAGTACAACCGATAAGTCCCAACTGGGAAAACTTTTGAGGATCACTGGCCTATTTCGAGCTAGTGCCCTAAAAAACCTGGAAATTAAAGGTTCTCTGGACCGAGATTTTTCTAAGTAAACAGAAAGAGCCGCTACCTGTGTTTTTAAGGTACTGGCTGCAAGTCCTTTTTCCATTCCTTCATGGAGAAATTCTAGCACTGAGACCACACTCTTAGTTTGAAAGGTCTTGGAAGAACACCATGAGTTATACTTCTTCCACACTTTAAGATAAATTGATCTTGTTACCTCCTTCCTACTGGACAGAAGAGTTTTTACAACCTTGTCCGACAAGCCTTTATTTTTCAAAATGTCTTCCTCAGAAACCAAGCGCTTAGATGTAACCTGTCTGTTTCTGGGTGACACACAGATCCCTGTGTTAGAAGGTCCTTCTTGGGAGGCAACTTCCATGGAGGTTTTGCGGCCAGGTTCAGTATAGTTGCGAACCAAGGCCTCTTTGGCCAAAAGGGAGCAATCAGAATTAGGTCTGTTTTTTCCTCTCTGAATTTCCTTAAGACCAATGGAATCAAGGGAAAGGGGGGAAAGGCGTAGCACAGATGGTAATCCCAGGGATGGGCTAGAGCATCTATGCCTATCGCCTGGTCTTCTCTGTGGAGAGAAAAGAAGTTTTGAACTTTCGTGTTTTGCTGACTGGCAAAAAGGTCTACTTGAGGATGTCCCCATTCCTTGGAGATCATGTTGAAAATCTCCTGACTTAGACTCCATTCTGCTTCTATTACTTTCTTTCTGCTGAGAAGATCTGCCAGCAGGTTTTGGGATCCTTTTAGGTGGATTGCTGACAAAGAGGCCACATTTCTCTCTGCCCAAGTCAGTAACTGATTGGCCAGCTCCATCAAACCCTGACTCCTGGTCCCGCCTTGTCTGGTCACATAGGCCACTGCTGTAGTGTTGTCCGACAAAATTTGAACATGACAACCCTTCAGCATCTGTTGAAAAGCCAGGAGACCCATAAAAATGGCTTTTAGTTCTCGCCAATTCGATGACCTCCTTGCCTCCACTTTGGTCCATGACCCTTGTGCGGTCTGTCCATCCAAGTGGGCTCCCCATCCCCACGAACTTGCGTCCGTTGTCAGACGTTTGTCCGAGGGAAGGACCCATGAGAGACCTTTTGTGAGATTGGAAGGATCTCTCCACCACCAGAGGGACCGTTTTACCTTTGATGATAGAGAGAAGGTTTTCTCCAGTGACTCCTGGTGAGACCACTCCTGTAGGATGTTCCTCTGTAGGGGTCTGGAATGAAGCCTTGCCCATTGAATGGCAGGAATCGAGGCCGTAAGTTGACCTAGGACTGCCATGGCAGAACGTACTGACACTGGGAAATTCGTTTGAATCTGTCTCACTGCAGAAACTACTTTTTCTACTTTTTCTTGAGGGAGAAACACCTTCTGTAGAACTGAATTGATGGTGTAACCGAGGAACCTCATTTCCTGTGAGGGGTCTAGGTTTGATTTTTCTAGATTCAATATCCACCCCAGGCTCTCGAGATGAGCCTGGGACGTCTGGAGATCTGAAACCAGCTGATCCCTTGAACCTGCAAAGAATAAGAGGTCGTCCAGATAAGGAACAACTGAGACCCCTCTCAGTTTCAGAGGCTCCAAGGCTTCCGCCATCACTTTTGTAAAGATCCTTGGTGAGGATGAAAGGCCGAACGGCAGAGCTCTGAATTGGAGGTGCCACATTGAAGTTCCCAGGTTTATTGCCAAGCGTAGAAACTTTTGTGAGGCCTGCGCTATTGGCACGTGTAGATACGCATCCCTTAGATCCAGAGAGGCCATGAAGCACTCTGGTGTTAACAACTTTGTGATGGAATAAATGGTGTCCATCCGGAAGTGCTTGTACCTTATAGTTTTGTTCAGGATCTTCAAGTTCAAAATTAGGCGATATTTGCCTGAAGGCTTTTTTACTAAGAATATGTGGGAGTAAAACCCTTTTCCCTCCTGATCTTTTGGGACTTGGACAATAACTTCCTGTTGGATCAGATCCTTTAGAAGGTTCATCATTGCGGAAGCTTTTTCCCGATCCCTTGGTAGGGTTGTCACATAAAACCTGCAAGGAGGGCACTCTGAAAACTCCAGACTGTAACCTTGTGCAACTATGTTTTTCACAAATGGGCTCTTGGTCAGAAGACTCCACTGAGAAGAGAAAGTGGACAGTCTTCCCCCCACAGGAGTCAGATTGTCACTTGTCTTTTGATGACTGATCCTGGGGTGACTTAAAGAGGATACCTCCTCTTCCTCTACCTCTTTGAGGAAACCAGCGCTTTTTGTTTTCTTCTTTTTTGGAGGTTTGTGGAAAAGAACGAAAATTCTTTTTAACCGGTTGTTTCTTAGCCGGGAAAGCCTTCTTTTTGTCGGCTGTTCTATCCAGAATTTTTTCAAGATCTGGTCCAAACAGTAAGTCCCCTGAGAAGGGTAACCCGCAGAGTCTGACTTTAGAGGCTGTGTCCCCTGTCCAGGTTTTCAGCCATACTGCACGTCTGGCTGAGTTCACCAGGGCAGAGGATCTAGCTGACAACTTGATTGATTCAGCTGACGCATCAGCCATGTACCTGATTGATTTTAGAATCAATGGAAAGGATTCCAAGATATCCTTCCTTGGTGTACCAGCTTCAACATGGTTCATCAGCTTTTCCACCCAACACTCCAAGTTTCTTGCCACCACTGTGGAGGCCATTGCAGGTTTTAGACTAAGAGAAGTAGAGTCCCAGGCTTTCTTTAACAGGGAGTCCGCTCTTTTGTCCATGGGATCTTTTAGTATCCCCATGTCTTCGAACGCAAGATCCGTGCGTCGAGACACCTGGGAAAAAGCAGCATCAACTTTTGGCTTTTTATTCCAGGCTTCAGAGTCTTTATCTTCAAAGGGAAATCTTTTCCTTAGACTTTTAGAAAAGAAGGGGCCCCTTTCTGGATCTTTCCACTCTTTTCTTATAGTATCTGATACTACCTTGTGCACTGGAAAAACCTTATGTTTGGAGGCATCCAGACCCTGGTACATTTTGTCATGAAGAGATAATTGTACCTCCTCTTCTTGAATATCAAGTGTAGTATAAATTGCTTCAAGAAGATCATCTACTTCATCTAGAGAGACTTTATATCTGGTATTTCTGTACTCTCCTTCCTCTTCCTCCTCATCTGAATCCCTGAGAGAGCGAAGAGTACTTGTCCCTTCATCCCCTGAATCCACACCCTCTGACCTTGAGGTGGAAGCTTTTGGGCTGGGTGGTAAATGTTGGGGTTCAGCTTGCACTGCTGGAGTCTGAACCAACATAGATTTGACCGAATTCAAAGAACTTGCAAGTTCTTGCACTGAAGAAAATAACACTTTATATTGCTGGGATGTCTCTTCTTCCACTAAATCCTTAATACAAGATTTACACATTGCCTTCTGCCATGAATCTCTAAGAGGGTTTTTGCAGGAAGGACATTTCCTTTGAGTTGGTGGCTTTTTAGTTTTTTGTTTCTCCTAAAACACAAAAAAAAGGGTATTTTACCATTGGAGAAACAATAGGTTTTTTACAAACAAGGAAAAAACCGCCACCACTTTAAAAGGAAGATGTGATAAAAGATCCACAGCTAATCAAACACCACCCAGTGCAACTGTCAGGGACCGAGAGAAGTTACCTCTGACCCTGCAGTACAGGCTCCCTTAAGGAGGACAAATAACAAACAACCAATAAGCCCAATAGTAAGGATAGAGGCACCGCTGTACCCCCCTACCTGGACCTGAGCAGCGTCTGAGGCGCCTGTCTCCGCCATGGCTGTAGGTTCTTCCATCGCCGAGAGAAACACAGCCGGGACTGAATGATTTTTAAATCTTTCCCGGGTCCGCGCGTCATCAAAGACGGCCGGAACCGGAAGACGCCGCTCTTAGGCCTGTCCCCTGACCTCTGCGTTACTAGGCGACGTGGACCACGCGTCGCCACGCCTCTACAGGAAACTACGCCGCTGTGCATGACGTCACCCGCCCGCCAGGACCCGGGACCGTCATGCGGCGTTTTTAAAAATAAAGACCGCCAATGCGGTAGTGTGCCGCCCGGCCACCTGAGCCAAAACAGCGGACCCCTGGGCACTCAGCGCCGCTTCCTGTAGAGCCTTCACTCCACTGAGCAGGGAGAGGCTGGAGACTCCGGAGGACTCCCCCCACCCTTAGGGGAGCCTGGGATGGCCACTGCACACCAAACAGATAAAGGTAAGGCTTACCCCTCCAACCTTGGAAAGAGCGCAGCACCCCTGGTCCACAAGCATGCGCTTCCACCATGGCGGAGGAAACACAATAACTGAGGCCATGGTGGAAGAGGAGGGCTTTTAAAGAGTAGCATGTGTTTCCTAATGAAGAGGCGGAGCTGCGCTCTCTCCAAGGTTGTCCTGAAAGGCGACTGGAGAAAATATGTTAGGCAGCCAAGAGAGAAAATCTATCTTGCACCGCGAGAAAACCTCGCAAAGCCAACGGTCGGAAAGAAGAGGCCTCAACCGAGCCGCAAAATCACAAAGCCAGCCCCCCACCCGACACGGGCGGGGGCAGACCTACATGCGGAAGCAATACCGTCCGCAGGCCCATAAGGCACGTGGTGCCAGGCGCGTCACAGCCCCGCAGCGGGGGCCTTAGCACCCTGCAGAATACCCACCGTGCTGGGCGCACGAACCGCTCGGGAGAGGAGGGCCCTCGCCGATGGCGAGGCTCCTTGCCCTTCCTAGCAGAGGAAGCAGCGTGCTCTTACCACCCGTGGCATCCCTAGGGGTGCCAACCCGGGAGGCCCAAAAAGCCGCCCACCCCTAAAGGGGTGAGTCCACCAAGGACCCTTTGAGGATCGGTCCGAAGACCAGCATGTAAGCCACACGAGGCGGCGCAAACACCCCCACACAGGCGGAGGCCCTGGAAAGCAAGGGAAGCACATCCAGGACCGACTCACAGACGAACTACAGACCCCGAACCAAACGTTCATCCAGGTCCTTACAGGGCTCAGCAGCATCTTGTGCCCCCAGCTCCTGCAGCAGGAGCTAAAGCCCTCTAGTCAGAGTCTGTGACACCAGAGACCGAGTCAAGACCGGTCTCAGCGGGGTACCCACAGGCAGGAGCCCCTTCCATGGGCAACGTGGCGGCTTTGCTCCATCCGGACACCGGAGGGTCCACAGGAGGAGAGACCCACCTACTTACAAAGGGGTTGCAAAGCATTCAGGGACTGCAAAAAATTATATTATATATATATATATATATATATATATATATATATATATATATATATATATATATATACATATACACTGCGGTGCAACATAAAAAGTCCAAATAAGGAACACAGTTGCAGTGCGCTGCGTTTTTGCGGAACCCAAAAGGGACCGGTACATCTGGTACCTCCGCCAAAACCACAAACCGTCTAGTTACTGAGCTATAAGCTCTAACCGCAGAAAATAAGAGCTCCAACAAATTCCTTGGTCGCGTGGGTTTTTATATCCAGCATCCACTGACACCACAGAACCAGACGCAATAGCCGGGCATAGTATAATGTCAGCGGCATCCCCCGAAGCAGGCTCAGGGAGGGGGCGCTTTTTTACCCCCCAACCAGGCACTAGCTGCTTCAGAAATAACACTCCCTCAACAGAAGTGGCAGGGGGAGGGGCATCAAGGGTTAACTCAGGCCTTAGTGGGGAGGATAGTACCTAGTACAGGCTCCAGGGCATCCCACCACCGAGTTACCCAAACTGCTAAGCAGAGAACCACCCACGGTCACCTCCCGGCTGTTCTAGCTCTATTCTGAGCATGAGGGCCCCCAGGGAACTCACCACCCCGCCTGGTGCATCGCGCTGAGAGGAGCCTAATGATGTGCTGAGAAGCCGGCTGCGCTGCTGACAGTCCCCACGGAGAGATTCGCGGTCTCTCCGAGCGCTAAAACGGCCACACGAGGACAAACGAAAATTAAAGATGGCCGCCGTAATGCAAAAAAACTGCCAAGGACCACAAGAAAATGGCCGCCGAGATATACAAGGCAAAATGGCGGCCGTGGCGCACTTTTAAAAATTTTTTGAAAACAGACAGCCAGCAGCCACAGCAGCATAGTAAAACAGCACACAAGTCCCGCAGAGAACACTACAGCCCCCTGCAGTGAACACACACAGCCCCAGCTAACACACAGGCCCCGGTGATAATAAAGAGACCCCAGAAAAATCCCCCTCACAGCCGCTACCCAAAAGGGAAGGAAGGAGAGGAATAAGGGAGAGAGGAAAGCAGGGCGAACCCTCAGTCGACCTCCCCAGGGAAAATTCCAGCCAGACCACTTACCTGAGCAAGGGTCACTACTTACCTGTCCTGCGACTACCGGCTGGAGGTATCCCAGACAGAACCAACGTCCGCTAAACGGCATGGCTGTCGGCCAGACACACTGACAAGGCCATAGAGACCGGTCATATGTGTGCCCTAGAACCAAAGTTCCCCGGCCGCCCCTGGAGCAAAGGGGCCTGTCGTGGACGTCCCAAAGCTGAGCTGAGGGCCGGCACACGCTCGAAGGAACCTGGGGGGACTACAAGGGCCGAGGACCCAGCCTGTCACCCAGTCGGCTGTTGATAGAAGAATCGCAGGATTCAAAAATGCAGGAACAAAATAATAAAAAGCGAGAAAAATCACAAGAAAATTGCAAGAAAAACTCCAGAGTCCAGGACTCCAGAGAGAGCCTGACTCTCCTGACGGTTAGGCAGAAACAAACTGAAGCTGCTAGAGCAGAGTGGGGGTTATGCCTGGGGGAGCCACGCCCCCTGGGAGGAGCGGCATGAAGGAAAGTTTTTAACACATTTAGGGGCAAATCCACAAAGCAGATGCGCCGACTTAACTCGAGATTTCTAATTTTACTCCGTGCGTATCTTTGCGCCCGATCCTCAAAACGAAAAATCCGGTTTTTACGTCCTACTTAAAATAATTACTCTGGCGCATCCTCTGACGCAAATTACGCTAGTCACGCCGCTTTATTTGATAGGCAAAGATGCAAATGAGGGAGATAGGGCGATCCTCAAAATTAAGTGTGTGCGCCGTAGATTACGCCCAGTGCGCCGTAGATAACGCCCTGTGCGCACCTGTTAGTTTTCTGGAGCAAAATTAGACTTTATAAAAGCAGCCCTAATTTTACACCAGCCCTGTAAAGGTCTGTTGAAGCAACACGATTTCTGAAGAGCTGCCAACACTTCATTGAGACTGCCAAAATGCCTGGGCCATCAATGATAATAACGGCACTCGCCACTTTACAGGCGCAGAGAAGGAGGAGGGCACAGAGGAGGAGGAGGAGGGCACAGGAGAGGATCTACCGGCCACGCCAAGATCTCTTTGGCATGACTGCGTCTGAGGTCATTGGCCACTTCAGATTAAACCAGGAAGCCATCCTGGACTTAACCAGGATCCTGCAGGATGATCTGAACACCCCAACCCAACGATCCCATGCCCTGCCAGCTCATATTAAAGTTATGGCCACCCTGCATTTTCTGGCCACTGGGTCTTTTCAGAGAACATGTGGAGGTCTGGCTGGGATGGTACAGTCCTCGATGAGCAGGTGTGTGCACCAGGTTGTCCCTGCAATACTGAGACGCATGGGCAGTCAATTTGAAAAGCCCACCCAGGAGGACCAGCGAATGAAGAGCATGGCTGATTTCTATCAGATTGCTGGATTCCCACGGACCATCGGGGCCATTGACTGTACCCATGTGGCACTACAGCCCCCCCATGAAACAGAGCACCTGTTCAGGAATCGAAAAAACTGGCATTCAATCAATGTCCAGGTAATCGTGGATGCCCATGGCCTCATCTGGCATGTCTGTGCCAAATTTCCAGGTTCGTGCCATGACAGCTACATCTTTAGGCAGACCAACATAGCACGTGAATTGGAGCAGAACGTGTATGGAGACAGCTGGCTGGTTGGTGAGTGACATGTGTGTCAGGTATGTCCCCCCCCATGATGCAGACATCACATGGGGCACATGCATGACTAATATCCTCCTGTCTTTTGCCTTCCAGGTGACTCTGGATATGCCCTGGGCCCTCACATGATGACCCCATTCCGGAACCCCCAAACCCCAGGAGAGCAACGCTACAACGAGGCTCATATTCGCACCCGGGCAGTAGTGGAGCGTACTTTTGGCCTGCTGAAGTCCCGCTTCAGATGCCTGGACAAGACAGGGGGTACACTGCTGTATTCCCCCGACTTTGTGTGCCAAATAATAGGGGCTTGTTGCATTCTTCATAACTTTGCAACGAGAAGGGGACTGGAGATTAACTTGCGTGCTGACCTGACCCCCCACCCAGGCAATCCCCCCCTAGCCCACTCTACCCGGTCTACTGAGGGCACAGTAGCCAGGAGACGCCTGGCAGAAGGCATATTTTCTCAGTAAATGGGCAGAAAAAATGTCACAATGTTTTTTTTTTTTCCGATGCAAACGCACATGAATTATGTGACAATGTTATTATTTGTTTTCACTGCAAACGCACATGAATTATGTGACAATGAGAATGTTGCTTTGCACAGTAAACGCACATGTTTAATGACACATTGAGAATGTTTTTGTCTCTGGAAACGCACATGATTTATGTGACAATGAGAATGCATGAATGCACACCACTGTGGTCCCTAGCACAAACACATCACATGCACATCGAATTGGATTAGATCCAAGTACCCCCCCCCCCCTTTGGTACTTGGGAGCAGTAACGCCCCGCCACGGCTCCAATTATGTCACTGTGCATTCATACACCATTCAGGAACCTAGGATGACTTTTCCCTGGTCCTGGGGATCCCTTCTCCACCAAAACTGAGGGGGACACCCTTATTTTGTCAGGAATGCCACCCCCCCACATTCACACATCATTCACACACATAAAGCAAATCATAAGTACAGTATAATAACCAAAAGTTTTAAATCAAAAAATCAAAAAAAAAAAGTACCCCTGGTATTTAAGTCCGGCGGCGAGTGCTCCGTCTAGGCTGCCCACGGGCAGGGGCACGGGCACGGGCACGGCCACGGGCACGGCCACCTGGAGGATCTTCACGGGGGGGGGGAGCAGGGGAGGGAGTATCTTCATTGGGGGGGGGAGCAGGGGAGGGAGTATCTTCATTGGGGGGGGGAACAGGGGAGGGAGGAGCCTCCCCTGGTGTCTGACCTCCGGCTGGCCTGCCCTCCAAGGCCACTGCTATCCTGGTCAGGCAGGCAGTGATGGCAGCCGTATTGGCCTGGCCAGCCCGGGTGTTCTTCTGCACAGCCCGGGTGTTGTCCTGCACAGCCCGGGTGAGGGCAGTCACCTCCTGGCCCACGCCTGTTGTGGCGGTATGCAGGGACCACAAACAGGTGATGACACCCAATGAATTGGTGGCCACATCACTGAGTGACTCCCTCATTACATCCAGGCTGTGCTCCATCTTGGCCATAGTTTTTTTGATGTCACCCAGACTGCGGGTCTGCTTGGCATTGTCCCTCAGCAGACTGGCCGGCATATGCTCAGACCCCACCCTGGTGTCCTGGGTCGCCATCCTGCCTGCCCCTGAGGCTTGTGGCCAGGTAGGAGGGGATAGAGTGACCCTTGTGGGTTGCGGCATGTTGTGGGAGGAGTGGGAGGGGCTACCCCTGATGGTGGCCTGACTGGTGCCAGCCTCTGGGGGATCCTCTGGGGTAGCCTCAAGGGGAGCCTCTGGGGTAGCCTCAAGGGGAGCCTCAAGGGGAGCCTCTGGGGTAGCCTCAAGGGGAGCCTCAAGGCTAGCCTCAAGGGTATCATCAAAGGTCATCAGATCAGTGGCAATAATGATTTCCCGGCCAATCTGGAGATCTTCTTCCTCCTCCCCCTCATCCTCCTCCCCCTCATCCTCCTCCCCCTCAGCCTCCTCATGAGGGGAGGTTTGGCCACTCCCCTCCCCTGGGGACTCCTCAGCAGCCTCCTGTCTTTGGGGTGGTGCAGCAGCCTGGCCTGATGGCCCAGCAATCTCCTGGTCATCTGTGGAAGACACCAAACAATCACAGGTTTGAGGATCCACACACTTGCCACATGTTCCCTTCCCCCACCCACACATGCTAATCACCAAAAAAACAAAAAAAAAACCTTACCTGGCCTCACAGGAACATCAGACTGATAACCAGGCAGGCCCACCACCTGCTCTGGCTCGAAACACCGGGCCACTGCCCATTCCTCCTCAGTCAGCCGGATGGGGCATGGTCCCCCTCCTCCAGTGCCCCTCCTATGCGCAGTGAGCTTGGCCACCTTATTGCGGACCACGCTCCTCAGATCATTGATCTTTTTCTTAATGCCAGCGGGGGTCCTCGTCTCCCCTCCCCCCGCCGCATTTATGTGATCTGTGATTTTGGCATATATCCTCTTCCTTTGGGCCGGGGAGGTGTTCCGGCTATCAGGCCCATGTAGATATCTTCCATATTGTATGACATACCTGGCTAGGATTTGCTTTTCAACATGTGAAAAATTCAGCTTCCTGCGTTTGGGGGCCATCACAGACACCACCCAGCAACAAGAAGCCAAACAGGACAAACACACAAAAATACACACACAAGCAGACAGCTACTACAAAGTCAAATACAAACACACAAAAACCAAACACAAAATCCAAGCAGAACAAAAAAAAATTACCTAAAACAATCAAACAAAAATTACACTTATCACAAACAAACAACAACTACTATCTACTACTCCTCCAACACTTCTCTATCAAACACAACTTACCAACAAACACTGACAAACTAAGAGCAGAAGCAAATTGCTCATGGAAGGGAACACAGGGAAATACTTTTGCAAATGAAGTGTGTTTGACTGGAGCTAGTTAAGCACAGTGCGATCCTCAAACTAAGTACACTTGGCCTTTTACCTATCTCACTGATTGCGCCAAGCAAAGTTCTGCACATGCGCAGTGAGCAGCAGATTCGTGCGCGCATGCGCAGTACGGCCGGACCTTCATTTGCATGGGGTCACGGCTCATTACAATGAAGCACGCCCACTTCCTTCCCACTTGCCATAACCCCGCCTTACGCCTCTGTATTTACGTTACGGCAGGCGCACTTTTGGGCGCAAATGCGCTGTGGATACGGCAATTACGACACCAACTTAGGGCGCCGTAACTTAAATGACATAAGTTAGTAAAAACTTATTTTGCGCCGCTGGCTGTGGATTTGGCCCTAAGTGCTGTAGAATTCTGCCTAAATCTCCTGGTAGGAAGAAGCATAACCCTAAGGTCAATGAAGGCTGTGTCCGTCTATGAACGAAAGAGAAAAGCTCCCAGTACTGTGGTTATAAGGAAACGGACAAGCAGGAAGTGTGGAGATCACAGCAGAGTTACAGCAACTTTAAAGCAAAAACGAACAATAAGGACATGAAACCAGGACTGCAGTAAGGTAAAGGAAGCTATTTAGCTAAAAAAAAAAAAAATTCCTTTAGTGATCCTTTAATTTCAGGCTGCAAAGCAACAAAATTTAATTTTTAAAAAAGGAGGGGGGGGGGGGCAGCGATTCTTTTCTATACCCATTGCAGATAAAGGTTTGCAGCTGCTTACTGAGAAAACACACATGGGGCTGTAGAGAAGAGATACGTAGGTTAAATGTGTGTTGCAATTGCACATTATTTCAAAATGTACTGTATTTATCACGGTATAACGCGCTCCCGCGTATACCGCGCACCCCTAAAGTTGCCCTGAATCCTGTGGAAAAAAAGTTGTTTTTGTACTTACAGTTTTGGTGTCTTGCGCGGTGTCCATCGGCGGCCTCGTCGGGTCCGGCGTCCTTCGGCGGCTTTGGGTGTTCTCTTCGTCGGGTCCGGCGTCCGTCTGCGGCTTCGGGTGTCCTCTTCGCCGGGTCCGGCGTCCTCCCCGCTCGTTTCCCGCACCGAGTTTGAATACTGCGCCGACATATACAGAGCGCAGTACACTCGTGTATTGTCGGCAATGCTCGGCAACTCTCGCGCTGACGTCCTGTACGCGTGAAGGAGCCGAGACTGCCCGAGTGTACTGCGCTCGGTATATGTCGGCGCAGGAAAGCGGGTATCGGCGTATATATCGCGCACCCACGATTTTGCCCTGATTTCCAAGGCAAAAAAGTGCGCGGTATATGCCGATAAATACGGTAAGTGCAATTCCAGTCAAAATCTTTATTTTGCTTATGTTATTGACGGACCAATTTTCCCAGAAGGCCACAGAGCCAGAAGCAAGGCTAGAGGTATTTTCTGCAAAAGGAAGGGTGTTATTTTGTGTATAAGTAATAGCAACTGTTTAACTGTGAAGTCTTGACCATGATGCTTCTTTTCTCGGAATATCGAGCATAGTAATGGATACCGGTTTTGGAGGGAGCATTTATCTTTACAGAAAATTGGAGTTTCATTAAATTGGCAATCAAAACAAGTTTTTCTTGACATTCATCTGCTGTGCCCGAATTCACTGCTAGTGCCAGAATAAGATTTCCAAATGTCCCCAAATCTGATTCCGTTAATAAAAACTTGACTTATCCCACTGCTGCTGCAAACCCACATATGGAACAGGAAGGTTGCACAGCATTGTATATCGGCGTGCTAGAGCTGCACGATTCTGGCCAAAATGAGAATCGCAATTTTTTTGCTTAGAATGAAGATCACGATTTTCACGGCGTAAAATCTTTTACATTTATACAAAAAAAAAAAGAAGGACGATTAACTTTACTGGCTAGTTCTTCCCCCCCCCCCCAAAAAAAATGCATTTAAAAAGACTGCTGCGCAAATACAGTGCAACATAAAATATTGCAACAACCGCCATTTTATTCTCTAGGGTCTCTAGTAAAAAATTATATAATGTTTGGGGGTTCTAAGTAATTTTCTAGCAAAAAAAAAAAAAATAATGATTTTATCTTGAAAAGAGCTGTCAGAAAAAGGTTTGGTGATTAAGTGGTTAAACGTTCCTAATTTACATACAGAAGTTTATTCCTTTAAAGCGGAGTTCCACCCAAATTTGGAACTTCCGCTTATCCCACTCCTCACCCCCTTACATGCCACATTTGGCATGTCATTTTTTTTGGGGGGGGGTGGGGGCTTTAGGAGGAGTGGGACTTCCTGTCCCACTTTCTCCTTCCGGGTAGACGATTAAGCCTAATCGCCTAGGCGATTAAGCTTAATCACCTACAGGACAAGGTTGCTGTAGGCGATTGCCCAGGACACGTGACAGGTCCTCGGCGATCGCCTGTCCAATCAGACAGCGCCTCGCCGCTCGCGCAGTTGGTGCCCGGCCGTGAAGCCGAAAGCTGTCACGGCCGGGTGCCCACACTGAGCATGAAGACGAGGGGGGGGCGAGGAGCGGAGCCCCGTCCGGCGCGTCACTGGAGCCGTGGAGCAGGTAAGTGTCGGTTTATTAAAAGCCAGCAGCTACACTTTTTGTAGCTGCTGACTTTTAATAAACTTACAAAATGGGTGGAAAACCCCTTTAATGTTTTCAAAACTTGGCCGGCTGCCCAGACTTGGCAGATTGCCCAGACTTCGACTTTTGGCTGAGAGTAGAGAGGAAATTCTTTGCATACCAAAGTGCAGAGAGAAAATTATTTTCATGTCAAAGATCATAAAAACCGTGTGTCAAGAATTTCAACGGGAAAAAGATCGCGATAACGATTGACGATTAATCGTGCAGCTCTACGGCATGCCCAAAAGGAGAACCAGGATCATAGATAATGACCCTATATTGCGATTTACACCACTGGTAAAATAAAACAAAACACAAAAGGTCCAACATTTATTACATTACCTCCTCTTCACAACTGCCTCCGAAAAATGTTCCACTCTGTGGATATGGCCGACCTTTCACCTTGGATGTCCAGCATCAAACCAAAGCCAGTTCCTGCGAGCACAGGGCATCATGGACAAACCCACTAAGGGGTGCATCACACCAGCTTGGGCTCACAGTATTGAACAGAACAGCACCAATTCATTGCGATTGGCATTCTCTACAGAATGGCTGATGGAAGAAGAACATTTAGAGTTGGGACCACCTACTGCTGGCGGAAAGAGTTGGGATTACCCTCAGGTTTTGGGGGGCATGAGGGAGAGAATCTAGAGTCAGAATCCCCCACTGCTGGAGGGAAGAGGACGATCTAGATTTTTTAAGCGCACACAATACGAGAAGGAACAGAAGGCTTTAGACTTGGGATCACCCACTGCTGGAAGGAAGGGGAGGATCTACAGTTGGGACCACCTATTGCTTGAGAATAGCAGTGGACCTAGAATTAGGAACCACCAACTGCCGGGGGGGACCTAGCGTAGGCTTTGGAAAGTGTATGGTCAGAACTGGTTTTATTTTGATAATGTTAGAACCCATGTCAGGTGTTCATTTGCAGTCTGTTAGAGAGACTACCTAATAAACATTATCCCAGACAAAATGACAGGAAATACAAAATTGTAGAGTTGGCAACAGAACATGAGGAGAGGGAAGTCCTGCAATGGGAGCACCAACGTTAGTGACAGATTTGAGGTGGATGTTTCCATACTTGAGATAATTCCTCAGTGCCAGCTGGGTTTCTAGAGCAGGAAGTGATGGGAAATTTCCCCAGCAGGACACCAACAGCACTTTTGAATAAATCTAGCTTGTATATACACGTTAAGCAGTTAATATTTTAACTGGCAGAGCAGTTGACCTATCCTACTTGTTGCTTAATCAAGACCTTTGGGAACAAGAATTTAGAACGATTCAACACACAACTGGCCTATAAAAAGATACACATGTGAAAGTTGTATCCTGCACGGTTTACAGCTGCATGGTAAATCCCCACTTGGATTTGGGGATCCTCCGCCATTACTCCTTGCAGATCCTCTCCAGTTCTGTGAGGCCCCGTACACACGACAGAGGAACTCGACGTGCTTGACACGTCGAGTTCCTAGTCGAGTTTTGGGATGAAGCCGCCGAGGAGCTCGGCGGGCCGCCTTCTCCCATAGAACAATGAGAAAATAGAGAACATGTTCTCTATTTTCTCGTCGAGCTCCTCGGCAGCTCCATCGGGCCAAAACTGTACAGACGACAGAGTTTCTCGGCAGAATCCGGGTTTTGACCGAGTTTCTCGGTGAATTCTGCCGAGAAACTCTGTCATGTGTACGGGGCCTCAGGTTGGATGGTAAACGTTGGTGGACAGCCATTTTTAAGTCTCTCCAGAGATTCTCAATTGGGTTTAAGTCAGGGCTCTGGCTGGGCCATTCAAGAACAGTCACGGAGTTGTTGTGAAGCCACTCCGTTATTTTAGCTGGGTGCTTAGGGTCATTGTCTTGTTGGGAAGGTAAACCTTCGGGCCAGGCTGAGGAACCTGAGCACTCTGGAGAAGGTTTTCGTCCAAGATATCCCTGTACTTGGTTGCATTCATCTTTCTCTTGATTGCAACCAGTCATCCTGTCCCTGCAGCTGGAAAACACCCCCACAGCATGATGCTGCCACCACCATGCTTCACTGTTGGGACTGTATGGGACAGGTGATGAGCCGTGCCTGGTTTTCTCCATACATACCGCTTAGAATTAAGGCCAGAAAGTTATATCTTGGTCTCAGATCAGAGAATCTTATTTCTCACCATCTTGGAGTCCTTCGGGTGTTTTTTTTTTAGCAAAATCCATGCAGGCTTTCATGTGTCTTGCACGGAGGCGAGGCTTCCGTCGGGCCATAAATCCAACTGGTAGAGGGCTGCAGTGATGTTGACTTTCTACAACTTTCTCCCATCTACCGACCGCATCTCTGGAGCCCAGCCACAGTGATCTTTGGGTTCTTTACCTCTCTCACCAAGGCTCTTCTCCCCAACAGCTCAGTCTGGCCAGATGGTCAGCTCTAGGAAGTGTTCTGTCGTCCCAATTGTCTTCCATTTAAGGAAGATGGAGGCCACTGTGCTCTTAGGTGCAGCAGAAAGGTTTGTAACTTTGGCCAGATCTGTGCCTTGCCACAATTCTGTCTCTGAGCTCTTCAGGCAGTTCCTTTGACCTCATGATTCAAATTTGCTCTCACATGCGCTGTAAGGTCTTTTATAGACAGGCGTGTGGCTTTCCTAATCAAGTCCAATCAAACACAGCTGGACTCAAATGAAGGTGTAGAACCATCTGAAGAATGATCAGAATAAATGGACAGCACCTGAGTTAAATATACGTATGTCACAGCAAAGGGGTCTGAAAACTTAGGACCATGTGATATTTCAGTTTCTTTAATAAATCTGCAAAAATTTCAATTCTGTGTTTTTTCTGTCAATATAGGGTGCTGTGTACATTGAGGGAAATTTTTTTTTACTTAAAATGATTTTAGCAAATGGCTGCAATATAATAATTTTTTCAATTTAAGGGGGTCTGAATACTTTCCGTACCAACTGTATGTTTGGTATATGAGGATGCAGCAGTTACATCCTGTGCATTTGGTTGGCATTGAGCATATAATCAAAAGTGATTGCCTAAAACAAAGCAATATTTAATGGATAACCTGAATTTGATTGAAGCTGTTAATTCATAGCTCAGCTTGATCAAACACAAGGTGCTGAAAGAGGGAGAAAAAAAAAAAAAAAACTCATGCCAATTTTACCAAAAAAGTATTTGGATTATTCCACCAGATTTCATTTTAATACAATTGCCTTGGTTTAAAATTGAAGACACCGATTCCTTCAATTGTTTAGAATCGATTCCAGCCTGGTCAAAATTACAAGAAAAATGCCACCTTACTTTATGGCATAAACAGGTTGTGGCTGGGCAATTCATTCAGACTCCTGTTAAACCCCCTTACAACTGCCATAGTATATAAAAATAAAAAGCTACCAGGTTGCACTTACTGGTAACCATTTCTAGAAAATCTTCCAGGACAGTGCCCGAAGAGGCACCTCCCCACAGGAAACAACACTTGACAGCTGTTAAGTCACCACCCTTCCCCTTGATCCTTAGTGTGTAGAGAAGCAACTCCTCAACCCAGTTCACAAGGGAAATCATTTAACAATTCTCCCTCCTCCAATTGGCGGGAAAGTAGGCCTGCCATCCTGAAAGATTTTCTAGAAATACAGTTACCAGTAAGTGTAACTGGTAACTTTCTAGTCATCTCCCAGGACAGCACACCTGAGAGAATACGCATATAACCTCGGGCCTACCTTAAGGTGGGACCACTGTATACAATACCTTCTTGCCAAATGCTGTTCTGCAGTGAGCTTTACCTCCAACCCTGTGAGGCTGGCAAGCTAGAGTTGCAATGAACAGTGTCTGACATAAGAGGGAGCTATGGATCGTGGTTTGGCAGAAGCTTCTGGGCCATTTCCAGAACCCTGGGGAGATCATCTCACATGCCCAGAAACCACCTGGCTGTTATTAGGGATTTTGCTGCTACATTCCCAAGGCAAAAAAGGAAGGAACTCGCCTTTGTCTTCCTCCCCACCCCCCTTTTTCCACAGACACCAGCAATCAGGATAGCAGCCAAAAAAAATAAAAAAAATCACCCCCTACAACTGCAGTCCATCATGGGGAACTGCCAACTTGGGCTGCATCGCACGTGTATGTGTATAATTTTATATACATACACACACAGGAAATTCCTTACCCTCCTTCCCATCTGAGGTGGTTTCGGCAGACACTTGCTTCTCTGCACCACAGTAGCGAACCAGTGCCTCTTTGGGCTCTCCAGCCGCCACATTGGTCGGCGTCTCCTCCAGCTCTTCCCCCTTCCCGAATTTGCACGGCTGTCCTCCGCTTAGGGAGGAAGGCAAGGAGCCAGAGATTTAAGCGGTGTACAACAGCAGTGGTTCACACCACTGACTGGATCGCTGGTACCGTTTCCGGGCCACCTGTGAGAAGGCCTGAGCCCACAGGATATTTCAGTCCCAGGCCTGCCTAAACCTGCCTCACAAGGTTGCCATCCGACCCTTAGTCCTCTGGAAAGGAAAAGGGTGAGAAATGCAAAAACCGGAGGATCAAGAGGAAGGGTGGGGGACTTAAAACAGCTGTCAAGCGATTGCGTTTCCTGTGGGGAGAAGCCTCTCATCTCAGGTGTGCCGTCCTGGAAGAGGACAACAAAAAAAAATAAATGCAGATCAGTGAATGGTTTTCTGGAGCACCATTTACAAAATATGGTTAAAAAAAAAAAAAAAAAAAAAAAAAAAAAAAAAAAAAAAACAACCCTGATGGGCAGTCTGGGCTGTCAAAACATCACAAAAGGGCAATCACAGGCAAAATGCAGAGCCAGTTAATAGGCAGGGTTTTGTGATCACAAGGCACAGAGCCAACGTCTGCATTAAAGAGCCCTTCTCTTCCTCTCACAATGGAGGAAGTGGAATTGAAGGAAGTGGTTTATAGAGGAGAGGTAGGCAGAAGCAGATTAATGGTGGGAGCGTTCAGTTAGTTGGAGTGCGAGATTGGGGTTTGAAAAACATTGCCGCCCCCCACCACTGTTTGTGTATGAGCAGTACACTTTAACTCCATCCCTATATATGACCTTTATAAAATTGTGCCTTCACATCCCTATATATGACCTCTATAAAATTGTGCGTTCACATTAACTCCCGTATAGCCAGTATCCCATTGTATGTAATCTGTACATCAACCCCTTCATCTACTTTTCATGTAGAACTGGTGCATTATGGAACGCACTGCCATCAAGTTACACATTTTAACCAACTCATACCAGCATTTCATTTTCAATAAATTGTGGCAAAGAAAAAAAAAACAAACTTGGGCGTGTCAACTTTGAAAAGCACCATTTTAACACATTTAAGGGCAATAATCCTGCCCGGATGAGGGAGGGAAATTACATTTCACACATGACCAAGCAAAATGTCTGCTATGCACAAATGAAATTACTAACAAATGACAGAATAAAATGGACAGAGTAAAATCATGGTATTAAAAAGTATTTTATTTTGCATCCATTTAAAAAAAAAAAATCCCTGATTAAAGTTCAATAAGGCACATACAAAATTCCCTTTAACAAAAGGAGAAGACACTGTTGTATAAGAAATCTCAAGGTTCGGGTAATATGAAGGGAGGTTTCCATACTTCAAAAAGATCTGTAGGGTGTCATATCCTGAAGAAAAATATCCCATTCACAAACCATTCCAAAGCTACACTTCATTTTAACACATACTAAAGACAGAATTCAATACGGCACAGATGTACTGCAAACAAACTAGCTATCACAGGTAAACCACATCTGAGCAACTTAAGTTCAAACACTAACATTTTAATTGTTTAGAAATCTAGGGAAGGCTAAATATTTTAAGTTTTTTGTTCCCCATTGATTGGGGAAAGGTTAGATACTCCAGATTTTTATTGCTGCCCGGAAGATTTTCCCTCACTTCCTGTTCTGGTGACACCTGTGGTATTGCTCCGAGCCGATTTTCCCCCACTGGTGACCTAGTCACCGACTTGCTGTCAGATTCTCAAGCAGCAATAAATACCTGGCTTACAGTGCCCAGAATGTTACGAGGACAGGTTTGGCTCCCAACAGCTTTGCCTTGCGTTCCATGACATTTAAGTACTGAAAAGGACATTAAACTAACTCAAAAGATACTCTGCTCGAGTCTCTCCTGAGGACCAGTCACCTATTCAATGGTTTCCACCATCTTGTCTCTCACAGCAGATAGAAGCCAGATTGTCATTGCAACCCACATATCAAAAGACATCTGTCATTCCTGTGACAGTCACATGTCTACTCCAGCATATGTCGGGGAGAGACTGAAGAGGGCTTAGCTGTTGACTTTTGGCCCTCTGTTTCCCAACTGCATAGCTAGCCTTACACAGCACTTAATATGAGACAAAGTGCTAGACTGTACTTTGTCCCCTGGTGAACAGAATACGATATATAAAAAACAAAAAAAAAAAAAAAAAAAACCACACACCCTACACACAGAAAGTGAAGCAAGAGTTCCAAATCTACAAAAACCATCTTGGTATTAATTCTTCCGGAGCAGCACACAATTAGGCAAGTAGCTTTTCCAGAAGCAAAAGTCAGCTATGGCAACCACCTTTAAGAGGTTTACTTTAAAAGGGCAACTCCACTGCAAAAAAAAAAAAAGTGCCCACCATGTTTAGGTAGACAATGCCCACCTCATTTAGGTTGTTTAGGTAGACAAAACCCCCTCACCTGTAATGTCACTGTAGCACAAAAACAACAACAAAGGGGAACTCAGTTATATGCATGGGTCTCTTAAGGTGCCAAGCTTTTGAATTGACTTTAAAGCAAACATGTACCCAGTTTGAAAGTAAAGTTCCTGCCCAACACTGGCAATTAAATCTTTTTGCAGCTGAGAGATGCAATTACTTGTTGGCAGTCGCCTTCTGTGCAGCACATGGAAAGTCATGCCAAGGAAGTGAACAGGTAAATCTCTCCATAGCAAGAGATTTACAAATCACAAAAAGGCCTAGCCTAAGAGCAATCACTACATGACACCTGCCATTTTCTTTATCAATCCCCCCCCCCCTCAACCCTTTCCAATTTAGTTTCAATCGTTACTAAAGTAATACCGGCATCGTGTGGCCTTTGCTCTTAGACAGGACTTAAGAGCCTAAAATGGAATACAACTTCAATTATAGCTTGTTACAGTTTAGCAATAGGACTTGCTGACACTGCTATGCTTTCAATTGCACATTCGTTGGTTCCTCTGCGGATTCTGAAGAACCCCTTCTCTCCCCAGGACTCGCCCCAGCTGTTCTTCACAATCCAGTACTTCTCTCCAGTTGTTGAATCGGCACCATACCCAACCAATAGAACAGCATGGTTGGTCAACTGGAAGGGGTTGAATTTATCCTGCAGTCCAGTGTGGTGGTAGATCCCTCCTCTATAGCCCATAAAGTCATCATAGACTTCAAAAGCTACAGCCAAAGGTCCCCCCATAATGAGTTCATATTTCATGTAAGCCTCATTGCAGCCACCGTAGAAGCCTCCGACGTAGTGGTACTCGGCTGTGTAATACCGATAGGCGTCACCTTTCAGAGTGCAGGGTGAATCGCTGCCGGTGTAAGGGAAGTCTGCCTCTTCTACAATGCCGAAATCCTGAGCATATTTTCCAGCAATAAGATAAGGAAAGCCTCCATCGCAACCTTAAAATAGAAAAGTTTTTGTTAAAAAGAGAAAATGTCTTGCTTGTAAGGATAACAAATAAGTACATGAAGGACTGGAACACTTCAGTGTAGCCAGCTAGAGCCTTCCAACACCACACAGATCATGAAGAGCAACAAGACAGTCATTCACAGATTGCCAACCAAATACACATTTGGCAAAAAAGGTAAAATTTACTGTTACATTTTCACACTCAACTGCTGAGAAAACACCCTGAATTTTCCATTTCGAACATGAGGTGTGTGTCACATGTTCCACCATCCCAGTGGCAGCTGGCGTTTTTGTTTTTTTGGGGGGGGGGGGGGTAGCGTCAAACGACCCCCCCCCTCCGGTGGAGCGGCACTAGCACACAGCCAGCTACCACCCCCTCGCAGCACTAACACCCATCACCCATGTGCACCAAGCTGCCTTTACCGTGGATGCAGGCGGTGAAAGCAGCAGTCGGAACTGCTGTGGCCCTCTCCCAGCGTGGCAGGCTTTGGAGTCCTCACCCTGGTGCTGGGCGTCCAATAGGATCGCCTAACATTTTGGGCAGTCAGGAAATGGGATTAATACCCGTTTCCCCAGGGGGGGAGGATCAGTGTTGCAACAGCAGCATCCCAAGCCCATGTTATTTTTTTAATCCTATGGCTCCAATCAGATGCTTAAAAAAAAAATTATGTTGACCCCAGGTCCTGCTGTACTTGCCTCCCGCTATCCTGCACCGTCAGGCACTGGCTTGCTGCTCCACTTGTCCAGGGATTTAAACTCCCACTGCCTAATCTCTCTGTACCGGACCAAAATGGATGCCAACTGGTCACCATCACATAAACGGCACTGACAGATTAGAATCTGTACAGCCCACCCTGTCAGCACTGCAAGGAGAGAACCACAAGGGTTTTTAAATCCCTGGACCCGTGAACCAGCATGCCAGTGCCTGACAGTGTAGGAACGGGGGAGAGGACAGTACAGGGGGTGGTTGGGAGTCCAATTGTCACCTTTCAGATTTTCTGTAAAAAGGTGAACACTTTAAAAAAGTTTCAGGTATAAAAATTGCCCGAGGCAGTCAAGCATCTCAGGTGGTGCCATTGGTCACCTAGGCCACTGCAAAGAAGAACAAAAAGTCTGGATTACCTTGAGAGTAGTTACTGCAGGACACCACCTGCTGGGGGCTCAGGACAGGAGTTTGCTGAAGTCTGCTCATGACACGGATTCTAGATTCCAACATTCCCATCGTAGCAAAGGAGTAACAGCTTCCACAGGACCCTGGAGACACACAAAATTATAATAAATCTGCCAACACAATTCAAAACAGGCACATGCCAAACATAGTAAAATTAAATGCAGTGTAAACCCAAACAATGAACATATTTGCTTCCTTTTTGTCTTAAATTTACCATTCATAGTGTTTTGTTAGATCAGTACTGTTTACACTTCGCAGTCTCATCTCAAGAGATGAATTCTGCCCAGCTTACTTCTGTGAACTACTCACCATGCTATAGGAATTTCAGAACTAAAAAGTAGAGGGACTAGAAAAGTAGCTCTTCCGCGTTGTATGCAAAGCTATGGGTTTAGATCCAACTATGGGGGGGGGGGGGGGGGGGGGGGGGGAGGGAAGTAACAGCTGGAAGCAAGATTAAAAAAAAAAAAAAAAAAATCAGCACGATTGAGCTTTACGTCACAGTGTAACAATTTAAAGCTGCGCTCCACTCAAAAGGGACGTTACGATTTTAAAGTCTCCTTCCTCGCAGTAATGCCAGATAGAAATAAATAAACAAAACCAAAGAGGTGAATGTGAGCTGCTGGCAACATTCCAACTTGTGATAAAACTAAAAAATTGCTGCACTAAAGCAAATGTGACTAAGGAATGTGTCCACAAAAAACGGCTCATGTTCTCCAAAAAAGAAACAGCGATTGTGTACAAAGTCTCCTCGTAAGTGTCCATTATAAGCGGGCAGGTAATAAGTGGGAACCCAGCACCCGCGTGCACCTCCATCGTAGATCACAAAAATTGCTTCCTTATCAGAAATCTAGACTCCAAAATTATAGGAGTCTAGATACATGTGGATGATACACAGAAGATCTAATCAATTCCCTCTAGCTGAAGGGGATGGCGACATGGTTTACGGTAAGGATCGCGCCATATTACAAATAAGGCTGGGCTCCCGTGTCTGACCTCGCCAGAAAGCCGACACTGCACAACGCTAATCACAGGCAGCGAGAAATTTCCTGATGCGCAGCTACACAAACCAGGAAAGGTCACACCGATTAGCGCTTTGCAGTGTCAGCTTCCTGGCGGGGTCGAGCATGTGGGGTTGCAAACACGTCGGAGCCCATCCTTAATCACAACCACATATATTTCCACCAGAAAACCCAGCTTCTTGACTAAAGGTTTGGACAGAGTGCCTACTATCTGGAATAGGCCCCATTTTGATTTGCAGCCTGCCTCATCCCTACGCACGCAATGTTTAATGTTCATACATGCACTTAAATTGTCTTTAGCTGGATTTTGTTGAATCATGCCTTTCAACTACTTTACTCTGGTCATTCAAAAGACGGAGGGGGGGGGGGGGGGACTTGATTTTAGCTGTAAGCTTAATATAAAAAACATTGCCCACAAACTGGAATAAATGTCAACACTGGAGAATATGAAAATATATATATATTAAAAAAAAATTAAAAAAATAAACACACATTTCTCCGGCAAGGTGGAGAAATCTTGATTCAAGTTTACTGCCTAGCATTCATTTGTGTGAACTAGAACTTCTTAAATACCTTGATTTCTGATGGGGCTGACAAAGTTGAACCCTCCAATATTCCTCCAATCCCAGGCATCAGGCAGGCCCTGGTATTTCTCATCTGTGGGCAGTGGAGCTGGAGATGGTATGCTGCAAGATTGGTAAAGTTAATCTTTTTTTTTTTTTTTTCAAATATATACCTTGTATATAAACATTAAAGTATATTTTATTGTCATCATTGGCTAGCCTTTCCCTCACTTTGTTGCTGTAATAGCTACACAAGAAATGGGAGTGTGCACGTACCATAGACAAAAGCACTAAAGCAATAAAATGATACTAGGAAGAGGGCGGGTCCAGGACACAGCTCTGTCTGAATGGACACAGGGAGCTGTGACTCAGCTCGGGTGCCCCCACAGCAAGTGGTTTGCTGTGGGGGCACTAAACAGGAAGGAGCCAGGAGAGCCAAAGAGGGACTGAGAAAAGGAGGATCCAGGCTGCTCTGTGTAAAACTAGGACAGGACAGGCAAGTATAACTTTTTTTTTTGTATAAAAACTTTACAAATCACTTTAAATTTAGAAATTGCAGTCTGTTGACAATGGCGATGTGCATGCAACTTGGCTGGAAAACTAGTTACAGGAACGTGTCCAAAAGGGTAGTCATGAATAGCATATCTTCTAAATCGACTTGAGTAGTAAGTGGGGTACCCCAAGGCTCTGCCATGGGACCAATTCTGTTTAACGTGTGCATAAATGATAGAGGTTGAAACAAAAGTTCAATTTCAGTTTTTGCTGATAATCAAGCTTTACTTTTTTTTTAGGTCTAATGAGCACAATAATGAAAAAAAAAAAAAAACTTTGGGATGGAAACTCCACTTTAAAAATGGTGCTACTAAAAATAGCAGCTCTCCTGTTGTGTTAAAGTGGCACCTGGGACTTTGATTGTAAAGTCTTTTAGTTAAACATAACAAAACCTGTCATACTTGCCTGCTCTGTGCAGTGGTTTTGCACAGAGCAGCTTAGATCCTTGTCTGCTGGTGTCCCCCGCCAGTGCTCCTGGACCCTCCCTCCTGTCGAGTGCCCCCACAGCAAGCAGCTTGCTATGGGGGCAACCGAGCCAAGCCACAGCTCCCTGTGTCCATTCAGACACAAAGCCGAGGCCTGGCCCCCACCCCGTCTCTCATTGGCTGACAGACCGTGGGAGACAATGGCGCTGCTGCCTCAGCCAATGAGGGTTTGGGAGTCCTGGGTAGCTGAGACACTCCAACATCGATGATCTAGACAGACTTCAGGTATTTAGATGGGCTGAGGCACCCTTTTATTTTTCTCCTAATGCATCAAGATAAAAAAAAACTTCTGTCTTTACAACCCCTTAAGGATAGGATTACATTTTCGGTTATGAAAACTGTACAATGAAGCACAAGGGTTGCCACTGCAAACCTCTCCTTCTGCAAATAAGTTGGTGATCATATGGTAATATACTAATGATTGAGAAATGGCACTGACGCAAAGTCAAAAGCATTGAAGTCAGCAAGTTTTTAAACAAGACAAAAAAAAAAAATTGTATGTTAACAGTTGCACTGCACTGCTGGCCATCTATGGACACTTGTATAGCATGCCAACAGAACCAACATTCTCAAATAAAAAAAAATATATAATACCTTGGGATTCTAGATTTACGACCACCAGCTCTTTTGAGGAGATCTTCCATTGACATGCCTTCATATTCAGGATACGCAGTTGCGGTCCATGATTTCTGAACAGAGTTTATTTGTTCTACAAATCCAGGGTTGCTTCTGTATGGGGTGCTAGACAATATGGAAAAAGTAAAACAAAATGGAACTAAAGATGTACGAAACCATCTGTCTTGTTTATAGAAACATCCAAAATACAGCAGCTTACCACACTTTAGATGTGATGACTGCATTAGTTTTTTAAAAACTTTCGAAGCACATCACAAGACTCCTTTTGTACAAACCGCACTTCATGCGCAACAATGTACAGCAATGCATGCAGTACGACCACCTCCCATTACTGGTCGCAGACATGCAAAACCCCTACCGGTAGGCATAGTGGTTGTGGTTTGGATGAAGAAAGTAAGGTTAGAAGCCCCATTTTTTTTTTACTGCCATCTTGTCTCTGCTGGGGTCTCTGAGGACCACTGACCAGGAGAGATTAAGGGAAATCCAAAATATTGTACAGTTTTCAACTCATCGTGGGGAACACACCACTTCCAGTAGGGATACCTGGTATGGCAAGAGTTGACCAAGGGGGCATTCATGAGGTTTCTTCTCTTTTTCATCCCAGAAAGTAAAAAAGCTTGTGAACAGGACGCAAGAGACAAAACAAACCTCACAGGAGTTGGTGGTTGACCATTTCCTTTTTATGCAAGTATTTCTGGTTGTATTCTTTGTAGATATTGCACCTGGTTATATGAATGTATACTTTGCTTGCTACAGGTATATTGAGGCTTGTTCTAGGGCAGTGATGGCAAACCTTGGCACCCCAGATGTTTTCAAACTACATTTCCCATGATGCTCAACTACACTGCAGAGTGCATGAGCATCATGGGAATTTTAGTTTCAAAACATCTGGGGTGCCAATGTATGCCATCACTGTTCTAGGGCCTCTCTGATTACAAGTCTTGTGTTCAAGATTCTATTCCCTGATGTGCCGCTATGTTTACAGTTACCAAGATTGTCATTTGGCAGCAAGATCAGTGCACCTGAGGGTCACACGTTCTCCCACCTCTGGATGAAAAGTTCAGCTAGTTACTGGCAGACAGTATCACAGTCAGCGTAGCCGGATAAAAAGGAGGCATGGCTAGGGGTTTTGGCACCAGTAGGGCACATTTAAACATGCAGTGCATGTTGAAAAAGGGTCCTTGTCTGGAACATTGGTTACCGTGTTGCCAAGGTCATCTTGGTGATTCTTATAGCATTGTTAAATTTTAGACCATATATTGTTTAGAAGCAAAGATTCCGCTACCGATATGCCAATGAACCTGTTGGACTGGTTCGCAAAGCTCAGCATAGGCAAGGATGCCAAGAGGTGGGGGAGTGGATTTAAACAACCATGTGCTTAAGACAAGGGAACATTAGGAACAGTTGTTTGCAAGGCTTGAGAAGCATTGGGAAGATCCTGGTAGAGGACTCAATCATAAAGAAAGAACTTTACCTGGGGATGACACTAAAGCTACAACCCTACTCTACAAGTAATGTGTAGTGTACACCTCTTGCATACATTATCTATGCCGATTTGCTGGGAAACACAGTGTATATTCCAAGCATATTTTGTAACACTTTTGTATGCAGCAATTTGTTTTTACTACTGTTGTAGGTGTGGAGTTTTATAAAAACATTCATACACTAGAGGTTTTTATCCTTCCTTGGGTTTACTGCAAAAAACTTATTAGATGCAAAGCAAAACAGTTACTTCCAACTGCCCACTTTTCATTGAGCTACTTGGCATTATAAGACTGTATATGGGTCTCCCCATCATGCTACCCAATTAAACTCTAGATTGTCAATGTATAGATTCTATGCATGCAATTAAACAGTTTGGTTTGCCGAACTTGTTTGCCTTTTATAGTTATATTGTTGGCATTTGCAAGGAAACCACTATTCTTTGGTCAAGCACCCACTTTCATGAATTGTTGCTCATTTACCTAGAATAGGATTAGGGGAAGTTGTGCGAATTGTTACAACATGCTCATCTTCGTAGCCATATGGTGGCAACAGGTCTGATAGGTGTACTATAAATAGCCTTTAAAGCGGGAGTTCACCCGAAATTATTATTTTTTTTAACATTAGATTGAGGCTCATTTTGTCTAGGGGAATCGGGTGTTTTTTTTTTAAAAACGAAGCAGTACTTACCATTTTAGAGAGCGATCTTCTCCGCCGCTTCCGGGTATGGTCTTCGGGACTGGGCGTTCCCATTTGATTGACAGTCTTCCGACGGTCGCATCTATCGCGTCACGAGTAGCTGAAAGTCGGTGCGGCTCTATACAGCGCACCGACGTTCGGCTTCTTTCAGAAAATCGTGACGCGATAGATGCGACCGTCGGAAGCCTGTCGGAGGACTGCCAAATAGGAATGCCCAGTCCCGCAGCCCATACCCGGAAGCGGCGGAGAAGATGCATCTCTAAAACGGTATGTACGGCTTCTATTTTTAAAAAAAACTACCTGAATCCTTGACAAAATGCGCATCAATCTAATGTTAAAAAAAAAATAAAAAAAAAATAAATAAAAAGAAGGTTTGAGGGTGAACCTCCACTTTAATACGTTTTGTGCAAAATATGAACAAAGTCTAATGCCTTCAAGGTGATAGATGGAAAAAAAAGGGAACTTACTGTCTTCCATCAAGCAGGAAAGGTGCGGGATTCAGTTTCTTCCCAGAGGAACTACTTATTTTCTTCCCGACAAAACAAGCCCAGTTGCGGCCCAGAACATCATGTACCCAGCCAGGGAATGTATCATGGCAGAAACTAGTGACATTGGAGCCATGCTGTTCATACTAGAAGGAAACACATTTTAAAAGAAAGGTTTCACAAAGTTCAGTAGCAGGAGGGTACCCACACCAGTCTTTGCAAGTCATTTGGTCAACTGGAAATACAGAAGAGCAGCAGCAGAAAAGGAGACATGCATACATATTTTGTGACAGGAAGTCAGGTAAACCTGTGGGTGTTGCCACAGACGGGACATACATTTCTGCCTTGTTTAGACAATACACCAATTGTTATTAGGCGCCGGCTGCAGAAGCAGCCAGAAAAGGTTTAAGGGCGTTGGAAGACTCCAGCTGTTCAGAATGAGGCAATTAAGACCTCTATAAGTAATCCAGAGGATTACCACCGATTTGCTGCATCCTGAGGCTTTCTGAGTGAAGGAGAGCAGTAGCTGAATGTCTTCAGAGAAGGTGATTGATTTTTCTGTGTGATAAAAATCAAAAGACTATTGTTTTTCTGCTGTATGACCAGCAGTGTCTGCCCAGCCTGTGTGGCCAGGGTTTATTTTATGTTTGATTTTGTTTATGCTGTTTGGATGCTTGCATTTGTTTCCAGCGAGATGGAAGAATAAACCAAAATCTTTGTTTTCAACCGTCCGACTGTCTGTATAAATTCAGTGTGTAGTGAACCCATCCAGTGGGTCACACACCCCGCTACCAAGCTAAACCCCTTACACTATACACACACACACACACACACACACACACACCCCAAACCATCCCTCCACCTCCCTTCCCTAAGAGCACCCAACTACTTTTTTCTCTTCTCTCTCGCCGAGTCTGTGGTAAGATATACTATTTTATGCACCCATCTTTTCTGTGAACTTCATTGTATGCTTATATTCCTCCCATTGAACTCATCTAAGCCCTCTAGGTCACTGAACCTAAAATATTCTAAGTTTTGTATTGCATTCATTTTATTACACCATTTCTTCACCAAAGGACTTTCCCCATCTTGCCAGTGTCTGGGAATTAAACTCTTTGCAGCATTTAGAAGCTGTAAGAGCAAAGATTTCCAGTATCGTTGTTGGAATTCCAATACCATGGTGTAGGCATCCCCATGGGTCGTCTGAGACTTCGATACTGGTTATGTCTGTTATTGAATCCCTCATCTCCCTCCAATTTTAGGACAAGTCCACCAGATATGTGCCATAGTCCAAATTTCTTTGCACCCCATGCTGTTCATACTAGAAGGAAACACATTTTAAAGTAAGGTTTCACAAAGTTGGAAACAAGATTTTGGCACTTTTTACCAGCCTTGATTAAGGTGGCCACTCAAGCCAAGTTCCTGGAGAGGCAGGGATGTGTGGGTCATTTTTCATGTGCTATGAGACTTCATCTCAGGTCTGGACCAGTGTAAACATCGCTTTGGTTACATTCTGCACTGTACAGTGTGGACAGCAATATCTGTTCACCATGACCAAAAACCAAGGCAGGACATTCCCAGAATAGTTTTGACCCGCTTAAAGCAGCGTTCCACCCAAAAATGGAAGGTAGTGGGTACCTAGCTCAAACTTCCTCTCCTGTGGCCAAGCGAAAGTTCACCTCTCCCCCCTCCCTTCCTGCAATCTTCACAGTCGACACGCCACAGGTCCCAGAAGATTGCCCA
This sequence comes from Rana temporaria, assembly GCF_905171775.1. Lineage (NCBI taxonomy): Eukaryota > Metazoa > Chordata > Amphibia > Anura > Ranidae > Rana > Rana temporaria. Next base: position 39,376,026 of record NC_053490.1, read on the forward strand.
GTGCGCTATGAAGCCACAGCCAGGCACCCACACTTGAAATGCCAGCGCCGCAGAGAGGACGGAGAGAGAAGCAAGGCTTTGGGCGGTCACCTCGCTGGATCGTGGGACAGGAGAGTATTAAAAGTCAGCTACACTTTGTGGCCAACATTTAAATGGGTGGAACGGCACTTTAACCACTTAATACCAGGCACCTACACCCCCTTCCAGCCCAAGCCAATTTTTAGCTCTGTCGCTGTTTAAATGACAATTGCACGGTCATGCTACACTGTAACCAAAATTGTTATCTTTTTGTTCCCACAAAAAAGGGCTCCCTTTTGGTGATTGCAAAAAAAAAAATTGAAAAAAAGACAAGTTATAAAGAAGTATGTTTTCTCCTTAGCCGATAGGAGACACTGGCATATTGCTGGTGACCTACCTGGTGGTCCAAAGTGGGTGGCCAACCCTGGTGGTTCTGGCAGCATCCTGTGCTGATAAACAATCAGCACACACCTCCTCCCTCCCCATGTCAGGAGAGCAGCCGATCAGCTTTCCTCTACTCGCATCTGTCAGACATGAGTGAGGAAAAGCTGATCAACGGCTCTTCCTGTTTACATCGTCATCAGCCGTGATTGACACGGCCGATGACGTGGGGAGGGGGTGGAGAGCCTCTAACGAGATCAGTGTGTCAGACTGACAAGCCGCACCACCGATCCCCACCCCAATGGGCGCACAGTGCCCGTTATCCTGCTGAATGTCATACAAAACCCAGTCAGGATAACAACCACCGCCTGGCCGTCATTCTGCTATAAGCCGGGCAGGAAGTGGTTAAGGCCCAATGCCACACATTCTACAATATCTGTACTGTAAGGCTAGGTTCACACATGTGCAACCCACAGTCTGCTGGTAGGGCAGACCATTTCAATGGTCTGCCCTACCAGTGGTTACAACTGTCAAAAATGTGTTCCATGCACCTAGGGACCCCCTTTACAGTTTACCCAAACCAATATGTGCGTACAAGGTTCACGAGCAAATACAGCCATTCAACGCATTTACATCCTACAAACCAGGGTGACAGGAGGAAACCAAAATATACCTACCTTAAAAAAGGCAAACCACTTCATGTGATTTATTACGACCTCAAACCCTTGATTGTAGATTATGGTAACATATCCCACATTTCCAAGGTCATCCTCTGCAACATCCAGCTCTTTAATAGTCACGGTTACTTTCCTTTCAGATGGACCTGAGAACAGGAAAACCCATACAAATCAATATTCATGAAGAAGATTGCCATGTGGCTGCAACTGTAGAATAGACTAGCAGAAAAGGATTTCTCCTGAAAGAATCAGCACAAGAGATACTCATTTTAAGTTATGTTCCATGTGCTGATTGTTTTTTTAGCCAAAAAAGGAAAGTCATAGATAACTTGATTTTCTCTCACCCCCCTCCCAACATATTTGGTGTTGATGGGGGAGTCTCTCCCGCAGGGCTATTGTGGGTGCAGGAAGCCTTCCTGATTGGCAGAACAAAAGGATGAATGATAGATAGTGGCTATAGCCTATAGCAGTCTTACCGCTTATTGACATTTTTTTTTGGCTAGGTCTTTAGAGTGCTCACTATGTTTGCATAGTTGCTTGGGGTTTGATCAGGCCCCTGCCACTTGGTTGGTCTTTCCCTTTCTAAGCCCCTGTGTTTTTTCCCCTTCTGCATAGGGGCACCAGGGCCTTTGGTTGCAAGTTTCCCCTTTTCCATTGGTGGACCTGTCAACAGGTAGACACCCAAAACAAATGTGATTTTTGTATTGCAATTATTTCCCCTGATGAAGCCTGAAGGCAAAACATGTCGAGATAACATATTACTCAACCCACCATTAATTCTCTAATGTAACCACCATTTGGAGCCACTTTACTGTGAATGACCGACATTGTGTGAACGTGTCCTATAGGAAAACATGTAAATGAACTGTAGTGTGTTTCTGCAAAAAGCACAAAAAAAAAAAAAAAAAAAAAAAAAAAAAGAAGAAGTGTGACCCCAGGCCTGAGATGTTTAGTAACATAATGGGGTTAAAAAAACAAAAATAGTACAAAAAGAGCAAATAAATTGCTACTGTAAGGGGTTATTTTTTTTACTGTGGGACAGTGAAAGTAAAATTTACAGTAGCGATTCGCTTTTTTGTACTATAAAGGGCCAATTTTAGTTTTTTTTAACCATTATGTTACTGGCCGATCGATTAGGAAAATTGTAATCGATTAATGGGCGATTAATTGATTAGTTGTTTCGGCCCTACAGGAGAGAGAACTTTATACATACGCTAACGCTTCCTGCTACTCTGCATGCTGGCTAAATCTCGATCTACCCATCGGGCACCAGCGATTACAGGTAGATCACTGGACCTCCGATGCAGATTAGGCAGCCGCTGTAACCGACCCACTGAGCCCATTGGGAAACTCCCGGTAGACCCAATGGCCAGTCCATCCCTGCCCCCTGTTGCTGCAGCCCTGGCACCACCCCTGCCTCGGTGGCCTTGTCTGGAATCCGGCCATGGTGATTGTTCATGTGGGACCCCCTGCAGAAGTCGGAAATCTCTGTAGTAGGCACCACTTAATACATTTCCAATTAAGGCTCAAAGTTACGTTAGGCAGCTCTTGAAAAATCATGAAAAAACTCCAATAAATGAAAAAAAACTGACAGTAGAATTTGGTACTGCAGCTTGTTTTCCGAATCCTCAGCAACATTTTTTTAAATAAATATTTTCCATGATGACACTGCACTCCTCTTCACATGACTGGCCTCACCTCGTGACACCGATCTGTATAAACCAGTTTCCAATATCAGCCAACAAACAAGGAGGGAGGAAGTCACCGCCAGTCAAAGTGAAACCTAAAATCTTTAAACTGAAATCATAGATGTCTAATGCGGCCTCAGTTATAGGATCTGAAACTTTGCAGCCAAGTCTCACTAAAAAGCAAAACAGACCCATATCCATTGCGGCTCAGATAACATACAAGGTTATTTTATACTTCCTATTAAACTGGAATTCCAGGGGAAAAAAAAAAAAAAAATTGCTTTCTGCATCATATAAAGTTTTATTGTGCAATTGGTCCCCGAACTGTACTGCTGATGAATAAACGGCAGACGCTTTCCCATGGATGACACACACACACACACACACGGGGAACAAATCTGAGCACCTCCTTCCTGGGAAGACACAGGAACCATTTTGGCCCCCTTCACACTTCAGGAGCTTGAAGCTCAATAATGCGCAACAAGCAAAAATCCATTGTTTTCAATAGCCCTTGCTCACACCAGAGCGTCCCATCGCTTGTAGCAAAACACCTGTCGCTCAAAAATCGACATGCACCGCCTTCAGGCAGAATTGAGCGTTTTTTGCCCCCATAGACTTCAATGAAAAATGCCTGAAAAAAGTGCGACATGAGTTTCCCCGACGGTTGTGTTGTGCGTTCTTTGGCTCAAACAGAAGCTCTTTGTCCCTTTAGTAGCACTCCACATCTTGCTTGACAACAGCTGCAAAACGCTTGAAAACATGATGTTTAAAGCCGGGCTTGACAAATTTGATTTGAATCTAAAAACCAGTAAAAAAACAACATTTATTCAGTTTTTTTTTTTAACCTGTTGCCTACTTTTATCCCCATCCTGCCCAGGCCAATTTTCAGTGCTGTCACACTTTGAATGACCACTGTACCCAGAAAACATTTTTCTTTTGACACAGCTTTCTTCTGGTGGTGTTTAATCACCACTGGGTTTTTATTTTAAATAATTTTTGCCAAATACCTGAGGGGACACACACACACACACACACACACACACACAATACATTTTTCATCTTTACTAATGAGGCTGCACTGAGGCAATAATGAAGCTACACTGATAAGGCAGCATTAGTGGGCACTGGTAGGCTGCCCAGACCCAACTCCAGTCAGAGCCCAACCGGGGGGGTAACCAAAGCTGAAAGCAAGGGAATTTCCTGCAAGGTGGTGTCCTACTTGGGGCCATTGCCGAGCCTGCCAATTGCTGCTCCAGGTAGTCTCCCCTGACAGCTCGCTCTAGACTTGCGCCGAGCGGGAGGAGAGCGCCACAGGGGACACTTCCTGCTAGGATCTCCGCTCCTGCAAGCGCCGCTCCTCCTGACATGCCCCTCCTATTACCTTACAGTCCTTCATGTGCCCTACCCCACCCCCATCTATTGTAATACACGCCCTCAAAGTGCTGCTGATTGCCACCCCCCACATCAGAAAACACCTGCCTGCCATCCAGCTTCGCTACCCCCCACAGGCTAGCCACTGGGCCCAACAGTCCAGGCACCCAGCCGCATTGTCACTGGCATCAAATATCCTCATTGAAGAGCTGCAGCCATTTATCTAGTCCAGTGGTTCATAACTCCTGTCCTCAGGACCCACCAACAGGCCAGATTTTAAGTATTACCTTGGGGAGATGCAGACTAGCCACTTAAGACCCGGACCTTTAGGCAGCTAAAGGACCCGGCCAGTTTTTGCGATTCAGCACTGCTTTGCTTTAACTGACAATTGCGCAGTCGTGCGACGTGGCTCCCAAACAAAAATGGCGTCCTTTTTTTACCACAAATTGAGCTTTCTTTTGGTGGTATTTGATCACCTCTGCGTTTTTTTTCGTGACTGCGACATTATGGCGGACACTTTGGACAATTTTGACGACCATTGTCATTTTCACAGCAAAAAATGCATTTAAAATGCATTGTTTACTGTGAAAATGACAATTGCAGTTTGGTAGTTAACCACAAGGGGGGCGCTGATGGGGTCATGTATGACCTCATCTGTGTTTCTAACTGTAGGGGGGTGTGGCTGTAGGTGTGACGTCATCGATTGTGATTCCCTATATAAGGGAACACACGATCGATGACGGCGCCACAGTGAAGAACTGGGAAGCTGTGTCTACACACGGCTCTCCTTGTTCTTCAGCTCCGGGGACCGATCGCGGGACTCCAGCGACGATCGGGTCCGTGAGTCCCGTGGTCACAGAGCTTCGGACCGGGTCGCTTGCACGTGCCCGTGGCGCGCGCAACCCAACGGCTGGGCTTAAAGGGCAACGCACAGGTACGTTGATGTGCCCAGCCGTGCCATTCTGCCGACGTATATCGGCGTGAAGGGGTCCTTAAGTGGCTAGAATACTGCAATCACAGAGCAGCAAATGATATCACATGTGATGTATTTCAGTTATCTTGCAAACCTGGCCTGTTAGTGGGTCCTGAGGTCAGGAGATGAGGACCACAAGATGGATTTCTCTTAACCCTGATCCCACACACACACTGACATTAAAGCGATTGTAAACCTTCATTTATTTATTTTTTTAATTAACATACATATCATAATCAACTACTGTGCAGCTCGATTTGCAGAGTGGCCCTGAACCTCTTCTTCTGGGGTCCCTCATCGTCGCTCTCGGCTCCTCCCCACATCGGTAAAACCCCTAGGAAAAGTTCTCTCCCTGGGGGTTACCTTGCAGGCGCACTCCCGAGTCCAGCATTTGCGTGCATAGACACAGAATGCCGAACTTGTCTCCGCCCCCCACGTCATTGTATTTGATAGCAGCGGGAGCCAATGGCTGCGTTTCCATCAATCAAGAGCCGACAACCCCGGGGGGAGAGGAAGAGCGTGTCTCCACCGAGGGATCGAACGGGCTCAGGTGAGCAAGACCCCCCCCCCCCATCACTGAGAAGTTGCTTCACCTTAAAGCGGAGGTTTGGCGTTTAAACATTTTTTTTTTTTTTTTTAAGTCAGCCGCTACAAACACTGTAGCGGCTGACTTTGATTAAGGACACTTACCTGTGCAGGGTGCCCGCGATGTCGGCAGCCGAAGCTGAACAATCGCTCGGGTCTCAGCTGCCCCGCCGTCATCCTCGGTGAGGGAATCAGAAAGTGAAGCGTTACGGCTTCACTTCCTGGTTCCCTACTGCGCATGTGCGAGTTGCGTGGCGCTATATGAATGGGCGGATGTCTCCTGGGACACGGGCAAGGTCCCAGAAGACACCGCTCCCCATTTCCCAGGAGGCAACACGAGGAGGAGGAGAAAAAAAAAAAGACCACCACGGACGAGGAAGTGGCAGATTAGGACAATCTGCCTAGTAACAGCCACTTCTGGAAAAAATTATGTATGCATGTATACAATTTAATTTTTTGTAGCTTTTTTTAGGCGGCACCTCCTCTTTAACTGCTTGCCGACCGCCCACCGTCATTTTACGGCGGCAAGTTGGCTACCCTGCGCGAGAGCATGTAATACAACGTCGGCTCTCGCACAGGTCACTAGGGGCGCGTGTGCCCCCGACTCCCGGGCACATGCGATCGCTCGTTACAGAGCGGGGACCGGGAGAGAAATGCTGATCTTCCGTTCATGCAATGTATGAACAGTGATCAGTCATTTCTCTTAGTGAGGCCACCCCCCCCCCCACAGTTAGAACACACCCAGGGACATACTTAACCCCTTTCCTTGCCCCCTAGTGTTAACCCCTTCCCTGCCGGTGGCATTTTTATAGTAATCCAATGCATTTTTATAGCACTGATCACTATAAAAATGCCAATGGTCCCAAAAATGTGTCAAAAGTGTCCGCCATAATGTCGCAGTACCGAGAAAAAAAAACACTGATCGCCGCCATTACTAGTAAAAAAAATGAAATAAAAATGCCATAAAAATACCCCCTATTTTGTAAACGCTATAACTTTTGCGCAAACCAATCAATAAACGCTTATTGTTTTTTTTTTTTTTTTGACAAGTATGTAGAAGAATACGTATCAGCCTAAAGTGAGGAAAAAAAAAATCTTTATATATTTTTGGGGGATATTTATTATAGCAAAAAGTAAAAAAAAAAATTCTCAAAATTGTCGCTCTATTTTTGCTTTTTAGCGCAAAAACTAAAAACCGCAGAGGTGATCAAATACCACCAAAAGAAAGCTCTATTGGTGGGGAAAAAAGGACGCCAATTTTGTTTGGAAGCCACATCGCACAATTGTCAGTTAAAGCGACACTGTGCCAAATCGCAAAAAGTGCTCTGGTCTTTGGGCAGCAATATGGTCCGGGGGTTAAGTGGTTAATGAATAGGATGCATTAAGGTGAAAACACACAAGGGTTTACAGCCCCTTTAAGGCATATATAGGTTATACACCCACTCCTCGTTTGCACCAAGGGACTTTATTATTCGTTTTTAAATCAAACGAATAATAAACTACATTACAGAGGGAAAACAGACTGCTGTGGTATTGCTGGCGACTGACTGCATCACTTGTGTCAATTCCATTTTGTGTTGCACTTTAAGGGGCTTAAGGGACCCGGAAGATGCAGAGCTCACCGATTGCTACATGCAGAGACCACACTGTACACCGAGGATGTAGACAGCATAGGAAAGAGCTGTGACCACATTACCCAGAAACCTTTGCAGTCATTTGTGGAGTTGAAGGGACTTTCCCAGTCAGGGGATGGGAAGTTGCACAACTGCTGATAGGAGGTGCCAGAAGTGATCACCCGCCAAGACTGGCAAACAGATCTCTAATCAGCAAACAAGGGAAGTGTAAAGTACAGACAAACATCATCTGATTTGCCACCACACCAGGGAAGGGTGTAATTCTCAGAGGTTTTATAATCCCCCTTTCAGAACACAATAGCTCAGCAGGCAGATCGATGTACCAACATTGGATCGTTAGTACAGCGACCACCTCAGATCCCCCCCCCCCCCCATTAAGCCCACCAAGAGATTAGACCCCATCAGATTTTCATTGCTTTCTGTGCCCCATTAGAGAAAGCCATCCTCCATTGGTCCTGGTTACCATCATCATCAAAAGTGAAAAAAAAAAAAAAATCCTACAGAAAAGTAATGGAGGGGTAATCTTCCAATGGGGGCGCTAATTCTGGTGACAATCGGGGGATCTACTCACTTTGGAGGGATTTTCTCTCACCTCCTGGTCTGGCTATGGGACAGGAAGGGAATTGTCTGCAACAGGACACAGATGACAGAAAAATCCGACAACCCTCCATTACTCTAGCACAAAAAAAAAAAAAAAAAAAAAAAAAAAAAAAAAAAAAAAAGTTTAGTTCTACATTAACCGCCTCCCTCTGTATAGAAAAGATTACAGTAGGTGGGATGCTCTCGTTCTGGGCCAACGTCATATGACATCACCCAGTCTCACCATGATCGCGGGTGCACCATGTCCCAGGGATCCCGACGACGCGGCTCTTTACCCCATGTGATCAGCAGTGTCCAATCACAGCTGATCACATATAAACAAGGAGATGCCGTTAATCGGCTTTTCTTGGAGGAGAGCCAATCAGTGGCATGTCCTTGGAGGGGAGACCTGCACAGGTAATTAGGGCACTGATCAGTGCTGCCCCCAATTGTGCCCACCATAAGTTCCCATCAATGCTGCATATTTATTGCCTCATCAGTGAAGGGAAAAAAAAAAATAACTTACTAAGAAAAACTTATTTTTCTGTCTTTTAGCAAAAAACTTCTGTGGCAAAAAATAAAATAAAGGGGAGATTTGTCTTCACTTCCTGTCCCAAAGCCAAGCAGGAAGTGAGGAAATTCCTGCAAATTAAAGAAGGAGCCGCCAGTCATGGCGCAGGGCTCTGAAGCAGCATGGGAGGTCGGAGTTCTATCAATATGGGTCCCCTATCAGATAGTGCCCGACCTGGACTGCACATGCTCAATCGGAGATCACGGAGAATAAACATCTGATCCATCAGCAGTAGTTGGAGCGTGCGCAGTTAACACGCGCGCTCTATCAGATGGCGTGTTAACTGCACACGCTCCAACTACAGCTGCTGGAACAGAAGTTCAGTCTCTGAGATTTCCGTGATCGCCAAATGCGCATGTGCAGGCCGGGCACTATCTGATAAGGGACCCATATTGATAAAACACCGGCCGTTCCTTCAGAGCGCATGCGCAGATGACATCAGCTGCATCTAAAATAAACATCTCCTAAAGAGCGCACATTTACTGTACCGATAGGTTGGCCTATAATTAGGCTCACCTCTAGGCACAAACAATTAATGGAAGTTTACTTTAACGGGGACACAGACAGCAATACAAACTGCCAGGGGTTCTAATCCATCTCCACTCTATGCAAAAAAGTTTTTCCATTAGTTCCACTTGGAACCAATGACCTGGGACAAGCATGTCAGCCAGGAGTTCTGCCTTCACTTGCTGCATGCTTGTTCCAGGTCATTGGCTCCAGGTAGTAAGAACACAGGGCAGACAGGTAACCAGTCCCACCGTGGCAATCCCCATATCATGCATGCAAGCCTCCCTCCCCTCAACTTCCACAGTGTGGTCCGCAGAGCTCGCACTCTATCACACACACAGGCCCCTCACCCAGCTGGGAGCAGTCGATGTCTCGGCTCCGCGCCCCTCCCTTGCTGGGGCTGACATGGAACTCCCAGGTCCCCTGCAGGTCCGGGAACGAGCAGTTGGCCGGGGTGTCGGCGGCGGCGGGCCCGCTCCATGACGCCAGCAACACGAACAGCAGCACCGAGCACACCTTCTCCATCCTGACTGACTTAGGGGGTTCCGGGCAGAGGAGGGTTAAATAGGGGGTCACATGACCCAGCGGGGGCGGGTCACGTGGGGGGGAAGTCATGTGCTCGGGTTGAACTTAGGGGAACAACAAGGGGGCGGGGCTAGCTGTGTGTGTGTGCAGCTCTGAGGGCTGACTGTAATTGATTAGAACATGAATAATAAGTCTAATGAATAGATATGGTATTATTCTAATTATATATATATATATATATATATATATATATATATACCCCTAATAAATACACACTATATTACCAAAAGTATTGGGACACCTGTCTTTCCATGCACATGAACGTTAATGGCATCTCAGTCTTCTCCCGCCAATTTGCACAAGGTGACCAACCCTCAATGGAGCCCAGTGGCCACTGGTGCTCAAAATTTTTGGGGGGTGCAAACAAACAAAAAAAAAAAAACATCAATTGCAGCTTCACTGTGCCCATCAATTACCACCACTGTGCCCATCAAACACAGCCACTGTGCCATAAAATTGTCGCCACCGTGCTATAAAATTGTCGCCACTGTGCCATACCATCAAACGCAGCCACTGTGCCATCAATTGTCGCCACTGTGCCCATCAAACGCAGCCACTGTGCCCATCAAACGCAGCCACTGTGCCATAAAATTGTTGCCACCGTGCCATAAAATTGTTGCCACTGTGCCATACCATCAAACGCAGCCACTGTGCCATAAAATTGTCGCCACCGTGCCATGCCATTAAACGCAGCCACTGTGCCATCAATTGTCGCCACTGTACCCATCAAACGCAGCCACTGTGCCCATCAAACGCAGCCACTGTGCCATAAAATTGTTGCCACTGTGCCATGCCATCAAACGCAGCCACTGTGCCATCAATTGTCGCCACTGTGCCCATAAAACGCAGCCACTGTGCCCATCAAACGCAGCCACTGTGCCATAAAATTGTCGCCACTGTGCCATAAAATTGTCGCCACTGTGCCATGCCATCAAATGCAGCTACTGTGCCATCAATTGTCGCCACTGTGCCATGCCATCAATTGTCGCCACTGTCCCATGCCATTGTCGCCACTGTCCCATCCCATGCCATTGTCGCCACTGTGCCATGCCATCAATTGTCACCACTGTGCCATGCCAAACGCAGCCACTGTGCCATGCCATTGTCGCCACTGTGCCCATCAATTGCCGCCAGTTTTCCCTGTAAAATGCTGCCAGATTGCCCCAAAATACCGCCAGATTGTGTCCCCCCCCCCCACGCCCTGCACCTACCTTTCTCGGGCAACCATCCTCCTCCACGATCCCTCGATGTCTTCTCCTGCCCTCGATGTCGCTTCAGCCAATCAGGTTACCGGTAACCAGATCCGGTGAACCTGATTGGCTGAGATGCGTGTCAGTGTTAACTGGGGAACGCACACCCCGTGCGTCCCCTGGTTAACTATTTGTTAGCCGATTACAGCTGGCTCTGATAGACACTTCCACAACCAACCAGCTGCCGTTATTCAGATGGTCGGCGCTCGCCAGGGGGACAGCCATCTGAATAATGGGTGGCAGTGGCGCCGGGACAATACATAGATGCATGCAATGCATGAATCTATGTATTGTTTTCAGTGGTGGTGCAGGAGCGAGAGGGGCGGTGCGCCCACTATGGACGAACCGCCACTGATGGAGCCGGTTCACACATCTCTGTGTGAATTGCACAGGGGTCCAATGCGTCTTTGGCTCAGTTACAGGTTTGAATTCGGGCCTCATTCGTCACTGAAACAGAGAAAAAGGACGCATCAGACCCCTGCTGTGAGCCCCATGCAAATTAAGACCCCTTTCACACTGGGGCGTTTTTCAGGCTCTTTAGCATTGCTTTCACACTAACGTGCCTGAAAAATGCCTCAGTGTGAAAGGGGTGTAAGTGTGAACCCAGTATTAGTCCGTAAGGTTCAATATTGAGTTGCCCCGCCCTTTGCAGCTATAACAGCTTCAACTCTTCTGGGAAGGCTGTCCACAAGGTTTAGGAGTGTGTCTATGGGAATGTTTGACCATTCTTCCAGAAGCACATTTGTGAGGTCAGGCACTGATGTTGAATAAGAAGGCCTGGCTCGCAGTCTCTGCTCTAATTTATCCCAAAGGTGTTCTGTCGGGTTGAGGTCAGGACTCTGTGCAGGCCAGTCAAGTTCCACCCCAAACTAACTCATTCATGCATGGACCTTGCTTTGTGCACTGGTGCGCAGTCATGTTGGAACAGGAAGGGGCCATCCCCAAACTGTTTCCACAAAGTTGGGCGCATGAAATTGCCCAAAATGTCTTGGTATGCTGACACCTTAAGAGTTCCCTTCACTGGAACTAAGGGGCCGAGCCCAACCCCTGAAAAACAACCCCACACCATAATACCCTCTCCACCAAGTGATTTGGGCCAGTGCACAAAGCAAGGTTCATAAAGACATGGATGAGTGAGTTTGGGGTGGAGGAACTTGATTGGCCTGCACAGAGTCCTGACCTCAACCTGATAGAACACCTTTGGGATAAATTAGAGCAGAGACTGGGAAATCGCCGCTCCAGCGCTGACATTGGCTGGCAATGACGTCACTCCCATGCATGCGCGCAGGAGACTTCTGTCCGGTAAGGTCCGGCGGCAGCCGGGCCTTTAGCCGAAGATCCCCGCTGCGCATGCGCCGCTGCAGTCAGCGGCGCATTGCGAGGGGAATATCTCCTAAACTGTAGAGGTTTAGGAGATATTCTTTATACTTACAGGTATAAAGAATATATACCTATAAGTGAAAGTGAAAGTGGTAGTACAGAGTATACTACCACTTTAAGGACCGCCGCACAACGATATATGGCACGGCTGGGCACATGGACGTATATATACGTCCCCTTTAAGAGCCCAGCCACGGGTCATGAGCGTGCCGCTGGTGGCGCGCTCGCGACCCAGTCCGAAGAACGGATCACAGGAGCTGAAGAACGGGGAGAGGTGAGTGTAAACACACCTTCCCCGCTCTTCACAGTGGCGCTGTCAGTGATCGTTTGTTCCCTGATATAGGGAACGACGATCACTGATGTCACGCCTCCAGTCCGGCCCCACTACAGTTAGAAACACACATGAGGTCACACTTAACCCCTTCAGCGCCCCCTAGTGGTTAACCCCTTCACTGCCATTTTAATTTTCACAGTAATCAGTGCATTTTTATAGCACTTTTCGCTGTGAAAATGACAATGGTCCCAAAAATGTGTCAACAGTGTCCGATGTGTCCGCCATAATGTCGCAGGTAACGAAAAAAAAATCGCTCATCGCCGCCATTAGAAGTAGAAAAAAATTATTAATAAAAATGCCATAAAACTATCCCCTATTTTGTAAACGCTATAAATTTTGCGCATACCAATCGATAAAGGCTTATTGCGATTTTTTTTAAGAAAAATATGTAGAAGAATACGTATCGGCTGAGGACTGAGGAAAAAAAATAATGGGGCAGATCCACAGAGAGAGTACGCTGGCGTATCTACTGATACGCCGGCGTACTTTCAAATTTCCCGCGTCGTATCTTTAGTTTGAATCCTCAAACCAAGATACAACGTCATCTGGGTTAGATCCGACAGGCGTATGGCTTCGTACGCCTTCGGATCTTAGATGCAATACTTCGGCGTCCGCTGGGTGGAGTTTGCGTCGTTTTCCGCGTCGGGTATGCAAATGAGCTATTTCCGACGATCCACGAACGTACGCGCGGCCGTCGCATTCTCTTACGTCGTCTCTAGTCGGCTTTTTCCGGCGTATAGTTAAAGCTGGTGTTTTGCGGCGTATAGTTAGACTTGCCATGTTAAGTATGGCCGTCGTTCCCGCGTTTCATTTGAAATTTTTTTTTTGCGTAAGTTGTCCGTGAATCGGGATGGACGTAATTCACGTCTATGTTAAAAAAAATGACGTCCTTGCGACGTCATTTAGCGCAATGCACGGCGGGAAATTTCGGGACGGCGCATGCGCATTTCATTTGGCGCGGGGACGTGCTTCATTTAAATGAAACACGCCCCCTAATCGCCGATTTGAATTCCGCCGCCAGAGATAGACTACGCCGCCGTAACTTACGGCGCGAAATCTTCCTGGATTCGAACTAAAGCCAGGTAAGGTACGGCGGCGTAGCGTATCTCTGATACGCTGCGCGGGTGCAGATCTCTGTGGATCTGCCCCAATGTTTTTATATCTTTTTTGGGAATATTTATTCATTTTTTTCAAAATTGTCGCTCTATTTTTGTTTATAGCACAAAAAATAAAAACCGCAGAGGTGATCAAATACCACCAAAAGAAAGCTCTATTTGTGGAAAAAAAAGGACGTCAATTTTGTTTGGGAGCCACGTCGCAGGACCGCGCAATTGTAAGTTACAGCGACGCAGTGCCGAATCGCAAAAAGGGGCAAGGTCCTTAACCTGCATAATGGTCCAGGTCTTAACCGGTTAAGCACTGTCCATGCGTTTTTTAGTGCAAAAAAATAGAAGGGTTGAATCCAGGAGATAAAGTCCTGGAAAAAAAACGTAATTTTTTAAGCATGCAACCGCTCCACATTATCAAATGTCTCTGCAGCATGTAGAGGGGAGATAACGCAGGAGCCGCTATCTTCAGTTGGAATTTGTAGATTTAAATCTGTTTGTCTTAAATGTTGTTTCTTCCCGTGTGATTACAAGCACAATGCCGTGTCAGCAGCTGGTTTCATGGCCTTGGATAAAAAGACTCCTTGCCTTGTCCTTATCCATAAGGGTGCTCTAGTTTCATGTCTTTGGAATCTGCTTATAGTGGTGTTACACCCAAAAGCAAATATTTATTAGATTGCAGCGTAACCACTTCAATACTGGGCACTTTTACCCCCTTCCTGCCCAGGCCAATTTTCAGCGCTGTCACCTTTGAATGACAATAGCGCGGTCATGCAACATTGCACCCATATGACATTTTTTCACACACTAAGACCCAGATTCACAAAGCACTTACGCCGACGTATAACAAGTTACGCCGACGTAAGTGCAAATGTGCGCCGTCGTATCTGTGCGCCAGACCCACAAACAGACATGCGCCTAAAACCAGGCTACACCACGTCGACGTAGCTTGCTCACGCCGGCGTAGGGTGGGCGCACATTTAGGCTGGGCGCATGGTGCCGCTCCCATTGTTTAGCCATTCAAACATGCAAATGAGGGAAATACAGCGATTCACGAACGTGCGTGTGGGCGGCGCATGCTACGCGAGATGCGCGTAAGTTTTACGTCCGGCGTAAAGTTATTCCCCATAAAGGAGGTGCAACCCGGCAACAGACATGCACAGGTCTGCACCAGGGAACACAAGCCGGCGTATTGTGCGTTGGACGTGTGTCTGGCTGGGCGTACGTTATGTTCACGGCGTACGCAGTGATCCGGCGTAGCTTAGGCAGTTTTGCCGGCGTGGTTGTGAGCAGGCGCATGGGGGTGCGTCCACGTCACGGCGCATGCGCAGTTCGTGATACGTACCTGTCTGGCGCTTGGCCCATCATTTGCATGGGGTAACGCCTCATTTGCATGGGTTCACGCCCACTTCCACCTACGCCGACATGCGCCTTCGAAACCCACGCCACGCTGGCGCAGCGTTGGGAGCACTGGATTGCTGAATGCAATGCTTGCCTCTCTGCGCTGCGTTGGCGTAGCGTACAGTGTTTACTCTATGGCGGCGTAATGTGTGCCCTGCTCTCTGTAAATCTGGGCCATAGAGCTTTCTTTCGGTAGTATTTAACCACTACATTACCAAGCCTGTTTCTGAGATTTGGTGTTTACACGTTAACATTTTTTTTTTTTTTGCTATAAAATTACTTAGAACCCCCAAACATTATATATATTTTTTCTAACACCCTAGTGAATAAAATGGCGGTTGTTGCAATACTTTCTGTCACACCATATTGGCGCAGCGGTCTTACAAGCGCACTTTTTTGGGAAAAAATACACTTTTTTGAATAAAAAAATAAGACAAAAGTAAAGTTAGCCCAATTTTTTTTATATTTCCGAAAGATAATGTTACGCCGAGTAAATTGATACCCAACATGTCACGCTTTAAAATTGCACCCGCTCGTGGAATGGCGACAAACTTTTATCCTTTAAAATCTCCATAGGCGATTTTTAAATTTTTTTACAGGTTGCATGTTTTGAGCCAGAGGAGGTCCAGGGCTAGAATTATTGTTCTTGCTCTACCAATCGCGGCGATAGCTCACATGTGTGGTTTGAACACAGTTTTCATATGCAGGCGCTACTCGCGTATGTGTTCGCTTCTGCACGCAAGCTCGGTGGGACGGGGCACATTTAAAAAAAAAAAATCTTATTTATTTTACCTTTTATTTTTTCACTGTTCTTATAAAAAAAAAAAAAACGGTGTCACTTTTATTCCTATTAAAAGGAATGTAAACACTCCTTGTAATAGAAAAAAGCATGACAGGTCCTCTTAAATATGAGATCTGGGGTCCAAAAGACCTCACATCTCATATTTGGACTTAAATGCAATAAAAAATTAATTGTCATTTGAAAAAATAAATAATAAAAAGTCCCTTTAAGAGCTATGGGCGGAAGTGACGTTTTGACGCCGCTTCCATCCTGCAATGACTTGGAGACGGGTAGGGGCCATCTTCCCCTCACTCGTCTCCATGTCAGGCTAGGGACAGGTCCGGATCGCCTCCGCCGTTACTGACGGCCACGGTAAGCAGCGGAGGGCACCTGAGGGCATTCGCCACCGATTAAACGTGATCCACCGCAGAAACCACTTTTATCTGAAAGCGAACCGCCGGCTCTTGAAGAGGATACCGGGGTTATGGTAGCTAGCTGCTGCCATAACAACGGTATTCCTCTTTAACCACTTCCCGACGGCCGTACGACTTTATACGGCCGCAGGGTGGTTCTAAATCTCCGGTAGGCCGTGTTTTTACGGCCTCCGCTCCTCCTGGCCACTGGGGGGCGCAGGCGCCCACCGCATCACTGGGATGCCGATGCGCGTGCCTGGCAGCCGCGATGTCCGCCAGGCTCCCGCGATCGCGGGCAACAGAGACAAGGACGTGGATCTGTGTGTGTAAACACACAGATCCACGTCCTGTCAGGGAGAGAGGAGACCGATCTGTGTCTCTTGGACACAGATCGGTCACCTCCCCCAGTCACACCCCTTCCCCCACAGTTAGAACACTAAGCAGTATACACATTTAACCCCTCCCTCACCCTCTAGTGTTAACCCCTTCAATGCCAGTCACATTTATACAGTAATTAGTGCATATTTATAGCACTGATCGCAGTATAAATGTGAATGGTCCCAAAAATGTGTCAAAAGTGTCCGATGTGTCCGCCATTATAATGTCGCAGTACCGATAAAAATCGCAGATCGCCGCCATTACTAGTAAAAAAAAAAAAAAAATAATAATAATTCTGTCACCTATTTTGTAGGCGCTATAACTTTTGCGCAAACCAGTCGCTTATTGCGATTTTTTTTTTTTTTTTACCAAAAATATGTAGAATACGTATCGGCCTAGACTGAGAAAAAAAATATGTAAAAAATTGAGCTATTTATTACAGCAACAAGTAAAAAATATTTTTTATTTTTTTCAAAATTGTCGCTCTATTTTTGTTGATAGCGCAACAAATAAAAACCACAGAGGTGATCAAATACCACCAAAAGAAAGCTCTATTTGTGGGAAAAAAAGGACGTCAATTTTGTTTGGGAGCCACGTCACACGACCGCGCAATTGTCAGTCAAAGCGACGCCGTGCCGAATCGCAAAAAGTGCTCTGGGCAGGAAGGTTGTTTAAGTGCCCAGTAAGGAAGTGGTTAAAGAGAGGACGTTTATAGTCGTATGGCAGGAAGGAAGTGGTTAATAACCACTTCTTTTTTTTTTTGCTAAATAAATGAAAAAAGACTGAAAAAAAAATCAGTTTTCTTTGTTTCTGTTATAAAATTTTGCAAATAAATATTCTTTCTTTTATAACTTTAAGCCACAAAGTATTCCGCTACATTTCTTTGGTGAGAATAACCCCCCAGAAAGTGTTTATTGTTTAGAGCCCATTCACATCTAGGCGACAAAACGCCCGACGCCGGACGCTTGTGCCGCTAGAGGGGAGAATTCCCATTGCTGTCTATGGAGATGGTTCACCTCATAGACGCCGTACGCCTGCCGCCTGAAAAAAAGTCCCGGACCCTTTTTTTCAGGCGGCATTGGCGTTCGGCCATACAAAGCAATGGCAAGGCTTTGTAAAAAATAAAAAAAATAAAAGTTACACACTCGCGGCAAAATACGCCGCGTACACGGCGTATCTTGTCGCGGAGGTGTGAATGGAGCCTTAGTCTGTAGGAGTTTTATAGAATCCACAACCTATGGTATGTTTATAGTATATGAAAATTGATCAATCCTGATGTACTGACAGCCTATTTTATTTCTTGAGGCTGAAAAGTCCAGGACAGTACAAATATCCCCCAAATTACCCTTTTTTTTAAAGTAGACTGTCCAAGGTGTTTAGTAAGATGCCCCGCGAGGGAAACATTCCTCTGATTGGCTGCTGGAGAAAGGCGACTCCGCCTAGACTCCTCTGGCGCCACCCGTCACCCAGAGATGGAAAGATATCTCTGGAACACAAAATGGAACCACAGGACAGCCCAGCCTGGCAGAAACCCAATTTGCACAAATAACATGGATGAGAGCAAAATAACTCTCTCATCCCCCTCTAAATTTAACAAAGCACCTGTACTGAAAGTACACAGGCGCTACACTTTATTTAACCGCTTAACGACCGCTGCATGTATATGTACGTCCACAGAATGGCACGTTCAGGTATATGGGTGTACATGTACGTCCCTGCCTTTCCGCGGGACGGGGGTCCGATCGTGACCCCCCCCCGGTACATGCGGCGGTCGGAAACCCGCGGGGAGCGATCCGGGACGAGGGCGGGGCTATTCGTTTCTAGCCGCCCCCTCGCGATCGCTCCCCAGAGCTGAAGAACGGGGAGAGCCGTATGTAAACACGGCTTCCCCGTGCTTCACTGTGGCGGCTGCATCGATCGAGTCATCCCTTTCATACGGAGACTCGATCGATGACGTCAGTCCTACAGCCACACCCCCCTACAGTTGTAAACACACACTAGGTGAACCCTAACTCCTACAGCGCCCCCTGTGGTTAACTCCCAAACTGCAACTGTCATTTTCACAATAAACAATGCAATTTAAATGCATTTTTTGCTGTGAAAATGACAATGGTCCCAAAAATGTGTCAAAAGTGTCCGCCATAATGTCGCAGTCACGAAAAAAATCGCTGATCGCCACCATTAGTAGTAAAAAAATTAAAAAATAATAAAAATATCCCCTATTTTGTAAACGCTATAAATTTTGCGCAAACCAATCGATAAACGCTTATTGCGATTTTTTTTACCAAAAATAGGTAGAAGAATACGTATCGCCCTAAACTGAGGAGAATTTTTTTTTATATATGTTTTTGGGGGATATTTATTATAGCAAAAATTAAAAAATATTGCATTTTTTTTTCAAAAATGTCGCTCTATTTTTGTTTATAGCGCAAAAAATAAAAACCGCAGACGTGATCAAATACCACCAAAAGAAAGCTCTATTTGTGGGAAAAAAAGGACATCAATTTTGTTTGGGAGCCACGTCGCACGACCGCGCAATTGTCTGTTAAAGCGACACAGTGCCGAATCGCAAAACCTGGCCTGGGCATTTAGCTGCCTAAAGGTCCGGGGCTTAAGTGGTTAAATAAACAAAACAAAAAATGGGTACTCACATGTAGACAAAAACAGTATGGCATATAATGTTGACAAAAAGTCTGATGCCTGGAAACGTTGTGACGTTCGTAGCGTGTTCTACCGGTTTCGTCGTGTGACTTCATCTGGAACACCTGTTCCAGATGAAGTCACACTCATTCTACGGCGGCAGGTCGGCTCTCCTGGGCGAGAGCCCGTCATACTACGTCGGCTCTCTTTGCGGCCACTAGGGGCGCGCGCGCCCCCCGCTCGTCCGTGACTCCCGTGCGGGTGCCCGGCGGGCGAGATCGCCGCCGGGCACCCGCGATCGCTCGTTACAGAGCGGGGACCGGGAGCTGTGTGAGTAAACACACAGCTCCCGGTCCTGTCAGGGGAGAAATGCTGATCTTCGGTTCATACAATGTATGAACAGAAGATCAGTGTTTCCCCTAGTGAGGCCACCCCCCCCCCCCACCGCAGTAAGAACACACCCAGGGACATACTTAACCCCTTCCCCGCCCCCTAGTGTTAACCCCTACACTGCCAGTGGCATTTTTATAGTAATCTAATGCATTTTTATAGCACTGATCGCTATAAAAATGCCAATGGTCCCAAAAATGTGTCAAAATTGTCCGAAGTGTCCGCCATAATGTCGCAGTACCGAAAAAAAATCGCTGATAGCCGCCATTACTAGTAAAAAAAATATATTAATAAAAATGCCATAAAAATACCCCCTATTTTGTAAACGCTATAACTTTTGCTCAAACCAATCAATAAACGCTTATTGCGATTTTTTTTAACGAAAAATATGTAGAAGAATACGTATCGGCCTAAACTGAGGAAAAACATTTTTTTTTATATATATATGTTTTTGGGGAATATTTATTATAGCAGAAAGTAAAAAATATTATTTTTTTTCAAAATTGTCGCTCTATTTTTGTTTATAGCGCAAAAAATAAAAACCGCAGAGGTGATCAAATACCACCAAAAGAAAGCTCTATTTGTGGGGAAATTTTGTTTGGGAGCCACGTCGCACGACCGCGCAATTGTCAGTTAAAGCGACGCAGTCTCGAATCGCAAAAAGTGCTCTGGTCCTTGGGCAGCAATATGGTCCGGGGGTTAAGTGGTTAAAGGGTTAACCCCCGGGTACAGGAATTTGACGTTTTTCACATTTTCTTTACCTAGCAGTGTTTACATATAGGCACAATAGCACTTTAATTTGCACAGCACTGTGATATATATTTTATGTAATTTTTTTATTTATTTTCATAGCTGCATTTATGATATACACTGTGGAATCATTCTAGTAGTTTACATAGGCACTTGGCACTTTGGAACGTTTAGCACTTTGTGTATTTTTTGCACACTGCACCTTACACTAGGAGCCTCTTTTATGGAGCATTTGTCTCCGTAGGACCAGCGCCAACTCTACTTTCTTTTTCTTCTCAACACTTTCTTGCTCCACTTAGGTGGAAGCAATTAGTAGAGGTAGCTGTCCACTGATCACCTTCAACCATACCTAGTCCAACACCAAATACTTTTGCTGTCACTAGTGTTTTTACTTGCACTGATTTATTTTAACACATATATTGTTTTAAATTTAACCGATGGATTCCTAACCGATTCTTTTCATCTACTGTGAGGTGTGCGACGAAAAGGGCCAGCACCTGCTAGCGTGCTGTGGAGGTGATACAGGTGGAGACCAACCTTGAGCAGCGATTATCTTCTATTAACCACTTCCATACAGGGCACTTGTAAAAACTGGTGCGTTTTTGCAGCGTTTTCGCTGTAAAAATAACGCTCATAAAACGCTCCCCATACCCCTCTCCATTGAAATGAATTAAAAAACGCTGTAAAAACGCAATAAAACGCATTAAAATCGGAGCGTTAATATCACGGTAAAACACCGCGTCTTTAACGCCATTTTACCGCGTTTTTACAGAGTTTTTACTGCGTTTTTAATTCATTTCAATGGAGAGAGGCATGGGGAGCGTTTTAATAGCGCTATTTTTACCGCTAAAACGCGGCAAAAACGCACAAGTGTGAAAGGGCCCTTATACACCTTCCCGCCCAGACCAATCTTTAGCTTTCAGTGCTGTTGCACTTTGAATGACAATTGCGCGGTCATGCTACACTGTGTCCAAACAAAATTTTTATCATTTTGTACCCACAAATAGAGCTTTCTTTTGGTGGTATTTGATCACCTCTGGGATATTTATTTTGGGCAAAAAAAAAAAAAAAAATGACTGAAAATTTAGAAAAAAAATGTTTTTTTTGTTTCTGTTATAAAACATTGTAAATAAGTATGTTTTCTCCTTCACTGATGGTATTGCACTGACGGGCACCGATAAGGTGGCACTGATGTGGTGGCATTGATGGGCACTGATGGGCAGCACGGATGGGCACTGATAGGCAGCACGGATGGGCTCGGATAGGCGGCACGGCTGGGCACGGATAGGCGGCACGGCTGGGCACGGATAGGCGGCACGGCTGGGCGCGGATAGGCGGCACGGATGGGCGCGGATAGGCGGCATGGATGGGCACGGATAGGCGGCACAGATGGGCACTGATAGGTGGCACGGATGGGCATAGATGGGCACTATTGTATGTGTTGTACTAATGGATGCCAATCAGTGCCAAACAATGCCTGCCAATCAATGATGCCCATTGTGGGCACTGATTGGCATCCATTGCGGCACTGATTGGCATCCATTTTTTGTGTCTTCATCCCTGGTGGTCTAGGGTGGCATACCTTTATTTTTTTAATCCCTGGTGGTCTAGTGGGCATCCCTGGTGGTCCAGTGGGCATCCTCGGGGGGGGGGGGGGCTGTGCTGATGATCGATCAGCACAAACCCCCCCCCCCCCTGTCACAGGAGCAGACGATCGGCTCTCCTCTAATAGCGTCTGACAGACGCGAGTATGGAAAAGCCGATTACCGGCTTTTCCTGTTTACATCGTGATCAGCCGTGATTGGACACGGCTGATCACGTGGTAAAGAGTCTCCGTGAGAGACTCTTTACCTTGATCGGTGTTGCGGGGTGTCAGACTGACACCCTGCAACAACGATCGCCGCGATGCGCGCCCCCGGGGGCGCGCAGCAGCTCAGAATCCTGAGGACGTCATATGACGTCCAGTCAGGATTCTACAACCACTTTGCCGACGTCAATTTGTCATTGGCGGGCGGCAAGTGGTTAAGTATAAAGCCTCATACACACGATTGGATTTCCATCGGACAATTCTGTGGAATTTTGTGTGAAGGGCGTTGGCCGTGAACTTGTTCTGCAGACAGATGGCAGGACTTAATTAGCCAACATTTACAAGTCAGTTAGCATTGGTTCGGAGCATGCGTGTTTGCACTTTGGATTTTTTTCCAACGGACTTGTGTACGCACGATCAGATAATCCGACAAGACACATTTGTTGTCAGAAAATTCGAAAGCATGCTATAAAACATTTTCACCCAAGGATAACTGTGGTTTTCCAATCTATCTTAGTCCAGCATGTTGCTAATCTGGTGATCTGGTGGCTTTTCCCTGTTGGCTTTGCAGAACTACAGTATTTCCAAACACACCCACTGAAGGCTCTTTGCTTGTTCTTATGAACTGTAGTGTCAGTACTAAGTTTTGTAACATTACTTCATAACACAACCACTAACTAGATTCAGACCTACCTGATGCCGCGTACACACAATCCTTTTTTCGGCTTGTAAAAAAACATTTTTTCAGCCTCTAGAAAAAACGTTGTTTTTTCCAACTTCATCATTAAAACGACGTTGAACACACACGATCATTAAAAAAAAAAAAAAGAAAATTCTAGCAAAGTGCAGTGATGTACAACACGTACGACGGCACTATAAAGGGGAAGTTCCATTCGGACGGCGCCACCCTTTGGGCTGCTTTAGCTGATTTTTTGTTAGTAAAAGACGATTCACGCTTTTCTGTCTGTTACAGCGTGATGAATGTGCTTACTCCACTATGAACAGTAGTTTTACCAGAACGAGTGCTCCCGTCTCATAACTTGCTTCTGAGCATGTGCGGGTTTTTCACATTGTTTTAGCCCACACACGATCCTTTTTTACAACCCGAAAAAACGACATAGTTTAAAGCGTCGTTAAAAAATGCAGCATGTTCAAATTTTTGTTTTGGTCGTTTTTCAGAACCCGAAAAATGATGTGAAGCCCACACACAATCATTTTAACCCTTTCACGCCGACGGAACGCATATATGCGTCCTCGGCTTTCGGGGGTTATACCGCAGGCATCATCCCGGTACCGTTGTTTAGAGCCGGCGATCGGCTATCCAGACATAACAACCAATGCGGCTAAAAGCCGCTCGGTTGTTATGCCGGAGGAGCGGGAGTGGACATCCCGCCGCCTCTCGCCGCTCTGACCGTGCCTCCCGGCCCACCTGGAGACCCGATCCCCGCTGCGGCACTTTCAGTGTCCAGGCGCGCTCTGAAACAAAGCCGTAGGCGGCTTTGATTCAGTTACCGCATTGAAAACACGGAAGCGGCGTCATGACGTCACTTCCGGGTTTCTCGGCTGCCAATGGCGCCGGATTTAAAAAAGTACACAGTATTCAGAATCGCCGTTTTCGGCGATTTGAATACTTTGAAGTGCAAAGGAGGGCTCGGGGGTCTTTTAGACCCCCGATCCCTCCATAAAGAGTACCTGTCACCACCTATTACTGTCACAAGGGATGTTTACATTCCTTGTGACAGCAATAAAAGTGATCAAAGTGTAAAAAAAAAAAAAAACACAATTTAATATTATAAAAAAAAATTAAATAAGAAAAATATTTTTTTTTTAAAGCGCCCCCCTCCCCGCGAGCTTGCGCAACAAAGAAAACGCATACGGAAGTCGCGCCCGCATATGAAAACGGTGTTCAAATCACACATGTGAGGTATCGCCGCGATCGTCAGAGTGAGAGCAATAATTCTAGCACTAGACCTACTCTGTAACTCTAACCTGGTAACCGTAAAAAAAGTTTAAAGCGTCACCTATGGAGATTTTTAGGTACCGAAGTTTGTCGCAATTCCAGGAGTGCGTGCAATTATAAAGCGTGACATGCTTGGTATCTATTTACTCGGCGTAACATCATCTTTCACATTATGCAAAAAAATTGGGCTAATTTTACGTTTTCATTTTTTTAAAATTCATGAAAGTACATTTTTACCAAAAAGTTGTGTTTAAAACACCGCCGCACAAATACCGTGTGACATAAAATATTGCAAAAATCGCCATTTTATTCTCTAGATTCTCTGCTAATATATATATATATATATATATATATATATATATATATATATATAATGTTTGGGGGTTTTAAGTAATTTTCTAGCCAAAAATATGGATTTTAACTTGTATTTTTTTATAATGTTGTTTTTTTACATGCCGAAAAATTATCGTGTGTACGCGGCATGAGAGTTTGTACTTGTTTGGTGTGATGTCAAGCAGAGGTAGAGAGGAGGTAAGTATGATGTGGTTTCCAATGGGTACCACCTACTAGGGCCTAGTACACACGAGAGGATTTATCCGCGGATACGGTCCACCGGACCGTTTCCGTGGATAAATCCTCTCGAGGATTTCCGAGGATTTTGATCCGATGGAGTGTACTCACCATCGGATCTAAATCCGCGCCGAAATCCCATCGCGATGACGTGTCGCCGCGATGATGACGCGGCGACGTGCGCGACGCTGTCATATAAGGAATTCCACGCATGCGTCTAATCATTACGACGCATGCGGGGGATTGATTCGGACGGATTGATCCGGTGAGTCTGTACAGACCAGCGGATCAATCCGTTGGGATGGATTCAAGCGGATAGATTTTAAAGCATGTCTTAAAATTTTTATCCGCTGGAAATCCATCCCAGGGGATAAAAATACGCGGAAACAGATCCGCTGGATTGTACACATCAGGGGATCCGCTGGAGCCGGTCCGCGGATCAATTCCAGCGGATGGATCCTCTCGTGTGTACGGGGCCTAGGAGTTATCAGTGATCTTTACAAGATGTTCTTCTGCAGATCATATTCAAAATTGTGCAAATTCTGACATTTTAGATGGAGTTAAAAAAAAAGAAGCTTATTGGCATTTACCTTATGCTCTTGTAACCGAATAGGAAGTTATATTTTTAATGGCGCTGAGATTTTCCTTTGGCTTCCCCTTCCGAAATTAAATCAACACATGACAATTGCAAATACAAACTGACGTTTAACCTCTTCCTCTTATCTTTTCCATTACAAAGCAGAAAATCTGCATATACACTACCAAATGGCTAACCACACCAACTTAGCATTTCACAATCCCTCATTGCTTCATTCATGTGGGCCTGCCACCCGCACGTGACACGTCTCAGGCAAATACTCGAAAAAAAAAAAGTATATTTTGAAATAGCCCAATTGCCCTTAATCATTATTTTTTTTTTAGACCATGTTTCATGACTGACCCACATTTAGGGTGTAACATGAAATATGGTTGCATACATCTCCCAACTACCCCTCAAGTGGAAGGACTTTCCCTCTCTCTTGTGCAGCTTGAGTTGCCCTCTTTTTGGTCTGATGTGTAAACCTCTATACAAAATGTTCTATTTTACCTCCAATCAAATTCAGCCACTGTGCCATCAAATGCCGGCACTGTGCCATCAAATACTGCAACTGTGCCCATCAAATGCAGCCACTGTGCCATCAATTACCGCCACTGCCCATCAAATGCCCATCAAATGCCGCTACTATGCCTATCAAACCCAGCCACTGTGCCCATCAAACGCAGCCACTGTGCCCATGAAATACCACCACTGTGCCATCAAATGCCAACACTTTGCCCATCAATCGCAGCCACTGTACCATCGAACGCAGCCACTGTGCCCATCGGACGCAGCCACTGTGCCATCAAATGCCGCCACTGTGCCATCAAATGCCACCACTGTGCCATAAAATGACGCCACTGTGCCCATCAATTGCAGCCACTGTGCCATCAAACGCAGCCACTGTGCCCATCGAACGCAGCCACTTTGCCCATCGAACGCAGCCACTGTGCCATCAAATGCTGCCACTGTGCCCATCAAATGCTGCCACTGTGCCCATCAAATGCAGCCACTGTGCCATCAATTGGCGCCACTGTGCCATCAAATGCTGCCACTGTGCCCATCAAATGCTGCCACTGTGCCCATCAAATGCAGCCACTGTGCCATCAATTGGCGCCACTGTCCATCAAATGCCGCCACTGTTCCATCAAATGATGCCACTGTGCCATCAAATGACATCACTGTGCCATCAATTGCAGACAATGTGCCCATCAAACGCAGACACTGTGCCATCAAATGCCGCCACAGTGTCATCAAATGCTGCCACTGTGCCATCAAAGACTGCCACTGTGCCCACCCCAAATGCCACCACTGTGCCACCAATTTCAGCCACTGTGCCATCAAATGCAGCCACTGTGCCCATCAAGCACAGCCACTGTGCCATCAAATGCCGCCACTGTGCCCATCAAATGCCCCCACTGTGCCATCATATGCTGTCCTTGTGCCCATCAAATGCTGCCACAGTGCCATCAAATGCCACCACTGTGCCCATCAAATTCCACTCCTGTGACCCCCCGCCAACTCGCCGTCTGCCGAGCATTTACCCAATCTCAGTGGCGGGTCAGGCATCGGGTGACTGCGGCGAGTTAGGGAACCTTGCACTGGGTCAGGCAGCCGCTGCTGTGTCCTCCATGCGTCTCCTCCCCCCTCATGATAGGTGTCCAATCGCAGCACCTGTACTTTCAGCCAGTCAGGTGACGGGTATCAGACCCGCGCTACCTGATTGGTGGAGAGGCGGTTCAGTATTAGAAAAGAGATTGTTGATGGAAAAATTGAGAACCAGCTCTCATACATTTGTTGTTGGAAATTCCGACAGCAAATGTCCAATGGAGCCTACACACGGACGGATTTTCCGTCAAAAAGCTCACATCAAACATTTGTTGTCGGAAATTCCGACCGTGTGTACGCGGCATAACACACCTCGGTGGACTGCGAGCGCAATGTTTTGCACTCGCAGTTCACCCATTTTTTTTAAGCCTATGGCTCTAATCAGGTGCTTCAAGAACACCCCGCCGCCGCTGTTATTCAGGCGCCCGGTGTCCGAAAAGGGGCTGGACGCCTGAATAGGGAGTGGCGTCGGCAGCCATGAAAAGATTCATGCTAAGCATGAATCTATTCATTAGTCATAAAGGGGGTGGCTGGAGAAAGGGGGGCAGTGCCCGTGCACCCTTATCGATGCACCGCCGCTGGTTTCAGACACCCAACTTATGAAACAATTAACCACATTTCCCAAAAAAACAACCAGAAAAGTTTTTCAAAATTTGGACACCTTCGTTGATGCATAAAGACCTTTTGCCCCTTCCTCTCCTCCCCCACACATCCCATACCCCCCCCCTTTTAAATATTTTTAAAAGGGGGGGGGGTATGGGCTTATTCCATATATTTAACTTGATAAAACAGACCATGGCAGGACCATGATACAGCCAATATGGAGAATTAGCATAAACATGTTTTCTGACTTACTTTTTTCTGCAGCTTGTATATCCTAACTGGCTGACCCTCACAAATGGGAATTGACTGTGAAATGTATGCTCATGTTCCTGAATATTTTATTGTCTTTGTATGCAGTATTATCTGCCCTGCAACTTGGTCGCTTCAGCCCCCTTACTGACCAGAGCACTTTTTACAATTTGGCACTGCATCGCTTTAACTGACAATTGCACCAAAACAAAATTTGCATCCTTTTTTCCCACAGATAGAGCTTTCTTTTGGTGGTGTTCGATCACCTCTGCGGTTTTTATTTTTTGCGCTATAAACAAAAGAACAGCGACAATTTTGAAAAAAACACAATGGGGCAGATCCACAGAGATCTGCACCCGTGCAGCGTATCAGAGATACGCTACGCCGCCGTACCTTACCTGGCTTTAGTTAGAATCCAGGAAGATTTTGCGCCGTAAGTTATGGCGGCGTAGTCTATCTCTGGCGGCGGAATTCAAATCGGCGATTAGGGGGCGTGTTTCATTTAAATGAAGCGCGTCCCTGCGCTGAATGAACTGCGCATGCGTCGTCCCGAAATTTCCCGCCATGCATTGCGCTAAATTACTTTGCTAGGACGTCATTTTTTTTAACATAGACGTGAGTTACGTCCATCCCGATTCACGGACGACTTACGCAAAAATAAATAAAAAATTCAAATGAAACGCGGGAACGACGACCATACTTAACATGGCAAGTCTAACTATACGCCGCAAAACACCAGCTTTAACTATACGCCGGAAAAAGCCGACTAGAGACAACGTAAGAGAATGCGTCGGCCGCGCGTACGTTCGTGGATCGTCGGAAATAGCTAATTTGCATACCCAACGCGAAAAACGACGCGAACTCCGAAGTATTGCATCTAAGATCCGAAGGCGTACGAAGCCGTACACCTGTCGGATCTAACCCAGATGCTGTTGTATCTTGTTTTGAGGATTCAAACTAAAGATACGACGCGGGAAATTTGAAAGTACGCCGGCGGCACCGTACTCTCTCTGTGGATCTGCCCCAATATCCTTTACTTTTTGCTATAATAAAGATCCCAATTTTTTTTCAAAGAAATACATTTTTTAGGACAATATGTATTCTACATATTTTTGGTAAAAAAAAAAATCGCAATAGGTGTATATTGATTGGTTTGCGCAAAAGTTACAGCGTCTACAAAATAGGGCATAGAATTATGGCATTTTTATTATTATTTTTTTTTATTAGTAATGGCGGCGATCTACGGTTTTTATCTGGACTGCAACATTATGGTGGACACATCGGACACTTTTGACAAATTTTTGGGACCATTGACAATTTTACTGCGATCAGTGCTAAAAAAAATGCAGATTACTGTAAAAATGTCACTGGCAGGGAAGGGGTTAACACTAGGGGACGATAAAGGGGTTAACTGTGTTCCCTTTCTGTGTTCTAACTGAAGGGGGAATGGGACTTACTAGGGGAAATAACAGATCACTGTTCATACATTGTATGAACACACGATCAGTCATTTGTCCCCTGAAAGAACTGGGAGCTGTGTGTTTACACACACAGATCCCGGTTCTCGCTCCGTCTCGAGCGATCGTGGGTGCATCAGCATCAGCTCTGGGGGTGATGGCAAAGCGACGTAACATAACGTCGTTTCACCCAGCCAAACCATGCTAAAAAATAAATAAAATAGTTACATATTTAAAAAAAAAAATCAAAAGAGCATGCTGAGTCGCATGCAACAGGGAATTGTGTATATGGGGGTGGAGGTCTGCTTTAACCCTTTCCCACTCTGTTAAAAAATAAAAAAATAAAAATAAATGAATGGGCATACACTTTAACCACTTGCCGCCCGCCAATGACAGATTGATGGCGGCAAAGTGGTTGTAGAATCCTGACTGGACGTCATATGACGTCCTCAGGATTCTGAGCCGCTGCGCGCCCCCGGGGGCGCGCATCGCGGCGATCGTTGTTGCAGGGTGTCAGTCTGACACCCCGCAACACCGATCTAGGTAAAGTGTCTCTCACGGAGACACTTTACCACGTGATCAGCCGTGTCCAATCACGGCTGATCACGATGTAAACAGCAAAAGCCGGTAATCGGCTTTTCCTCACTCGCGTCTGTCAGACGCGAGTAGAGGAGAGCCGATCGGCTGCTCCTCTGACAGGGGGGGTTTGTGCTGATCGATTATCAGCACAGCCCCCCCTGAGGATGCCCACTGGACCACCAGGGATGCCCACTGGACCACCAGGGATTCCACTAGATCACCAGGGATTTAAATCAAAGGTATGCCACCCTAGACCACCAGGGATGACACATAATGGATGCCAATCAGTGCCACAATGGATGCCAATCAGTGCCCACAATGGGCATCACTGATTGGCAGGCATTGTTTGGCACTGATTGGCATCCATTAGTACAACAAATTAGTTAGTGCCCATCTATGCCCATCCATGCCGCCTATCAGTGCTCATCCATGCCGCCTATCAGTGCCCATCCATGCCACCTATCAGTGCCCATACGTGTCGCCTATCCCTGCCCATCCATGCCGCCTATCCCTGCCCATCCGTGCCACCTATCCGTGCCGCCCATCCTTGCCGCCCATCAGTGCCGCATATTGGTGCCCATCATCAATGCCACCACATCAGTGCCACCTCATCGGTGCCCATCAGTGCCATCTTATCAGTGCCAGTCAGTGCAGTACCATCAGTGCCCATTAGTGAAGGAGAAAACGTACTTATTTACAATGTTTTATAACGGAAACAAAAACATTTTTTTTTTTCTAAATTTTCGGTCATTTTTTTATTTTTTTTGCAGAAAATAAAAATCCCAGAGGTGATCAAATACCACCAAAAGAAAGCTCTATTTGTGGGTACAAAATGATAAAAATTTAGTTTGGGTACAGTGTAGCACGACCGCGCAATTGTAATTTAAAGTGCAACAGTGCTGAAAGCTAAAAATTGGTCTGGGCGGGAAGGTGTATAAGTGCCCTGTATGGAAGTGGATAAAGCAGTATTAAACCCAAAAACACAATTGTAATAAATTGCAGCCTGCCAATCCTTATATGTAGTGGCTGTATTATTATTTATTTGTTTGTCTTTTCCCTCCTTATTTTCACCTGATGATCATGCCAGTAACACACTTCCTGCCTTAGGGTGTCTCCACCCCAACTCAAGCAAGCTTCTGGAACAGGTATAGTAGCAGCAAATGTCACTGGGATCCTACATGCATAGTGCCCCATGATTGGTGTCAGTGGGAAAAATAGTGCCTTGCCATTGATGTCAGTGAAAAGAATAGTGCCCCGTTGATGGTGTTAGTGGGAGGAACATCCCCCAAAGGCCGGATAAAGGCAAGCAAAGGGCCACATTTGGCCCCCGGGCTGCAGTTTGAAGACCACTGTTCTAGAACCTTCTAGAGGGCAGGAAAAGCAATCAAGTCTGCAGCCTATGAGACACAGAACAGTCTTAAGCAATCACAGCTTGCTCCACTGATTACAAGGAA
Source organism: Rana temporaria (assembly GCF_905171775.1). Lineage (NCBI taxonomy): Eukaryota > Metazoa > Chordata > Amphibia > Anura > Ranidae > Rana > Rana temporaria. The sequence goes on from NC_053490.1 coordinate 39,407,282, forward strand.
GCCAAAAAGGAGACCTAAATCAAGCTTACCTTTCTAATAATGTATCAAAGAGGGTGCTACACATAGATAAATTAAAGGGGTTGTAAAGGTAACAATTTTTTCCTTAAATAGCTTCCTTTACCTTAGTGCAGTCCTCCTTCACTTACCTCATCCTTCCATTTTGCTTTTTAATGTCCTTATTTCTTCTGAGAAATCCTCACTTCCTGTTCTTCTGTCCTGTACTCCACACAGTAATGCAAGGCTTTCTCCCTGGTGTGGAGTGTCGTGCTCGCCCCCTCCCTTGAGGGGGGAGGGGGCGAGCAGGAGAGTCAGGACGCCCACTAACACACAGCTCCTTTCTCTATCTGCAACGCAAAGAGCGTCCTGACTCTCCTGCTCACCCCCTTCCCCCTCAAGGGAGGGGGACGAGCACAACACACCACACCAGGGAGAAAGCCTTGCATTACTGTGTGGAGTTACAGGCAGAAGAACAGGAAGTGAGGATTTCTCAGAAGAAATAGAGACATTTAAAAGCAAAATGGAAGGATGAGGCAAGTGAAGGAGGACTGCACTAAGGTAAAGGAAGCTATTTAGGGAAATTTATTTTACCTTTACACCCCAGTTAGAGCTGATCATTGTGTAGCATGACCCCCTTGGGGAACTACTTGGATTTACCTGCTCATCCGCATCACCATGACCCTGTTAACATTCCAACCCACCTGACACTCTGGGTTCAGACATCTTTGCACCACCTGAAGTAATAAGTCAAACAACTCAGTGCGTTTATATTCTAATAACTTTTACTGGAGTACTTCAAAGAAGATCTTGTTTCACAGTAGAGGTAATAGATCAACTGAGCTTTGAATAACGATACTAGTTTAGCAGAAGTATTCCTCTAAAATAATACAAGCTAAAGCAGTTTGGAAATAATAGAATATTATATACACATATGTACAATGAAATACCACTTGGGCATGACCTGAAAGGATAAGCAAGAGTTAAGCATTAATTCTGACAGTACTTCTATGAGCCGGTTCACACTGGGGCGACTCAGCCACCTGACAAGTCGCGTCCCATTCTATTCAATAGAACCGTTCTAATAGGAGCGACACAAGAGGCTTCGACTTAGAAAAAGGTTCTTGTACGACTTCGGGGGCGACTCGGGGCGACTTGCATTGACTTCTATACAGAAGTCATTTTGCAAGTCGCCTCTGAAGTCGTCTTCAGGACGCCTTGCTGAGTCGCCCCCAAAGTCGTGCCGCCCCAGTGTGAACCGGCTCTAAAGGGAAACCCAAAACGGCCCATATTAACCTTTAATCCTAATGAGAGATCACACAAAAAACAAGAATGGTATGAGGGCCCTTTGAGCAGTAATAACAGCAATGCCCCCATTGCAGGCCTGATGGTTTTCACCGACAGTCATATTCAATAAGGTGCTATAACATGGTAATAGTATTTCTTGGAATGGTTGAAGCTAAAGATGTCTATGTACAGTGTTCAAATAGGAGCGCAGTAAAGTATTCTCAAGGTAAAGCTGTCTGTCCCAGTGTAACACCAAGGAAAGGTTTGCAAAGGTGGGAAATTGCCCTCTCACCAACGACCAGGCCGATTAGATGCCTTCTGAACTCTCTTGATCCTTTTGGACCTAAGTGCAGCCTTTGACACGGTAGACCATGGACTACTACTCTCTAGGCTAGCTGAAGTAGCCAAAGTCGCGGAAGCAGATTTACCATGGTTCTCCTCCTTCTTGGAAAACCGATCACAAACAGTGAAATTGGGATATTTCACATCAGGAAAGCATACGGTATCATGCGGAGTCCCTCAGGGATCTCCCTTATCACCGGTACTGTTCAATATCTATCTCCGTCCCCTCTTTGAAATCATCAGGAACCAGAAGCTACTTTACCATTCCTATGCAGACGACACTCAACTATATCTCCGCATCAGCAACGAAAAGGATCATTCTCTTGGATTAGAGAGATCCTTCACATCCAGTTATCTTAAACTCAATGGTTCGAAAACAGAGCTTCTCCTGTTTCACGCAAACCGGAAAAGTCACTCCACCCCAACTTGGACCCCACCGCCCATTCTGGGTAAAAATATCACCCCTAGCACCAAAGTCAAAAGTCTCGGAGTCATCTTTGACTCCTACATGACCATGGATGCACAAATAGGGTCAGTAGTCAGCGGATCCCATCATCTGCTGCGCCTACTACGCCGACTTACCCCCTTTATCCCTAAAAAGGACATTGCAGTCGTGGTGGGAACAATCATCAATTCCAGACTGGACTATGCAAATGCCCTTTATTTAGGACTTCCCAAATACCAAATCACTCATCTGCAAGTCGTTCAAAATACGGCTGCTCAATTAGTGACTGGAAAAAAAACATGGGAGTTAATCTCATTTTCGCTTAGATCTCTTCACTGGCTACCAGTGAAAGACAGAATCACTTTTAAGGCACTCTGCCTAACACACAAGTGTATTCAAGGAAACGCTCCCCAATATCTATGCGAAAAAATAAAAACCCATAACCCAAATCGCATTCTGCGATCAACAAATCAAAACCTACTGGAAATACCCAAGGCAAGATACAAATCTAAAGGAGATCGGAGATTTGCTGTCCAAGGACCTCGACTGTGGAATGCACTACCAACCACCACCCGACTGCAGTCGGACCACTTGGCCTTCAGGAGAATGATTAAAACTCATCTCTTTTGAGGTAAAGGGTTTCCTTACAGAAGGAATGGAAACAGCGCCCAGAGGCGATTCAGTTCGCAAGTGTTGCGCTTGATAAGTTTTTCACTCACTCACTCAGCGTCTCCCGGAGAGACGACCTTGCAGCGGATCCGCTAGTGGCGACGACCTGATGCAAAGCACAGAGTGCTGGTTGTCGGACAGCCGAGTGATCCTAGGTGAATACCTGAAGGACAGCAAGGAGTGCTAAGCCCTTCTCAGCTGGGCTGGAATGTTGTACACCGCGTGGTAGGTCATAACCTCACTCACCCTGTACAGAGAGGTCCGTCACACGCAAGGTCCAGGAGGAAGAGAGCACGGGACTGGTCTCCGGCCTTTTTTTTCCTCTTCCCAGCAATCTTCCCCGATAGTAGCAAAGATCCCTGGGATATGTAGCCCGGGTGTATAGTCTTGCGGAGGAATAGCCATTCCGAGGAACTATGAATCCCACAATCCCTTTGGTTTTGGTCCACAAATATGATGTCAGTTGGTGGTGCTGGGCACTAGAGGGACAATACGATCATAGGAATGACAGGGAATCACCATACTTTGCAATTGTAGTCCACATTGCTACATCTGCAAGCACCCCTGTCAGTGGTAAATGATTAGTCGCCAACTCTCTAACTGCCACTTTTGTTGGACAACTTGATCAGGTAAGGGAAATAAAAAAATAACAGACTTACTGGTGTCATCAGGTGAAAATAAAATAAAAAATAAAAATCAACAAATGCATCTCAAGTTCTGGTAAGTTACAATATAATATATATTTTTTTTACTTTAATACTGCTTTAATTTCTCATAAGCACTAGATCCAGCTGAAAGCTTAAAACCCCTTTTTTTATGTAAAAAAATTCTCATTATAACATATCAGCCAACGTTCATAAAATAAAAGTGAGTCAGGCTCACCCATATAAGAGACAGTTTTTTAATTACCTACAGGGAAGAAGTTTCAATTACAGAATAATTATAATTCTCTTTATTGTTTATGATAATAAAAACAATAACGGCCTTTCAATAACAATTTAAGAAGTTTATCAAGAACAAAGAATCCACAAGGAGTACGTAATCTTCAGAAAACATTTGGAACATCGATTTTCTCTCTCCCCACTCAAATTAATTTCAGATTAAAGGCGAGATTTCTCAAACAACGCTTACTTTTTAATTAGGGTCTCATCTCAATTTTCTGTATGAAAGAAAAAAAAGTTTAGATAACCCTTTCATGGCCAAGTGGAAACTGGAACTATAGTCATAGCAGACAATGAAACTGCAGAGGGCCCAGAGATGTGTGCTTACACATTTGTACCATGCAGGTACTAGTGCTAGCTGGCAAATACATTTGTATACAATAAATAATGTACTGTATGTTGAACACAATTTGGATATTGTATGCATAATGTAGAATTTGGAGATCTCTAGACCAGGGGTGTCAAACTCAATTTCATTGTGCATCAGCATTATAGTTGCCCTCAAAGGGCCTGTTGTATCTGTAAGGCCCCGTACACACCATCAAACCAAAATCCCCGCAGACAGGATACGCGGTGACGTGGCCGCGCCGTCGCCGCGACGATGACGCGGCGACGTGCGCGACCCTGGAAGGTCAATGCTTCCACGCATGTGTCGAATCACTTTGACGCATGCGAGGGCTTTCGGCCGAGCGGCCGTGTCCGGTGAGTCTGTACAGACGACCGAACATGTCCGACGGACAGGCTTCCAGCGGACATGTTTCTTAGCATGCTAAGAAACATTTGTCCGCTGGAAACCTGTCCGATCCGCAGGAAAATTGTCCGGTCGGACGTACAGATGACCGAACATGTCCGCTGAAACTGGTCTGCGGACCAGTTTCAGCAGACATGTTCGGTCGTGTGTACGGGGCCTAAAACTAGATGTCCAGAGCATCCCTCCACCCCTTACATCAGATGTCAAGAGCACATTCACCATATCACATGAGTCCCCTACCCTTCCTCATATCACATGTGCTACCGCCGGGAAGAAGCTGTGGGTCTGGAGGAGGACCAGAGGAGGGGTGGAGCTTCTGGAGTCTGCTGAATGCTGAGACCAGAGAAGGTGGAGACAAGGGGGTGCTGCAGCTGCACAGAGAGGCACACGATCTGGAAGAAGAGTTCTGTCTTCCTCTCTGTTGCTAACTGCTTAGACAAGGTGGGGGCACAGATGAGGGGGGTGCCGCAGCTGCAGGAGAGGTTTGAGGGCCGCATGAAATTGTCTGGCGGGCTGGATTTGGCCCGCGGGCCTTGTGTTTTACACATGCTCTATACTGTTGCTATGGAAATCACTAGAGTAATTTATTTTAAAGTGTATCTAAACCCCAGAACAAAAAATATATTGCAGCTTACCGTTCATTAGAAGGGGAGCGCACCACTATTACCACCGATGCAGTGCCTTTATTTTCAAACTAGGATGTAACCTTCATTGCACTGTACTACCTTTGACATATAGGTGGACATTGCTCATAAAAAGTGTGATATCTTGTTTGGCCCTGTTTGGTGACATTTATAGTGGATCTACAGGCAGCGATGGAGTAGCTTTTATTGCCAGATATTTGTGAGACTACGCTCAATCCGATCTCCTGAAGAAGTAGAATCCATTCTGGGAAACGTGTTGAGAATTGGGCTAGTCACACCCCAAGCCATATTTTGCCTAAGTGATGTTTGGTCTCTAACTATTTAGTTGTGGATTATTCTAATGTATATGAGTAGATTCTACATCAGCTTGGAGTACGACATAACCCTTTATTGGGTGAGATGGATGTATTCATAATTGTTTGAATATGGATTCATAATTTTTTTTAATAGATTTTTATATATATATTTTTTTCAACATAAAGTTTATTTATTTGTACAGACAAACATAAAAATGGGGGTTACAAATCTGAACAGACAGAGATCAAGTAGTCATCATGGATAACAATGCAGGTATAGATAAAAACATCAAATATAACCAACACCAGATCTATTATTTGAGACAAATACAGCTAAGTTCACATACATATCATCTTAAAGAAGAGGGGGGGGGGTGTATTAACCACTTGCTTACTGGGCACATATACCCCCCTCCTGCCCAGGTGAAATTTCAGCTTCCGGCACTGCGTCGCTTTAACTGACAATTGCGCGGTCGTGCGACATGGCTCCCAAACAAAATTGACGTCCTTTTTTTCCCACAAGTAGAGCTTTCTTTTGGTGGTATTTGAATGCCTGTGCGGTTTTTATTTTTTGCACTATAAACAAAAAAGAGCGACAATTTTGAAAAAAAATACAATATTTTTTACTTGTTGCTATAATAAATATCCCAATTTTTTTAAAAAAAACAAATTTTTTTTCTCAGTTTAGGGCGATACGTATTCTTCTACATATTTTTGGTAAAAAAAAAAAATCGCAATAAGCGTCTGGTTTGCGCAAAAGTTATAGCGCCTACAATATAGGGGACAGAATTATTATTTTTTTATTATTTTTTTTTTACTAGAAATGGCGGCGATCTGCGATTTTTATTGGGACTGCGACGTTATGGTGGACACATCGGACACTTTTGAAACATTTTTGGCTCCATTCACATTTATTCTGCGATCAGTGCTATAAATATGCACTAATTACTGTATAAATGTGACTGGCATTGAAGGGGTTAACACTAGGGGATGAGGAAGGGGTTAAATGTGTATACTGCTTAGTGTTCTAACTGTGGGGGAAGGGGGGTGACTGGGGGAGGTGACCGATCTGTGTCCCTATGTACAAGAGACACAGATCGGTCTCCTCTCCAGAGACAGGACGCTGTCTCTGTGTGAGCCGGCAATGAGAGATGATCTCATATGTAAACATATGAGATCATCTCTCATTGGCCGCACAGATCGCATCGCAAACGGCCACTCTGATTGGCCGTTTGCGGCGATCTGTGATTGGCTGTGTCCAAGTGACACGGCCAACACAGAGTTTCCCCGCAGCGCGCTCTGGAGCGCGCGCGGGGAACGCCCAAAGGGGCGGCCGTCAATTGACGGCCTGTTGGATATTCAGATCCGCGCTGAAGCCGTCATTCGGCTATAGCGCGGGTCTGTAGTGGTTAACACATTCCAAGTGAAACCCATATCCTATACACCAGTAATAATAACAAAGAGGGCCTTAGGGAGGGCGAGTGATGACAAAGGAAGGAGGAGCCACCCTACTCTAGTCAAGAGTCAGATGTTTCACCTCCACCCATGCGCCCACATTTTGTAAATTTTTTGAGGACAATTCCTGCCCAGGTAGGTCAATTTGTACAGCGGGAGGGCAGTATTCACCAAGGATTGCCAGAGCTGTTTAGTGAGTGGCTGAGCCTGATTCCACTGTAATAACACTGCCTTTCTCGGGTAGAATGCCATGTAGAAGACAAATAGTTTTTTCCATTGCGGGGTCTCAAGGAAGTCACACACTCCCAACAAGAGAGGGATGGGACTATATGGGACATTAAGTTTACCTACTGAGTTAATGTCCGCCAGAACTGTCTTCCAGAAGTCCATCACCCAAGGACAGGACCAGACCAAATGTAAAAAGTCTGCATGGTCAGCAGCACATCTGGGACAGTTCGTAGTTCGGTCAGGGGAGATTCTAGCTAGTCATACTGGGGAGTAATAGACACGGTGAAGGAATTTTAGTTGACTGAATCTATCCCGTGCTGAAATCATAAGGGGCAGATATTGTTGGACTCCCTCCTCTCAGTCATCGTCCGCCAGCTCAGAACGCGGAAGTGCCGAGCGTTATCAACGCTCTATCAAAGACACATGCTTTGCTGCTATAAACAGACGGCGCTGTCACTACACGCCGTTCTATTATTGTCGGCCGTAGCCAGTCCACGCTACCCTCAAACTACTGGCTATACTATCCCCTGTGCAGTAAACTACCGCAGCCCGGATCCACGCTACCATCAAACTACTGGCTATACTATCCCCTGTGCAGTAAACTACCGCAGCTTGGATCCACGCTACCATCAAGGTACTGCTCACTGCTGCTAAGTTTCCTATACCTGGATCCACGCTGCCATCGTTACTTCAGTTGCTGTGGGGACACCCAAAGATATCCACCACCAGGAGATCCTCAATTACCTAATCCCATTGCTGCTAACAATACTCTGCTATTACTGAGAAGTCTCATGGTCTGCAAACGGATAAGTACCCTTACTACGTTACATTTATTGCTCTAGTTCTCATATTATTACCCTGTTCTCATATTGCAAGTATTGTATTTAAACCTGGCTCAAGTTTAAACTACCACCTTGCTTGGGATTAGCTATTGGAGATTCATATTAATATTGTGGCATATCTTAAAGGGACATACATTCTTAAACCATTTAATCAACAGTTGCCTCTCTCAAGCATATGCTATCTGGATATAGTATTTTCTTATGCTACGTGCTTGACACTTGTTAAATATAGTATACGTGCTTCTGGCCTGAAAATGGAACATGTTCACTTTTAAAGCTAGGGGTTGTAGGTATGTGGTAATACCTCCTCCCTTAGTAGCTCAATGCATTCCTGTATGTGTGAGAAATTATGTAGTGAACCCCCAATCTCTTTTTCTCTGATTAGAGTGACGCCTGGGGTCCAGTACTGAAAATCACATTACATAGAGAAGTGCATTGAAACCTTTTCCTAACCGTAGTTGTGGTTCACTCTCTTTCACCGTAGTTTGTGACAGCTACTATGTCTCCCAAGGTCGTGACCACATGCCTGGCCCACCCTACTGGATCTGGAATGGAGCGAAAGTGGGGCAGACGAGGGTTGCCCCAAAGTGGGGTTACCGGATACCAAGCAGCGCCCCCCCCCAAATTTCTTACTGACAGTGTCCCACACTTTAAGGGTCGCACGCATGGGAGAGGTCACACTTGGGTTAGAACGGGGACCCCTATGTATTAGATTCCTCAGCTCCGCATTAGAACCAAGCAATGCCGCCTCCAAAGTGGACGCGGGGTTAGCAGGGTCCTCTGACAGCCACCACGTAACTGTCACCAGAACTGCCGCCCAGTAGTATTTTATAAAACTGGGTAGAGCCAAGCCTCCTAGCCACAGGTAGTTGTAGGGTAGTTCTCACAATTCTAGGGACCCTCCCATTCTATATGAAGGAGACAACTATACTATCCAACTGTTTAAAAAACCCAGCAGGAATGGTAATGGGGGCCTGCCTAAAAAGGTAAGTACATTTAGGTAGTACTGACATCTTGATCAAGTTGACCCAACCCACTAGAGTTAGGGGTCTTCCCCAACTGCAATGATCCCAGGGCCTGCTGGAAATCCTCCAACGTGATTGGGGCGTCTAAACTTTCCCTCGCCGAGGCAGAGAGGACAGGAAGCGACACTCCATCCAGGAACTCGCAGAGCTCCCCGAGGGTGTTATGTGCCTTAGAGGAGTAGAGGGTAGAGAAGTAGTCGGCAAAGCAGGCATTCATATCTACAGGATCTGTCACTAGGGTCCCACCCCCCCTGTGGAGGCGCGCTATAGTAGAGACCGGGGACTGCTCCCTAGATATCCAGGCCAGGAGCCTGCCTGTCTTGTCCCCCTGCTCAAAAATCCTCTGCGTGGGACAGTTGTCTTTTATTTGCTTTAGCCACTCTAAGCAACATTACTTCACGGTATGCGACCCTCATGTCTTGCGCTGTAATAGGGTTGGAAGTGAGGGCAAATCGGGACACGAGGGCCTGGGCTTTAGCTTCCGCCTCCTCAAGTGTGACTGTATCGTTTCTACTAGCTATGGAAAAAAGATAGCAGCCCCTAATGTGAGCCTTTTAAAGGCCTCCCAGACAACACCCGGAGAGGCAGTGTCAGCGTTTAGCAACCAGAATTCTCTAATCATCTTGGCAATTTCAAACTCTATGGTGGGGTGCTCAATCCGAAACCTGGAGAGGCGCCAGATTCTGTCAGCCTGGGGAGTTGTCATTTGTAGGTAACACAGTAATGGGCAATGGGCAGAAATGCCCTGAGGGGGCATCTTAATCTCTTTAATTTTGGGGAGCATACTGACACTGGCATAAAGAAGATAAATACAGGACAATGTATTATAGGACAGAGAGTGACAGGTATACATACGTTCGGACAGGTGTTTCTCTACCTCCACACATCCTCCAGCCCATACACCTGAGCCCAACGGGACAGCAACGAGTCGGTGGCAGGGTCCACAACAGCTTGTCAATGGATGGGTTCAGAGGGATAGTGAAGTCCCCCGCTAGTATGACATTATCAGTAGGGAATTGAGCAAGTAGGGAGACTAGGCTCTGGAGGAGGGATATATTAGCAGGGGGAGGCAGATACACACCCACCAGTACCATCTCAACAGTGTCTAAAATGGCGTGCAGCAGCACATACGGTCCCTTAGGGTCTATCTTAACCTCAAGGGGTTCGAAATTAAGGGACTTGTGGATCAAGATGCTAACCCCCCTAGCATAACTAGAGTTGGTAGCATGGTAGTGATGTCCCACCCATGGCATCTTGAGGCTCATGATCCTTCCGCCCACCAAGTATGTCTCCTGGAGTATGCAGACATGGGGGGCATATTTTTTAAGGTAATCAAAAACCAGGGTGCGCTTAATTTTGTTATTGAGCCCTCTAACATTCCAGGAGAGGATCCTTATCTGAGCCATACCATAGAAGGGCAGAGGGAACCACCGGGGGAATACTTAGATCTGAGACCTGGAGAGAACGGCATCCCAGCCAGCACAGAACCAGCATTGTATCATCATAGCAATAGTACATTCGCTGTCGTAGACCTGTCCATATATATAGGTGCAAAAAAATGAAGAAAAGAAACAAAAACTAAAACTAAAAAAACACAACACCCATCCCGACCCACCCCACGCCCTGTAAACCAAACCTTGGGGTGTTTGAGTACCTGAACCAAAGTCAACCAAACTCATAAGTAGGAAGATCTCCTACGGGGGCAGTGCGTAACAAATAGCACTCCTAGGACACAGTTCCTAACCAGGGGCGGACTGACAACTCGGGCCCCCGGGTAATAGGAGATTTTGGGGCCCCGGGCAATAGGAGATTATGGGGCCCCCAGGCAATAGATTATGGGGCCACTAAGTATACACGCACACACATACAGTATACATACACAGTATACACACACAGTATAAATACACACAGAATACTCACAGACACACAATATACACACACAGTATACATACACACAGAATACACATACACACACTGAAAAGGTACTGGAGAGGCGGGGCAGCTAAAATCTTTTTTTTTTTTTATAAACACTGACTTTTACATACTGTCCCTGGTTTTACTTAGGCTGGCAACCCTGATGGGGCCCCCTAGTGGCATGGGGCCCTCGGGCAGTGCCCGGCTGCTCGAATGGTCAGTCCTCCCCTGTTCCTAACGATGGGGTAGGGTACTCCACCGTACTTGGTCCTGCAGGCAATGTGAATAAGGGGGATCATATAAAAGGGATCATACCTTCATAAGGTACATAGCACCAGACGTTCAGATAAATCCGAGGGCACATACTTGGTTTCAGTAGTCCGTTAGAAAGTGAAGAATATAAACATGTGAAAAGAGATGCAGAACGGGTAAACCCTTCCAAAGGTAAAAAACATAACATAGAGGGGATCACTCTCCCCGTCGGCCCAGCCCACCCCCGGCATCATTCAAGGGTAACCGGGAACAACCCCCGAGGCGGCTAGATCCGACAGTACAGTCTCATGGATCTAAGAGTTTAGGCCTCAAAGCACCCGGTGGAGGGGGAGGGGAGAGAGGGGCAGCCAAACACCGCACAGCCCGGGGAGTGTCTCAAGTCCAATTGGGCACAAGGTAGCAGGTACCCAACAAAACAGGGAGTCAGACCACACTGTTCTGGATACCGGGGCCTCTGTCACAACAGTCAGGCTGGGGTGTCTACAGGATTGTAAAGTGGCCCCCCGCACCTGATAACACAGTCCTGGGACAGGGCAGGTACTAAACTGCTGGGCTTACCATGAAAAGACAGTAGATGTGCAGGGTTTAGAAGGGCACAAGTAGAACCATCAAGGAAAGGATCAGCGGTCTCTGGGAAGGGATTCAAGCCATCTGGAAGCCGCCTCCGGATTGCTGAAGAATCTAGTAGACTCACCATCCACGACTCTGAGACACGCTGGAAACATCATGTTGGACTTGAGGTCTTTAGTGCACAGCTGGGCCTTTACATGATCAAAGGTTCTGCGGAGCCTCTGTGTCTCCACTGAGTAGTCAGGGAACAGCATAATTCTCACATTTTCGTGTCGCAACTCCCCCAGTTTCCTTCCTTCCCTCAGGGCTAGGTCCCGGTCCCGGAAGTTCAAGAGCCGGAATATAAACATGCGTGGCGGGTGCCCGGCAGGCCCTTGACAGAAGGGCCGCAAAGTGTGGAGAAAATGGCTCCTGAGGAAAGAGTGTGTGTAGCATTTGCTCCGTGTAGGCAGCCGGGTCTCGCCCCTCAGCTCCCCACGGAAGGCCCACCAGCCGCAGGTTATTCCTGCAATTTCTGTTTTCCTGGTCCTCGGCACGAGCGTCCATTGTTTTCATTTTAAGCTGTAGCATGCGGAGGGAGGCAGCATGGTCTCTCACTACATCCTCCGTGTGCCCAACCCTCCGCTCCGTCTATGAGAGCCTTAATTTATTTTTGTGTGAGGGCTTTAAAAGACTGCTTGATATACAAAAAAAACCCCCACTCTTTTCAAATAATCTGTTTAATAGAATGAGGCACCTGATTTATTTAACCACTTTAAGACCGGGCCTATTTTTCAAACTTGCTGTTTACAAGTAAAATTTTTTTTTGCTAGAAAATTACTTAGAACCCCCAAACATTATATATATATATATATATATATATATATATAAAATTTGTTTTCTAACATCCTAGAGAATAAAATGGCAGTAGTTACAATACTTTATGTCACACCGTATTTGCACAGCGGTCTTACAAGCGCACATTTTTTGGAAAAAATACACTTTTTGAATAAAAAAATAAGACAACAGTAAAGTTAGCTAATTTATTTTTATTTTTTATAGTACAGTATGAAAGATGATGTTACGCCGAGTAACTTGATACACAACATGTTGCGCTTCAATGTTGTGCCCGCTCGTAGAACGGAGACAAACTTTTATGCTTAAAAATCTCCATAGGAGACATTTAAAAAATTCCACAGGTTGCGTGTTTTGAGTTACAGAGGAGGTCTATGGCTACAATTATTGTTCTCGCTCTAACGATCGTAGTGATACCTCACATGTGTGGTTTGAACACCGTTTTCATATGTGGGCGCTACTCACGTATGCTTCTGCACGCAAGCTCGGTGCGCTAAAAATTTTTTTGTTTTTTTCTTATTTATTTTACTTTCTTTCTTATTTTTACACTGTTTAAAAAAAAATGATGTCACTTTTATTCCTATTGCAAGGAATGTAAACATCCCTTGTAATAGAAAAAAAGCACGACAGGACCTCTTAACCACTTAAGTACCGCAAGGGGAGAAAGCCTCTTGAGGGGGGAGGGGGCAAGCAGGAGTGTCAGGACGTCCACTAACACAAGGCTCCTTTCTCTATCTGCAAAGTAGAGTGTCCTGACACTCCTGCTCGCCCCCTCCCACCTCAAGAGGCTTTCTCCACACCAGGGAGAAAGCCTTGCATTACTGTGTGGAGTTACAGACGGAAGAACAGGAAGTGAGGATTTCTCAGAAGAAATAAGGACATTTAAAAGCAAAATGGAAGGATGAGGTAAGTGAAGGAGAACTGCACTAAGGTAAAGGAAGATATTTAGGGAACAAAAATGTACCTTTACAACCCCTTTAAGTGGTTAAACCATGGGTCTTCAAACTACGGCCCTCCAGTTGTTCAGGAACTACAATTCCCATCATGCCTAGTCATGTCCGTGAATGTCAAAGTTTTACAATGCCTCATGGGATGTGTAGTTCCGCAACAGCTGGAGGGCTGTAGTTTGAGGATCCCTGGGTTAAACAAACCTGTCATACTTACCTCCACTGTGCAGCACAATCCTCATCTTCTGGGGTCCCTCAGCGGCTGTCTCGGCTCCTCCCCGCAAGAGCTAAACCCCCTCTGGGAAGCGCTCTGTGATACAGTCGACGGCCATAGCCGTCGACTCCGACTGTATCGCTCGGCCTTGCCCCCCTATCTTTGATTGATAGCAGTGGGAGCCAATGGCTGCACTACTATCAATCATCCAATGAAGAGCCGAGAAGCCCGGGCCGAGAAGCCAGCGCATTCACAACGTGGGACTTTTGAGGGCTCAGGTAAGTAAACGGGGGGGGGCCTGTAATCATCAGATGTTTTTTCAGGTGAAAAAATGCGAAGCTTTACAACCCCTTTAAATATGAGATCTGGGGTTACATTTCATATTTACTAAAATGCTAATTAAAAAAAAGAAAAACCTGATGGGTACTGAGAGGCAGCACTGATGGGCACTAATAGGTGGCACTGATAGGCGGTACTGATAGGTGGCACTGATGGGCACTGATAGGTGGCACTAGATAGGCAGAACTGATGAGGAGCTACTGAAGGACACTGACAGGCATTACTGATGGGGCACTGATTGGCACATTTATGGGCGCTGACAAGCGTTCTTTATGGGGTACAGGCTGGCAGCTGATGGGCCGTGATTAGCGGGGGGGTGATGGGGTGCTACACTACAAATATGCATCAGCACAATAATGACATTTGTGTTGACAATTCCAACTATGATACTTAAAACCTGTTAAATTGTAGCTGCTATATCTCTTTATGACCATTATACTTCTATGTCCAGCTGGTGCTGCGTCTGCAATCTCCACCACAATAGAAACTAATGAGGACCAAAGGGAGTGTTATTTCAAGGTAGCGAGGTTT